>NC_091006.1:11087878-11390909 GCF_041146395.1 Eulemur rufifrons | reverse complement strand
TGGGGAGTAGAGCTGGATGGAGGGGCTCGTGGAAATATCCAATACCTGTCACCCTCGCCTGGTCTCCCAACCTCTCAGCTGCATTCGGCTCTCCTTGGCCATCCTCCACTTCAGAGACATTTCCCAGTCACAGCAGTGAGGACTCACTACTCCTGAAGCAGCCCAGGTGGAAGAGACGGGGAAAGGCAGCACGTTCTCTTGGGAGGTGGTGAGCTCCCTGTCACCAGGGGAAATCAAGAAGAGGACCAAGGATTTTGGAGGGCACTGAGAGCCTGGGGTGTGTGTGTGTGTGTGTGTGTGTGTGTGTGTTGCGGGGATTCCAATAACGTCTACTTAGGCATTCTCATTCCTCACTATTGGTAAGGGAAGAGCACAGTTTTAAGGAGGTGACTCAACGGGCTCAAGTTCAAATTGGCTCCACCTGTGGGAACTTGGGCAGCTTGCTTCAGCTCTCCCTGCCTCACCATCCTCACCTGTAAAATGGGAACAATGTATCAGTCCTCCCCAAATACATAAACAGCCGCTCCTCACGGCCACGTGAATCTTGAACATAGAATGTTAGTGGGAGAAATAAATTCGAGGAAAATGAACATGAGATGAGCCTATTTTAAAAGGTCTGAATGCGGACACAGTGAACAGTGTGGCATTACCTGGGGATGTGATCTGGGTGGTTCTGTGAGATCTGGGGGTGCGGCTGAGTCTGGGTGAGAGGAAGGGGCTGCGGTGGGCGGGGGGGCAATAGCAAGGGTCTTAACGCCGATGGCGGGTGCTCCGATGGCTGCGTGATTATCATTGTGAGTTGTGTTTCGTGCACTCTCTTGTGCGCTATGTAGTTCATAGTTTAAAATAATAGGAAACGGGGAGTCATGGGTTGAACTGTGTCCTCCCCAAAAAATATGCTGGAGTCCTAACCCCCAGCACCTCAGAATGTAACTTTATTTAGAGATAGGGTCTTTTTTTTTTTTTTTTTTGATACAGAGTCTCACTCTGTTGCCCGGGCGAGAGTGCCGTGGCGTCGGCCTCACTCACAGCAACCTCAAACTCCTGGGCTCAAGCGATCCTCCTGCCTCAGGCTCCTGAGTAGCTGGGACTACAGGCATGGGCCACCATGCCCGGCTAATTTTTTCTATATATATTTTTATTTGTCCAGCTAATTTCTTTCTATTTTTAGTAGAGACAGGGTCTTGCTCTTGCTCAGGCTGGTCTCGAACTCCTGAGCTCGAGTGATCCTCCCGCCTCAGCCTCCCAGAGTGCTAGGATAGAGATAGGGTCTTTACAGAGATAAGTTAAAATAAGGCCACTAGGGTGGTCCTAAACTACTATGTCTGCTGTCCCTAGAAGGGGAAATGTGGACGTGGGGCTGGGTGGGGGGACACGCATGGGACAGCGCCATGGGCATGAAGGCGGAGATGGGGGTGATGCTTCCATAAGCCAGGGGACACCAGAGGTCACCAGCAACTACTAGAAGCGTGGGGGAAGGGCGGGCATGGGCAGCTCTCAGGAGCCAGGACTGCGGACACCTTGATCTCAGACTTGCAGGAGCTGTGAAACAAGTGACTGTGGTTTCAAGCCACCCAGTTTGTGTCCTTTGTTATGGCAGCCCCGGAAAAGTGGTCCAAGAGGCCTGGGCTGTGACTGCGGGTGGCCACAGGGGTTCTTTCTGGGTGGTGAAAATATTCTAAAATTGACTGGTGATGTTGCACAGCTCTGTGGACATGCTGATAAACCACTGAATATGCTAGAATTTACACTTGAAATGAGTAAAATGTGTGGCATGGGGAATGAGGGTATTTCTTATAGGGCTGCCGGCAGCATTCAGTGAATTAATTGAACAGATGTGTGTTGAGTAGCTACTATGAGTTCTGTGAGCCAGACAGGCAGGCGTCACAGACTCCTCAGCGCTGGGGAGGCTGAGGCAGGAGGATCGCTTGAGCCCCGGAGTTGAAGGCTGCAGTGAGCTGTGATGACGCCACTGCACTCCAGCCTGGGGGAGAGTGAGACCCTGTCTCAAAAACACCAAAAACAGCCGGGCGCGGTGGCTCACGCCTGTAATCCTAGCACTCTGGGAGGCCGAGGCAGGAGCATCGTTTGAGGTCAGGAGTTCGAGATCGGCCTGAGCAAGAGCGAGACCCTGTCTCTACTAAAAAAAAAATAGAAAGCAATAAGCTGGACAACTAAAAATATATATATATATAAAAAATTAGCCGGGCATGGTGGCACATGCCTGTAGTCCCAGCTACTCGGGAGGCTGAGGCAGGAGGATCGCTTGAGCCCAGGAGTTTGAGGTTGCTGTGAGTGAGGCTGATGCCACGGCACTCTAGCCTGGACAACACAGTGAGACTCTGTCTCAAAAAAAAAAAAAAAAAGAAAGAAAAAAAAAAAAAAACAAAACACCAAAAACAAACCAAAAAAGTTAGTACCAGGATGGAAAAAAATTACATGTAAAGGATGCAAGAGACAGTGGATTTATAATACATCTGAATCCATCCCACCAACCCATGTGAGGAAGACAAATGGCATGGCGTGAGCAGAGAGCAGCGTGGAAGGAGAGAGTTGGGGACATGGGCGCGTTGCCAGGGTCTTTCAGGAAGGGGTTTGGCTTTGGCTTGGGCCAAGATGAGACGCACGTGGCAGGTACCCAAGAATCAACCTTGGGGGGTGAGAGCAACAGCCCAGCTGAGGAGGTGACTGGGAAAGTCCAGACAGGGGGTGACAGTAGCCTGAGCAAGTGGCGGTGGAGGAGGGGAAGAAGGGGGGGATTCTGGAGATATTCCAAAGGCAGAGCTAACGGGATAGGCTGGTGACCGGATGTGGGTGTGTGACAGGAGAGGACCAGGGAGGTTTTGGCCTGAGCACTTGCAAGATGCAGCTGCCCTGGACTGAGGTGGGGCAGATGGGGGCTGGGGGGGGGCAGGGGTGGAATCTGCACCCCAAGGGGGTGCCCAGGAGAACGGCCGAAACCCCTCGCAGCCGAATCACACCCGCCTGGAGACCTCCTGGGAAACCAGTACGGGGCGTGGGCTGGGAGGTGGACAGCCGGGGGCGGGTCCTGGCTCCGAGTTACTAGCGTGTCATGTGGGCCAAATCGCTTGGTCCCGTTGTGCCTCAGTTTCCTCGTCATAGAGTTTGTGTGAAGATTATGAGTTGATAGATGAAAAGTGCTTAAAACGGCCGGGCGCGGTGGCTCACGCCTGTAATCCTAGCACTCTGGGAGGCCGAGGTGGGCGGATCGTTTGAGCTCAGGAGCTCGAGACCAGCCTGAGCAAGAGCGAGACCCCATCTCTACTAAAAATAGAAAGAAATTATATGGACAGCTAAAAATATATAGAAAAAATTAGCCGGGCATGGTGGCGCATGCCTGTAGTCCCAGCTACTCGGGAGGCTGAGACAGGAGGATCGCTTGAGCTCAGGAGTTTGAGGTTGCTGTGAGCTAGGCTGACGCCATGGCACTCACTCTAGCCTGGGCAACAGAGTGAGACTCTGTCTCAAAAAAAAAAAAAAAAAAAAAAAGTGCTTAAAACAAGACCTGACATCTTGTAAGGATCCAATAATTGTTAGCTTTTATTAACATTATTAGTATCGCTATTAATATTATTTGTATGTATGTTAACCGTCTGCTCGTCAATCCCACCTGGGAGCCTGTGTCCCTTGACTCTCAACTTCCTCCTCCTTTCAGCTCCTGCTAATCTGACCGTTGTCTCTCCCCCCTCCATCAAACCCCTCCCATGGCTCCCCAGTGCCCTCAGGACAAACTTTGAGCTTACCGTTGTGCCCTACAAGGCCCCTTGTGGCCGGGTCCCTGCCCTCCTGTGACTGAAACGACCCACTAAATGGATGGGCAGGTGGACGGATGGATGAAGTGACAGGAAGTGTAGCTCGTTCCACTGCTTCTCCGTCTGCTCCCGAGACGCTCCCATTACAACTCGCGTTCTCAGAACCCGCCACCTCCGCAGGCCCCGCCTCTCCTAATCTTGCTGTCTTCATAAAAAGCCACCATCCTGGCTCCCAGCTCCTCCCAGGCCACCAGGCTGGGCAGGGCGGTGCTCTGCTGACCCCTGGCGGCCTCAGGGAGTAACACGGCGCAGTCTCTGCCTTAGGGCAGTGTGCCTGGCGCTGGGGAGCGCCTGCGACGTGCTGGGTCTCGCTGGCTGTGGCTTGGGGAGCACAGCTTCTGCCCTGGTCGTTTTCACAGGGAGTGGGGAAGGTGGCTGGTCACCGGACACTCACACTACTGTGTCAGCCCCGGAGTCATCTGCACCTTCCCTCTGCCACAGCCTCGTGCAATCTTCACCGAATTCTGTCTCCTTGACCTTCAAGATATCCAGGATCGCCCCCTTCTCTCCACTTCACCATCCTGCTCTGGTCTAATCCCCTGTCGCCTTCCTCCGGGACCACCGCAGTCGCCTCCTGATGGGCGCCTGGGTTCTAGGCTGTCTTACGGATTTCGCCTTTTGCTGAATTCAGGCTCCATATGGCTCGTTTGACACTTAACTGATTGGTCTTGATATTTTGTTCATTATGGAGGTTTTTGCGCTAACTTTGATTTTTTTTTTAAAGACAATTTATTTAGAGCAGTTTTAGCTTCACAGTAACTTCAATTTTTGAAAACATAGCATTGAAATATTTTTATCTTGATCACTGAGTTTTTTTATGTGTCCTATTAAGTTTTGCACCCAAGGCAAGTGCCTTGCTCGCCTGCCTCTGATCCCTGCTTTACTCCAGTGTCACCTCCTCGGAGAGGTCTTCCTGACCACCCTGAACAGCAGCCTGCTCAACAACTCCAGTTCTCCTGAATTCCTTTTTTTTTTTTTTTTTTTTTTTGAGACAGAGTCTCGCTTTGTTGCCCGGGCTAGAGTGAGTGCCGTGGCGTCAGTCTAGCTCACAGCAACCTCAAACTCCTGGGCTTAAGCGATCCTACTGCCTCAGCCTCCCGAGTAGCTGGGACTACAGGCATGCGCCACCATGCCCGGCTAATTTTTTGTATATATATATTTTAGTTGTCCATATAATTTCTTTCTATTTTTAGTAGAGACGGGGTCTCGCTCTTGCTCAGGCTGGTCTCGAACTCCTGACCTCGAGCGATCCACCCGCCTCGGCCTCCCAGAGTGCTAGGATTACAGGCGTGAGCCACCGCGCCCGGCCTCCTGAATTCCTTAATCCCAACCGACAGTGGCTACGCTAGTTGGCTCCGTTCCTTCCACTGGGATATCAGCTGCCGCAGGGCTTTTGGTTTTGTTCATGGCTGCGTCCTCAGGGCCTGGCACAGAGTAGATGCTCAGGAAATATATGTTAAATGGGTGAATACAATCTGAATAAGTAACACAGGAGAAAAGTACTCTTAAAGAACTTTTTTTTTCTTCCCCTTTGAAAGCAAAGGAATCCATCCTGGTCGGGAGTCAGGAGGGCTTTGCCCATGAGAGTCCTGGAGCTGAAATCTGAATGAATGAGGAGGAGGACAGTTGCAGGAGGGAACAGCACATGCAAATGGCCCAAGGTGGGCAGGCTCACGGGGAGTCCGGGCAGCTGGGATGCAGAGTGTAAGAAAAGGCTCCCTGGGAGGCTGCGAGGGCCTATGGGCCCTGGTGAAGAATTTGGGCTTCCTCTAAGGGCACTGGGGAGCCCTGGAGGGTTGTTAAGGGGGAGTGGCATGGCTGGATCTGAGATTTGGAAAGCTCCCTGTGTCTGCCCCATGGAGATGGGAGGGAGGGAGTGAGACTGGAGGCCAGGAGGCGGCCAAGGGGGAAGCTGCGGCAGACATCTAGGTGAGATCGGACCAGGATGGTGGCAGGAAAGCTGGAGGGAAGTGAGCTGGTTGTAAAATGGAACTTGGAGGTACGGTCGGTTGACAGGGAAGGGGGTTCCCCAAGGAGGCCTCCAGGGTCTCTTCAGCTTGTCGGGGAACCTGGAGAATGGGCAGATTTGGAGAAGGGGTTGGAGTTTCGCTGTGGGTGTGTCACAGTGGAGCCCCCCAGCATGTCACAGGCGGGTGGATGAGTATGGTGTGAGGAGAGGAGGTCTGGAGTCGCATGGGAGGGGTGAGCTTATATTGCTAGATGGAGCCTCAAGTCAAGGGCGAGGGCAAGGTTGAGACCACCTCAAACTGCCTGAGGGCCTGCCATGCACAAACAAGGCCCCTTGCTGGGCATCCTGGAAGGGCATATGGGGGACACAGGACCTGTCCCCCAACGCTCTCAACGTGGGAGATGGCGGCTGAGAAGCACATGTATGTAAGACTTGGACAAGAGCCGGAGAAGACAGGTTTCCGTCAGCACCGGACCAGTGTGAAAAGGGTCAGGGAGAGCCAGGGGAGAGGGGAAGACTGGCTGGAAGAACAGGCCAGAAACTGCTGTGCGGAGCTGAGGACGGAGGAATTCCAGGCAGACGGAGCTGCTCAAAGCAGAGATGCGGAAGCAGATTATTAGTTTTCACTGTGTTGAGGAGCCGATGACAGTGGGGGAGAAAAGCAGGTTGGGTGAGAGTGCGGGGCTCGCGGGTGGGTGTCCGAGTGCCCGGCGCGGCCAGCGGGCACCTGCGATTGCGTGACTGCCCTCACTCCGGCGCCAGCGCCCCGCGACGGCGGCTGCCCGGAGGGGCGTGTGGGTGCCCAGCCCGGTGTCAGAAGTGCTGAGAGCAACTGGCCACGTCTGCCATGGGCACAGGTGCGGACAGTTCCCACTGCTGTCACAGGTAAAGCAAAGGGCAAGATGAAGGGCAGGGGCAAGTCAGCGTGTGGGGGTGTCTATCAGTAGAGTCCCTGCGAGCTGAGACTGGCGCCTGTGCTAGAATGGGGACAAAAGGAACAGAAAAGCAGTGGCTGCAAGTGCTATTCAGGAGGTGGGCACAGGGAGCTCAGAAGCAGTAAGGGGACAGGAGGCAGCAGGGGACAGGGCAGATTCGAGCCTGGGTGACAGGAAAGAGGGAGGTGCTCCTAACAAAACAGACGGTTTTTTCCCAGGGTGCGCAGAGATGATGTGATTTGCCGGCGAGGCTTCTTTGGGCGACAGCCCACTTCCATGCCTGGAGGCACTGTTCTGGATGATGCGGTGACAGCGGCTAACTCCAGTGAGGACAGATGTCCTGCGCTTTGGCTCCAGAGCCTGGCAGGGCCAGCACCAGGGGCCGAGTCTGGCTGCTGGATCTCCCTTCTCTGCACGTGAGCCCTGACCCTCTCCCTGGGGAGAAGGGCCGAGGTCTGCAGCCTCCTGCCCCTAGAACGCTGGAGATGGCCGCCCACCGCCCTCCCCAGCCACCCAGGAAGCAAGCCCTGGCACTTGCCCCGGCGTGACATCGGGGACTGGGAAGGACAGGTAGCCAGCCCCGCCTGCTGGGGGCCGCGGGAGGGGCTGTCTGTGGAGGGAGGTCGAGGTCTCAGGAAGCAGAGCTCTGTGCTGGCAGAGGGAAGAGGCAGGTGTGCCCGGCCCTGCGGGAGGCTCCTCGGCAGCAGCCGGGAGGAGGGGCCCCCTTCATCTCTCTCAGGTTTGGTTTTTTACAAGATTGATTTATTAACTATGATACATATCACATAAGGCCTTTTCAGTTTTTTACACCATTCCCATTGAGACAAGTACAATACTTTGTAGCAAATACATGATTTTAAAAAACAAAACCAAACAAAAACACCTCAGTCAGAGATGCCTCAGCCTTAGGTTGAGGGCCGGCCATGCACTAATCAGGTTGGAGCCTTAAAAAACCCACGACGTGTTTTAAAAAAAAAAAAAAAAAAAAAAAAGTCTGGAAATTAAGCAAACATTCCTAACACCAACTAGAGGATGTTCTGGTTAAAGCCCCTAAAATACAAAGAAATAATTGTTATACTTTCTTTACATACAAGTTCTCCACTTTTGCTGCGAAACAGAATTTTGGGCACACAGCCAGACTACTAACACATTTCAATACCATTAATATGTTTTTGTTTTTCTCAGGAAACTGAAAATATTTGTTAATTCAACATATATAAAGATCATTTAACATGTGAAAATACAAGTACCAGAAAAATAAGCTGGCAGCAGCACTATTCCCAATTTCCAAACAAGTTTTATTCCCATACAATTCTGAGACATTTCCTTTTTTTTTTCCTTAAATGTACATAGGGAACATGATTCTTTTTAATGCAAACAATAACTTACGCCCTGTCTCGACTACAGTGAAGTGTAGCATGTCGGGGTGTCCGTCTGACGCGGGGGCAGGGGGTTCTGGGAGGAGCCCGCAGGCAGGGGCCGCAGAGTGGCTCCAAGAGGAGGTAAAGGAGGGTCAGGCTCGCAGGACCGAGGAGGCGGCCTTCTCCAGTCAGCACAGGCCCGGAGGTGACCAAGTTTGTACTCTACGTGCACACGGCAGCCCGACCCCGCCTTGCTAGAAGCACAGGCTGTGACTCCATCCAGCCCTTCCTGCGCCACGTCCCCTGGACACGGCCCACGCTTCGAGACAGACACCCCCACCGCGCGTGAGCTATGCAGCGAATGAAGCCGGGCCCCCCAGGAACCTAGCGGAAGCCCTGCGCTTCCCTCTTGGAGAAGCAGCGACTCACAGAACCAGCCCTTCATGGCGGGGGCCTTTCTCTGCCACCGATCACTACTTTTTCTAGCCAACACCCCCAAAGCAGTGCCCTTCTTCTCACAGGAGGGGACAGGAGTGGAACACAGCTGGAGATGACATTTGATAATGAGATGCCACAGCCGGCCTGTCCAGGTTTCGGGGTCCTGTGTGCGGCCAGAAAGCCTGGTGACCTAGGAGAGTCTGTGACAAGTGGACGCTGGCCCGGACCAAGGCCTCCCTTCCCTAAGAGCAGCAGAAGCTGCAGCACAGCGGTGGGGAAGGAGGGCTCATCCCCAGCCCCTCCCGGTCACCACGCTGCTCCTACGATGTCATCCTCTGTCCACTGTGGCAAAGACAAACATTCTGCCGGGAGAGTCTCACCCAGCAGCACACTTCCTGCCTTAAGCAGACGAAAATCCAAGGGGGTCGTGGGGGTGAGAGAACAGGAAACAGGAGCTCTGAAGCTCGTGCTCCGCGTTCCTCCTGCAAACGTCTAGTGATGGGAGGAGCAGTGTGACAGAATGCAGAATGCGTGGTGTGAGATACCCGATGGGTGACACAAGCTATGCCACCTAGCCTTGGCTCCCCGTCCTCTGTGTCACCATCAGGTGTCACAGAGGCAGTCTTAAGCCCACCATGGAGGCCGCCGTTTCCGGCGAGCACGGTGTCTGCTCCCGCTGGGCAGGGCCGGCTGACCTGCTTGCCCACTGGGACGAGGCCAGTGCCTGCCACCCCCGATCTGAGCTGTGTGCCACTCCCGGAACGCTCACCTGTGAAAGCACTTTCCAGAGTTTAAGCCCTGGATGAAGTGAGGGGTGGGCATCATTCTGTTTAAGGCCAGCATGTCCCAACAGACCCCCAAGCACTCTCTGTGGGTCCCATCCAAGTGCCCATTTGGTCGGAATGCTGCCCTGTCTAGAAGCTGGAGCCCGGGCCCAGTGCCGCCGCTGCTGGCAATGACAATTCAGAAACGACTGACACGTCCTCCGGTCCCTCAGCCCAGAAAAGCGGACAGTGAGCGCTTAAGAGTTAGTGATCAGAAAGAAGAGGAGCCCCTGGAGTTTCCTGGGCACCGTGGCCCCCTCGGGGCATGAGCCCTGGCAGCCTGGCGCAGGCGGGCTGGTGTGTGGCGGCCCTGGCCCACCCGCGCTGGCTGACGGGTGCTGTCGCACTGGGGCTTCCCCAAACTGGTTTCTGGTACTTTCACAAGAGTAAGGTACAAAGCACAGGTGTCCTCACCGTGCTGCCCCCACACACCCGGAGCAATCGCTGACGACGAACACACATCTGTGCAGTCAGGGGCGGGCCTGGCCCGGCACGCCAGCACCAGCACTGAGGAGGTGGCATTATTAGACCGGCCAGCGGGAGGGGACTGGGCTACTTTTCCCTCTCTTCACACAGGGATGGCCCCAGGCCACCCCTATGGTTTCCCTTCCACCCACTTCCTCGAAGAGCTGACTGGGTAGTGTGACCAGAGAAAGGCGGATGTTAAATAAATGCAGCAATTTCTTCATTGGCTGCGGGCTCAGGGCCGGGGAAGTTTGAGAGCCGGAGACAGTGTCTGCCAACCTCAGTCAAAACTAAACACAGACATCCCCTCCAGCCAACCCGGGACCTACAGCACCAGGTGGACCTACAGCACCAGGCGCACATCACCAGAAGACAGAAAAGTCCATCATCCACATTTACATAAAACACGCCTGTGCCTCGGGTTTCATTTGGTTTGTGTTCTTAAAGAGGCGGCAAAGCTGGCAAGGGTAGTTTAGTGTTTCCATGCACCTTTTTCCCCACCGAGAACCAGAGACAGGAAGACAGCGGCACCCAGAGAGCTCAGGGCGCAAAGGGGCCCACGCTGCCCTCCAGCCACCAAGGGGAGGCATCTGGGCCAGGGCGGCTCAGAACATAGCACAGATTGCTGCTTCTTAAAGTGCAACGAGCCCCAAGGACTGCGCGGTGTGGGGTCCTCTCCTCCCCGCTGCCCCGCGCCCAGGGTACCTTAGTGTCAGACTGCTTAGCTGCAGAGGCCACTGCCCAGCCGTGAGGATGAAAATGTCAGGGGTGGGGCAGCCACTGTCTGTCGCAGCCCAGCGAGGCTGCAGTGCTGGGGGCAGGGGTGGGGCGTGAAGAGGGCAAGTGGAAAGACCCGCCAGGGTGGTGCGATGGCAGGCATGGTGCCTCTGTGCCTTGAGCTCCTCTGGGCTGGCCAGGGCCTGGAAGGGCGCCCCTGCGAGGGCGCCAGGGGACCATCAATCCTTCAAATTGCCCACACCCAGCCCACACCCCACAAACACCCCTGCTGGCAGCTTTCCACAGCTGGGACGCAAGGATCCCACCCAACACCAAACACTAACCCACACCCCAAGGGCACCTGGCACCCTCCCCCGTCCCCACCTCCCCCCTCCATGCGCGCACACGCTCAAGTAGCGTTTCCGTAGCAGTGCACCGTGTACTGTGCCCCGCCTGCTTCCCCAGCCCTCCCCGCCAAGGGCTCGAACCGTCTTCTTGGAGAAAAGGGGATCTGATGATGGGACCTAAGTGGGACCAACAGGCTCTCCGGCCACAGCCCTAGGCATCCTGGTTCTGCTGTCACAGAGACAAGGGCCACCTCCACCTGTCTGCCTCCCAGCAGAGGTGGGAGGAGAATGGAATCTTGAGGTCTGTAGTTTTCTTTCTGTGGTTTCTTCCTTTTTAATTATCGGAGGGTTTTTTTCCATTTTTCTTCCAGTGTTCCTTTGTTTTAAGGGGAACGTATCCAGAAGCCCGTGTGTGTGTATGGGGGGAGCCTGGGCACGGAGGGGAAGTCACGCTCGGTCCAGGCATGACACTGCCCTCCTGTTGTTCTGATCTGCTGGGCAAACGCCCTCAGCATGTACCTTGGGGAGGCAGGGCTGTGGCCTGCGTGTTTTAAGGAGGTCGCTAGCCAGGCTGTACTCCCCATTGTCGGGGTGTGTGCAGAAGAGACAGGCGAAACAAAACGGGTAGTGTTCTCTTCAGGGGCTGCGGGCCCGTCCTGGGGCAGGCCTGACTCTCAGAACATCCTCCTCCCCTGGCAGAGGCCAGGGCACTGTCCCAGTAACGGGCTCTGTACAAGCAAGGGGTGGACGCCCTGAGGCTGGTGTGCGCAGACAGGCGGGCGGGGGGAGGTGGTCCAGGGAGTGGGGAGCACGTGGAGGGGCACGGGAGCCACTGCCTGACTAGTTCAGTCCTCACAGGGGTCCAAGTCAAAGGGCAGGGCCCCGCGGCTGCCGCCTGCAGCCGGCCCCAGGTGTGCAGCCCAGCCTGTGCAAACCACTGGCTGGAGCTACCGCTGAGGTCTTGAGCACGTGATGGGGAGAGGGACGCTCGCCCCTGCCCCTGCCCCAGTGGACCTGGTTTTGTTCAAGGCCGAATGCTACCCCACCAGAGAGAGAAGGCCGGTTCTCCTGCTGCCCCCGGCCTCAGCAGCTCACAGCGTGTGCTCGGCCTGAAGCTGGGAGGGGAGCAGTGGCTGCATAGGGGACTGGGGGGTGGGTGGAGGCGACTGGGGGGGCGAGGGCTGACTCGTGACAGGTGTGGAGGTGAGGAAGGGGACGGTGGAAGCCATGGCCGAGGGGGAGCTGGGCATGGTGCCGGGAGGCTCACTGATGGGGCGATTGTAGAAGAAGAAGGGGCACTGCTGGATGAAGAGTTCAATGATTGTCTGATAGGTTCGCGTGGCCGTGAGGGCGTCCATGGTGCTGAAATCAGGTCTCATCAAGGTGGGCCAGAAGCAGATGGAGAGGTTCTCGCTGGTCATGAGATTCACCTTGTTGTTGTGGCTGACTCTGCAGGTGACACCAAACTCACGGTCAGAGCAGCGTGGGACCCCGGCCCATTGTGCTCACGGTCTGTCACCCAGGCTGCCCGCCCTGCCTGCCTACCCTCCGCTGAGAACCTGGGCGCTGCTGCGAGCAGAAAAGGTCATGCACAGCTGTCTGTGCCCCTGCCCTGCACTGGGAGTCGGGCCGAGGCCCTCCGTGCCCTCTCCTCTCTGCCCACGTGGCTACGTGTAGCAAGACCCGGGGAGCTGCCTGGATGCCCTGGCCCGGGGAGGCCCTCACAAAGCCCTGGGGGTGGGGGGACCGCTCAGGGACTCACTCACCCGACAACCAACATGGGTGACAATGCTCTGCATGTGCAGAGAGGGAGGGAGTCTGTGTGTGTCCCAAGCCAGACATCCATAAAATACCACTTTGTCAACAAATGTATTCTGTGCATGAATTGATGTGGGAAACAGTCAAAAGGGCTTCCCGACCGCAGTGGCTGGCGCTCGCTGGACTGAGGCTGGTCTTTTCCAGAGCACACCTCTCTTGGCACAGCGTCCTGCTACGCGCCAGCTGGGAAATACGAATGCTGGAGAGAGGACTCTGGGAGGTTCTGAGATTTTTTGATTCAGGCGATTTCTGGGGACATGAGCACCAACCAGAGGCTCTTCTCTCTCTGCTAGCTTGGGGAGGTGGCTTGCAGGCTCTACACAACGTTCCACAGCCCTGCAAGCCCAGCCACAGCTGACTGCACTGTCTGATGTTGGGCACACTTGGGGCCATGTGGGTCTCCCTCAGACAGAGCCCGGCTGGAAGCCGCAGGATGAGCCAAGATGCTCCTCTTTTTGGCGGGGAGGGGACAGGGCCTCACTCTGTTGCCCTGGCTGGAGTACAGTGGTGTCACTGTAGCTCACAGCAACCTCAGACTCCTGGGCTCAAGTGATCCTCCTGCCTCAGCCTCCTGAGTAGCTGGGACTACAAGCATGCGCCACCACACCCAGCTAATTTTTCTATTTTTCTGTAGAGACGGGGGTCTCACTCTTGTTCAGGCTGGTCTTGAACTCCCGAGGTCAAGCGATCCTCCCACCTTGGCCCCCCAGCGTGCTAGGATTACAGACGTGAGCCACCGCGCCCGGCCCCAGGGTGCTCCTTGTGCAGTGAGGCAGCTGTGCCCCCGAGGAGGCTGACCAGCACCCCAGGCCGACCTCTGACCCGCTGCTGCCAGGCTGAAGACAGAGCTTGGTTCAGCCTCATTCTGCTTTTGACCAACCCTGGCTGTTGACTTTTAGAAGGAAAAACCAACCAGAAAGCCCTGCAACCTACTTGTTTAGGTGAGAGATGACGTATTTGAAGACTTCGTGGTTTTCCTTTGGAAATTTCTTTAATACGTCCTTAAGGGCATGTAACTTCTGCTCCCGGTCATTGATTTCTAAGGAGAGAGAAAACCAAAGTCTTTCATGAGGCTGAGGCTGGTGGGTGTTCTGTGGCCCAAAGTGGATACCAGGCAACTGGTGGAACCAGCGGGCTGGTGGCCCACTCGGGGCATGCTCTCTGGTGGGCTGTCTCTGAGGGCAGCCCAGGGCTTTCAGATGAGGCCAACCCTACTCTTTCCCCCAAAGCCCGTGCTCTAGGCTGGCACACCTGGCAGTGGCACGGGCCCAGAAGCCAGGCCTACCTCCGTGTCCCAGGCCCCCACTGAAGGCCGGCACTGTGTGCCTGGGGCTTCCTAGCCCCCACCACCCAAGAAGGAACAATCCAGAGAGACTGCACCATAAAGAACACCATTCTTTGCTCATCCGGTTGCCCCTGGAGACAGGCATCCCTACCCAGAAAGCCTGCTTGCTTCCTGACCAGACAGGCGGCCGCTGCCACCCACCCACGCCAACAGGCCTTCAAGGGAGGGAGTCCGTCATGAGACCAGGGCTCTGTCCCTTTCCTAGAGACACAGGGACCCTCCATACATCTCCCTACTGGAGGAGCTGATGGAAACAGTGGAGGAATTCTTATGCAGTTCATCAAAAGCACCATGCACCCCCTTCCTCTGCCGCCCACACTTTGCCCATCTCGGAATCCTAATGTCCCGGGAGAGGGAAGACAACTGCCCTGAATGAAGCATGTAATCCACGCCGGGCCCAGTTCAGTCAGTGTCCACAATCCTACACGGCAGGGACTGTTATCACCCCATTTTGAGGATGAGGAATCTGATGCCAGAGACATCTCAGAGCTGGGAATCAAACTGTGCCCAGCTGGCTGCAGGGCATGTGCCCACAGGGCTCCCTGGAGTCCTGGCTCCCCATCCCTGGGTGGGGCTGGCCTACCTTGGCTGGGAGAGGTGGCCCAGGCTGGCGAGGCAAAAACGTTCCAGAGCCCACCTGGAGTCACAGTTGGCCACGACACTTTTCTCTGTACATGGAGAGATATCCCTATTTTTGGACTCCAGGGCTCAGAAAAACCACAGGAGGGTCTCATGAAGGAGATGGCAGCTGTCTCACAGCCAGTGGTCATGGGGGTGGGTGGATGGCTGCTAATGGGTTTGGGGACATGGGATCTTCTGAGATGGAAGAAAGCTCTGGGCCCTCTCCCCTACCTACAAGCACGTGCACACTGCTGCCTGAGTCCTGGAGGTTCACCAGCTCCCCAGACTGTGTGTTCTTTAGGAAGCCCGTGGCCTCCTGGTTAGGAACATCTACGGCAGATGATATGCTCAGAGGGTCACAGCTGAAGGAGCCACATGAGGAGCTTGACAGGAGCTAGGCTCGGAAGGTCAGACAGGATGTCAGTGACGGGGAGGGCTAGGCAGGGAGGAAGGTCTTGGGACAGTCCAGAGCCCAAACCCTGACTCAGGTAGTCCTGGGTACAAATCCTGCCTCCAATACCAACCATCTCTGTGGCCTTGGGCAAATGACACCTGACAGCCACCTTGCCTGTACAAGGGGCTGATGACAATAACCCCTTCACTCGGTGACACCACACAGTTAAATGAAGAGCTCACGGCCAGACACAAAATAAGCACGTAGCGGCCAGTCTGACCTGGAGGCGTCAGTGGCAGAAGAGACGGAGGGACAGAGCTTGAGGCGCTCTCCTGGCAGCCTAATGAGCATGAAAACAGGTGATTTCTGGACTTGAGAGTATGACTTGATAAAAGCAGAGTTTTAGTAACATTTTTCTGTTAGAAAAGACTAAAAAACCATGGGAGCTAATTATGTGGAGCTATGATCAGATTCATTTCTCTGAACCCAAGATTTTTTTTTTTTTTTTTTGAGACGAGGTCTTTCTCTGTCGCCCAGGCTGTTAATGCTGCTCAGGCTGGTCTTGAACTCCTGGCTCAAGCAATCCTGTCGCCTCGGCCTCCCAAAGTGATGGGATTACAGGCATAAGCCACTGCGCCCGGCCTCCAAGATTTATTCTAAGGGTTAAACCTCACGGGTATACTCTCTCTGTGGCCTTGAGTTTTAAAACCCATTACTGTTACATTTAAACAAAAAGTTTACTTAAAAAAGTGAACTGCTGTAGGGGGTACAGAAGACTGTATTAGAAAACACAAGAAGCATGTGTGTGGCTCAAAGTTTCACTTAGTAAAATAATCATGCCTCCTTCTAGATGTGAGTTCGCAGGTCTCTCCGTAGGTGCCTGCACGACACAAACACAGCTGTGTTTGTTTTATTATAATTACGCACTCAAGTGGCAGCACCTTGACATAAGAGCCGAGTCTCACCCGGTCCCCCCGGCTGGAGGCAGGGAACGGGGCTGGCAAAGCCACTGTCTACCGGGGATGCCCGCTCTCCTTCCCGTCGGACCAGAATCAAGGAGCGCTGTTTCCTTTCCTCCTTAGGGGGCAGGGGAGATGACGGGTAGGAGTTACCGAGCCTGCTTAGATAATTCATGGACCACCCTCAAGAATTCCAGCAGCCTTCTCCATGCAGCACTCTAGGCAGGGCCTAATGAGGATCTAGGTGGTTTTTTTTTTTTTTTTCTCCTCAGAGACAGGGTCTCCGCATGTTCCCCAGGCTGGTCTTGAACTCCTGGCCTCGAGCGATGCTCCCGCCTCAGACTCCTGAGTAGCTGGGACCACAGGCACGAGCCGCTGTGCGCAGCCTCCTCTCGCTTTCTCTCCCTTTCCCTGCTTACTGCTTGGTCCAGGCGCGCGTGAGTACTGAGAAGCATCAGGAGGTGGGTGGGAGGAGGGGGAGGACATCAAGGAATCCTTCTAGTAGAGCCTGGCCCTGGGTTTGCAGCACTAAAAACCACCTCAGTCTTGTCAACGTCCTTTTGACTCTACCCTATTCACCTCCTCACTCAAGAAAAGCTCACCCCAACCAGTGCCTCTCTGCTGAGAGACCTACCTCAGGCTCCAACGGGCAGCCTTTTCACACCGTAAAAACACTGGCGACTCTTATTTAATAGATGGTGCCAGAATGCTGGCAGGACGCACAGCTGCTCTTCATGCAGCCCTCAGCAAAGCTCCAGTGGAAGGTGGGGCCGGGCGTTACCCATATGGTGGCTGAGAAACCCACTGAAGAGGCCAAGCCAAGGCCACAGGCTGCTGACAGGGAAGATGGAAGGGGACCCAGGCCTGCCCCCAGCTCAGCCCACCTGCTCTGGACCCCTGGCCCGCCCTCGTGCTGCAGAAATCCTTCCTGAAAGGAAAGGGGTTGGGGGCCTACAGCGTGTAGGCCTCACTGGCCAGGACATTGTACTTTTGAACTTAGGGGCCAGTCAACTGGGACAGCAAGAAAAGTTCAGGGGACGGATTTTTTGGGCCAGCTGAACTAAGACAAAGACTGGACACAAACTAGGCAATTGAGAACAACTGAGGCCCCAAGAACTCAGGAGGAAGAGGGGGGCCACTAGGCCCGTAGGGACTAGCTTGCCACACCTCTCACAGTTCAGATATACCCGGGCTCAAAAAGTAAAACTACTGGTCCAAGGTCACACAAATTTGTGGCAGGGACCAGGATCCCAAACAATGTTTTCACCCTGGCTGTGTCACAGCTTGGAACCCTGGCACCCAGGCTACCAACCAAGCTCTAGGCCTGAATCTGCTGCTGCCAACTCAGTGCCCGGAAGACCCCTGCTGGGCCCTGACCACCCTGTACTCCTGGATCACCAGAAAAGCAAAAAGCCTGGCTCAGGGTCACAGCCCTCAGGGGCGCAGGAGGCACGCCCGCTGTACGATGTCCTCCTCCCCCGGTGTCACACTCCAAGGCCAAAATCTCATTCTGCTGGGCCCAGGATGGAATATTCAGGCTGTCCCTCTCCTGGAGGCATGACCTTGCAATAACCTGTTCAATGTCTCCTGTCCCGTGTACTTGTCTGTCCACTGCCATCTGTCCCTGTCCACATAGGGCCTGGCACATACTCATATCTGGGAAATTAATAAACCCTGTGCTCAGATGTGAGGAACACACCCGCGCCCTCAAGCAGGCTGCCTACCCAGACAAGAGGAGGGCAGGATCCCAGAATCAGCAGTGTCACAAGGCATCTTGTGAACAAGAGCCCAAAGAACAGCAAGACCTGTCTGCCTGGCGACCTTGGCAGTTAGTCATTAATTATCTCTAGCTTAAGTTGTCTCATCTTCAAATGGGAAGGGTAAGAATAAGCTGGCAGCCTGCAGCACGTTTGGGCCATACATCCCTCTGACAATCTCATGAAAACCACTGGTCTTCTCCCTAAAGAGACTGAATCTCATAAGCAGCTATAGGGGATTAATGAGGACTCTGGAGCCATAGGTCCCTAGGCACAGACCCTCTAGTCTGAGATGGAGCCAGCGGCAGGACCCCTTCCAGCACAAAACCCAAAAGGCAGGGCCTGTGGGGACTGGCTGGACCAGAGATTCCAGACAGGTAAGGGACAAGGGTGTCGTGAGAGGAAAAGGAAAGAGACAGGGCGAGAACGATTTTGAAGGCTGGGGTGAAGTGTGGGGGCGAGACAAAATGGGTGACACGAAGGCTTCTTCTCTGCCTCCTGCAGTCAGCTCAGGTGCCACCTCCCCCATGAAGCCCCCCCTTCCTCACTCTATCCTCACTGGGTGTTTTGCATTTGAAGCTCGGCTTGCTTCATTCTGCCTACAGGTAACTTCACTGTGTACCGAGGGGGGGCAGGTACTTAAGCCCCAACTTGCCACTCCCTATGGGTGTGACCCCGAGCACTGTCAGTGCCCAGAGCCTCTGTTTCCTCTTCTATAAAATGGAGATAAAATACTATCTACCTCAAAGGCCATTGTGAAAACTAAAAAAGATCAGCCGTGTAAATCACACGCCTAGCAGAGAGCCAGGCCAGGCACCCTGCGAGTACACAATCGGTGTGGACAATGGCTACTGCTGCTATTTATTTCTGAATCTCCCATGCATTGGTGATGAATGTGGCAGGAAAATAACTGATGAATAATCACAAAAATCTCTATTTTGTGGGTGTACCTTCAGCAGTGTTCAATACTGTGAAATTCTGGAGCTAACAAAATTTTTGATAGTGATCTTGATATCTGTTGTGATGGGATTTGAAACCAGTTCCAAGGCGTGAACACACACAGACACAACTGCTCTTAGGCATTAAGTCGAAAGAGCTGGTCAAGTTGGTGTTGCCATGGAAACCCAGCCAGTCTGGGAACAGCCACTTTGGGGCATGACAATCTTTGTTCCATAATGTCCCTTAATGCTAACTTTTGCGCTGCCGGTTATCTGTGGCTCAGTTAAACCCACCCCCGCAACATACACAGCCCCGCTCTTCAATCAGCTGCTTTGGCTGGGAGAGGTGCCATGGCAGTAAGACACACTCCTCTCCCAGCTCCTTCTGTCAGGTTCAAGACAACGAAGACCCAGCTGACGAGCGTGGGGCACAGGAAACACACAATGGGAAGAGGAAGCAGAAAACCTCCACCCTTTTCCAGGCTGCTGCAGTAGCGGCAGCAAGAAGCCACATCCTCAGCAGTGGAAGCCGCTGATTCCCTATCAATAGTACCTCCCTCTCCTGCCCCCCAAAACAAAAAGATGTCATGTCAGCAGTTCTTGCAGAAACAATGGGATTCTGTTGGGTGCCAGGGTTCCACGGGCCTCTAGATGGCGCCAAGTCAAGACAAATGTGGACAGGAACCCAGGGCATCCGGCAAGTTGGATACCAGTCCACACCTTGCTCTCTTTCTAGCTTCGGCTCTGAGACAAGCTCAGGTTAGGGTGAAAGCAAGCTGGCTCCAGACAGAGATTTCCCCTGTCATTTCACATCGGGGCCAGCCTGGAGCCTGCTGGAGAAGTGGCTGCTGGGACGACCTCTATCATCGGGCAGCAGGATCATGGCAGGATCATGGGAGAAGCCTGCAACTGTCCCTGACTCTTGTCTTCAGAAGGCAAAGCAGCTCTGTGACAGTCCCAAGTACCAAGCTCTCCTGCCCCGTCCCTGGTGGGCTCAGGTGAGTTAGGAGCTGCCACCAATTCCAGTCAGTTAAGACCGTGTGGACAGAATAAAGGGAAGGTGGCACCAGGCTGCGGCAGCAAACATCACGGGAAATGCACGCCCTGGAAAGGTGACCCTGGGGGCCCCTGAAGCATTTAGGCTCTTACAGTGGTACCGCCACAGTTCAGAAAGGGGCTTCCTCAGCACCTGCTTCCCTCGGCTGTCACCCAGAGTCAGTGACCCAGGATTTAGAGCCACACCGATTCTGTGACCTCTCTAAAATTTCTGCCCACACTATCAGCCTTGTGAGTAAACTGTGCTTGCTTAAAACTCCCTTTTTTGCACTGGGCAGTGACAAGATGAGACTAATGTCCCGTGGCCAGAGGAACACATCTCCTCTCCCCCACCCCGACTGCTGGGTCGCCGGGTAGCTGCGACCCCTGGGTAGTGGGCAAAGACACTCCCTCCTGCAGCTGCACAGTTACAGCTGCTTCTGGGTCTTGGCCTACCAGAGGTACAGAGTAGGAAGGCTGTTGTGGCTTCAAAGGTAGTAAGTGCCATATGATGGAAGCTCTGAGGGCAGGCACCCTCTGTGGCACTACACAGAGCCCAGGGAAGGGCTGGCCATTGAGAAGGCTCACCCACACGCTGGACAAACACCTCCAGAGAGAGGCAGGCCAGGGCAGGAACAGCTCTAGGGCGAGGTGGAACGGCATACACAGGTGGCCATTAAAACCAGAGGTGCTAATCTGCTGCAGCACCAGGTGATCACCTGGCCACTGGAGTTGTCCCTTTCCCTCCTGAGGTTGGCTTCCGAAGAGGCTGTATGGCCCTAGATCACATATTAACTTCACAGTGACAACAGCAGGAAACTGGGGGCAGGGAAGGTTAAGTCGGCCACAAGCAAAGGAACAGAGACGCAACTCAAGTCTGACACCACCAAAACCATGCTCCTAATGAGCAAGAGTTTTGGGAGAAACCTGCAACAACCCCCAGATAAGCATCTATGGTCTACAAATGCCGGGGCCCAAGGTGCAAGTCACCTTGGTGTCATCTGGTTCCCTTTCCTTCTGTCCTTCAAGCCTCAATTCCAAGAAGCAGAGTGTCCGTTCTGAGGACAGGACCCACTCTTGGGCGCCACACCTGTCTCCCTCAATGCACCCACTGCAGGCTCCGTCTGCGGTGCTGTCAGGGGACCCCGTGCCACACGGGCTGCCAGTACTCACTGTGTGCCTCCACCAGATCAATCTGCATGTTGTACGGGACCAGGGGGTCTGGCAGTTCCGAGAAAAAGCTCTTCATGGCACCAGCCACGGTGTTCACTGTAAAGTCTTTCTCTGCCAAGTCCAGGTTGTGATCTGAAAGGAAGTCGGGAAAGTGAGGCCAAACCAATCTAAGCTTAGCAGAAGCCAACAGGAAATCTTGGGGCATGGGAGAAGCTAGAGAAACATCCAAGACCCCCGGATGCTGCCCAGGGATGGCCTGGAACCTGGGCAGGACTCTGGACTAACAGGGATTGGAGAGGTGGTGGCACCCTTGGGTGCTACGGAAATGATCTGTGAGATTCACACAGACGTAGGCTGACACCCAAGGTCTCTTTCCGAGGTTGCCCAATTGCCCCTCTCCACTGCCCTTGGATAAGGAGTTGTCCTTCATCCCGATTTTCTGTTCCTCCACTTCCCCTCATCTGGCTTTGATGTGCTGCGAGCTCTTGCTTGCTCCCTGCCCCATCAGGGAAAAACGGAAGAGGCTTTCGTAAAAGGCTGGCCCACTTCTCAGGTGGGTTACAAAAACGTTACCAACCGTCTTGCCTGCTGCCTCCGCCCTTGTCGCCTAGGGTGGCAGGGCAAATGGACTCATTTTTCTCTCTGGCCCCTCCTAGCCAATGGCACCACTGACCCTTGTCTCTTATTTTCCTTCTCTTTATATACTTTTATTGCATTTCTGATTATGAAGAAATCATCTACTGATGGACATGACCAGTTTCCATTTTGGGGGATATAAGCTGTTCCAGATTCTTGTATATGAACAAGTGCGTCCCCAAGGTAGGGCTCTAGCCTCACTGTGACCTCATGTCTTCTATCCCACAAGACTAACAGGTGCTTCCCTCTCTTGTGTGGTCACCTCTGCCCACTGCCAGCTAGTTGTGTCTGCCTGTGGTGCTGCCAAGTGCTACGGCTGCCCGCCTGCCCACGTGGGTGGGTGAGGTGTCCACTGCCGGCTGCGCCACCTCAGGCCCAGCCGCGCGCTGCATCGGGCCCTCCTGTGCTCGCCTCCCTCCCTGGACGCTGACAGCTGGGAACTTGCGCTGCTCCAGCTCTTTCGCTTCTGGCACCAGTGAATGTGGCTTCTCATCTCACAGCGTGGCCACTTCTAAAAGTCAGAGTTTGGCTGCCTGGCCACAGGCCTCTCAAAGCTGACCTAGCTTAGGAGAAGGGAGTCCCTGCCGAGAGCCAGTGTAACTCTTGGAGTTCAGCTTGGGAGTCTGGGTCCTAAAGCTCAGCCGAGCACAAAACATCCCCTCGCTTTCTCCCACGCACTGGGGAGGGCAGCTGGGGGTTACTTCTGGGGCGCTGGCCAGACAGGACCAGCATCTCCACCCAACTCTTGTATCACGTGCCCACAACTACCCCTGCACGGCCAAAGGAGGCAACCCCCTTAAGAGGGGTTTTATGCATAGAACGAGGGTCAGGGACATCTGGAATGGCATTTGTGGATGGTGATCTGGGGCCTGCTGACTCGGCCTTGGCAGGGACGCTTGTCCTTCTCCATGACACTGGGACCCCGGAGGCAAAGCTAACAGGGATGACACGTGGTCTCTTTCTCAGTCAGAGCCAGCACCTCCTGGCTTTGGGTCTGTGGGTGGCAGGAGCACCCCGAGGCCCCAGGGGCAGTGCAGCTGTTGTGCCTGCCGTGACCGGCTCTGGCCGCCCACGCTCGGCCGGGCTGCGCCTCACCTTGATCGAACTGTCTCTGCAGACTCTCCATCTCCGACTTGTTCCCGCTGACCCGGTAGATGCCTTCAGTGCTCAGTCCTGAGGAGAAACAGGCAGGCGCCTTAGCAGCAGGAACTGGAGGGCAAAGAAGGAGGCGGCTGGCCTCCAGGCGAGCCGGGGAAAGCCAGGGAGATTCCGCGAGGCACCCACCAAGACAGAGGAGCAGGGCGAAGCACATTCGATTTTTCTAGATGCACCTCCAATTTCTTTTTCACTTAAGATTTTAAAAATACTTGTTTTATAGTAAAAATTAAAAGAATATAGAAGCACAGCAGCTAAAAATAGCTTTTGTTCACATTTTAACGTATACTCTTTAATTGTTCATTTTCATTTAAAAAATAGAGATAATATATTATTATTACTTTTTGAGACAGAGTCTCACTCTGTTGCCCTGAGTAGAGTGCAGTGGCGTCGTCACAGCTCACCATAACCTCAGACTCCTGGGCTCACGCCACCCTCCTGTCTCGGCCTCCCGAGTAGCCGGGACTACAGGCACGTGCCACCACGCCCGGCTAATCTTTTGTTTCTATTTTTGGTAGAGACGGGATCTCACTCTTGCTCAGGCTGGTCTCGAACTGCTGAGCTCAAGCGATCCTCCCACCTCGGCCTCCCAGAGTGCTAGGATTACGGGCATGAGCCACCTCACCCAGCCAATAATACTATATTTTAACCCACCATTTTCACTTATAAAGTACATTGTAAACTTATTCTAATCATTAAATGTTCTTATTCTTTGACAACATGTTTTTGACTGTGCGCAGTGGCTCACTCCTGTAATCCTAGCACTCGGAGGCCGAGATGGGAGGATTGCTTGAGCTCAGGAGTTCGATGATTCTCCCTGAGCAAGAGTGAGACCCTGTCTAAATACAACATTTTTTTAAAAGACACCAAAGTATACAATAACTTTAAGAATAATCCTGTTGTTAATCATTTAGGGTCTTCCAAGTTTTCATTGCTAGAAATAACTCACAATTTTGTTTTCTTGACAACTAGTAAGTTTAACAGATTCGTGGAAATATGTATTTTCCTACTGGAGTGGTTCTTACTTACCTGAAAGATGTCTTTGAATATTAAGTAACTATGTTAATGTTATATACGTTTTTTTTGCCCTTTTGTTATGTGTCTTCTAACTTATTTTACTGAATTTTTTGATGTACATAATTCAAAAATTTTAAGTTTTCGAGACTGGCCATTTTCTTAATGATGTCTTCCTCTGTTTTTATGCACAGAACAGGCTTTTCCTATTCCTACATCAGATATTCTATTCTCTCCTTCTTTTACCATTAAAAAAAATCATTTAACTCTGTGATCATTCTGGAAATTATTTGGTACAGAATGTGCAGTAAGGAAAAAAACCAGTAGTAAACATCAATTAAATAAATTACGCAGAAGAATATAAAGTGTCAAGTGAGAGACTGATACTCCCCCGCTCCCCTTTGCAGAGGAAGGCTATTCAGCTCCGAGTGGGTCTTAAGCACTGTCTACTGAGTCCACTCTCCCTGTCCTGGGGAAGGGAAGTCTGCTATGCGCCACCAAAATCACAAGTCTAAAGGATGGTGAAATCACTGCAAAAACCGAGCTGAGATCTCATGGCTAAAGCAACCTCAGGGTCCCTTCTGAAGACCATGGCTTTGAGCAACTCTGACTCGCTGAAGGGGCATCGAGGAAGCACCCTGGGTACCACCACTGAACACCAGAAGTGGCGTGGGCAGCGGCGGGAGGACCGGGCCCTGACGTCAGTTAGGCTTCTGAAAGCCAAGTGTCTCAACATCAGTTATCACTGAGATTGCTGCTTCTGGAGAGGCAGCCGTCAGGCAAGGTAAGAGCAATCGGCCTTTTCCTGGCATCGCAGACTGGTGGCGGGTGAACTCTGAAGAACATCGGAGCAGACGTCCTCCATTCCCCGGCTTAAAAGCTGTTACCTGCACACAGGCCTTTCAACCCAGAGAAAAGGGGGTTAATGGACTAGTCCAAGGACACCCTACTGTGCAATGCTTAGTTATAAAGTAGCTGCCATTGATGCTGTACCCTGGGAGAAGTGCTGACACTTTCCAAATCTGAGTGGTCATTTCGTTGTGCATTGAGCTGGGGACTTTCCCATACCAACCTACCACTCGCTTGCTTACTAAAGGAATGACGATGCCATTAATCTTCCACACCTTATGGGAGGAACCACTGAGTGGGCAGAGAACACAGATGAGAAAAGCGAGGTTCAGAAAGGTGAGTCCTTGCCCCAGATCACGTAGCTGCTAAGAGGTAGAGTGGTCTGAATCCACCGCCCCTGCCACTCATCTGCCTCCACACTGCTCTGGAAGATACCTGGCTCAGGCTTACGCTCCTTCACACTGACCCACCAGGCCGGGGGCCAGACCACAGTCATCCCCCCGCAGAAGCAGCACACCCGAGTGAAGCCCACTGGGCCCAGCCCAGTGGGCAGCTTCTGAGATGGTACTCTCCGCCCCTGCTCACATCCCTCGCTGGTGAATCTACCACAGACTCTTTTCTCTGTGACTTTTCTAAACTGTTCTCAGACATGTTTAAACTTTCTACTGATTTCACATCTCAGGTGACACATCACACGCTTACACATGAAATCACCCACATCTGGGCAAGCCCTGGGTATGTGTCAGCAGGCTCAAGTCTTTCCCCACTCGTTTGAAAAAAATAATTATTTTCTAAGTTCTTTTCTCTTTCCCTATCAGCCCTTCCTAATGCAAAGAAAGCGATGGTACAAATGGCAGGAGCTTAAAAAGTCCTTAATAGTGCAGCAATGTCACGGTTCCTGAGTCCCAGTCTGGAGAGGCGCTCTCTGAGCTGCAGAAGATCCTGACATCCTCGGGCCGCTCGTTATCTTCTGGCCACCCTGACCCTCAGAGTAGACAGAGGAATCTCTGCATTGTCTCCTAATAGCCACCTGCCCCAACACCAGAGGGCAGAAAACAAACATCGCATGAGCGATCTGGGAATTACCAGAGGTGTGGGGCCTGTTGGAACCTTACTAGGTAGATCATCACAAAAATGGAAGCATTTGAAAGCACGAGGCTAGCTCCAGAGCATCAATTAATCATCAATTTAGTATTTCCTGTAATCTGGGGACATGTTTATTTTATGAAATCCCATTTTAAAATAGCAACGCGGCTGCGTTCATACACAATACCATGGCATCATTTAGGAAAGATATCATTTTGCTTGGCTAGTGCAATTTATCACAACTACTAATTAGACATCAATTAAAGAAAATAAAAACCCGACTGCTGACTGTAAACACCACAAAGGCTGCTAGTGAATGGGAAGCTGGCAACACAGGTGACAACTAGGATCCAGGTCAGAGCATGGGATGCTTGCCAAGGAGACTGAGACCACAGCAGAAAAAGGGGCAGAGTCCTGGACCAGGCCCCCAGACAGACATGCTGGATTCCATGGGGTTTGTGTCGTGGGACACCCACAGACACACTCAGAAACACTCTAGGGGAGACTCTGGCTCCTGCCTGCCAGAAGAAAGTGGAATTCTTACCAGTAGTGATGCTTACCTACCCACCATGTCTATGGCTGTCTCTGCCCCCAGTCCATCGGAGAGAGCCTCAACCTTAAACTCAGAGGCGTCCTTACCTACCAGAAATCTCCAAAGGCACACTTCACCAAAGCAAAGTCTTGGCTATAGACCTTTTCTCTCTCTCTCTTTCTTTCTTTTTTTAAAAGCCCTACTGGCTTCAAATATCTTCTATGTGTAAGTTTTATTTTTTTTTTTACTTTTTTTACTTTACTTTAACTTTTTATTCTACAAAATTTACGTTTGTTGTATATGATGTATGTTTAAGTTAATCTTTTGGAATAGAACAAGAAAAAGCTCAGGATGGCCAAGGTCACTATCTTCAAATATCTGAACAACCGCCATGTAGAACAGTTTTGTTTCAGTAGGTCTAGGGCACAGAGCTATGAAAAGGACGTAAATTACAGGATGGCAAATATTCTCTCAATATGAAAAATAACTATTATTAGCCACAGCTGTCATTCATTAGAAAGGGCCTGAGTTTTTGATTCCCTTCCTCATTGGATAACTATCTGACTGGGAAGCTGTTTAAAAAGATTAATATCTAGTCTAGGAAGATAACTAATAATAATAATGATAATAAAGCACTTACTGAAGCTTACTATGTATGAGGCACAGAATGCTGAGTGTTTACCATGCACTTTTATAGTAGTTCTCACAATAACCCCTTAAGATAGATTATTATTAATCCCATTTTACAGATGGGAACACTGAGGCTAAGAGGTAAAGTAACACGCACAAGATCAGACAACTAGTGAGTTGCACAGATGTGATGTAAACTCTGAGTCTAATGCCTGTGGTTCTTTCTCTATTATGTTCTAAATCACTAGTTCTCAAAATTGAGCATGCATCAGGGCCACCTGGAGGGCTTGTTATGATACACCTTCCAGGGCCCCACCTACAGAGTTTCAGATTCAGTTTGGAGGAGAGCCCAAGAATCTGCATTTCTAATACAGTCGCAGGTGATGCTGATGATACTGGTCAGGGAACTATACTTTGAGAACTGCCACTCCAGAAGATGGCCCAGGCCTCTAAGGTCTCTCTGATGCCTGAATGCTATGATTCAATAAAATCAGGGGTCAATACACCAGGCAAAATAGATATCACATAATTAAGAAACAAAGCAATTCCAAAAAGCATGAAAACTGCTGCTTTTTATATGTAAGCAAGCCCTTATATATTATTTAATCTTTTACCATGACCATGTATGACTTCCATAAAAATTCTTCAAATATGGCTGACAAAAGCAAAGAGGCCTTTTTCTTTCAATAAATATTTACTGAGCATTCACATGGCAGGTAAGTTCCTTTACAAAGCTTTCAGGCTTGTCTTCCTCAAAACTACTTTGGTGACATAAGGTTAGGTGGCCCACCAGTGCGAGCGGGTCAGGCCTTCCCCCTGGGCTAAGAATCAGCATATCTCACCCCTACGACTGCCCTGTCAGAGTCACAGCTGCCACCGGGGCTCCTGAGGACGCCTGTGACACTTGGCAGGACAGGCGTGAGGGAAACGGATGGCCGCCCCACAGGCGCTTGGAAAGCGAGGGGGAAAATCACCTCCTGCCCTGGGATGGGCCTGATTTTCTGAAATGTCCCAATGATTCATTCCTGGATCCTAAGCAAGCCCTTCCCAGCACCAGTGTCTCGGCTGGAACCTGTTCCACAATGGGCCCCTGGCAGGCTTCGCCTCTGCTCGTTGGTACCAGGACTCAGTTCCTCCGAAGTTTTCTTTCTAGCAACAAATCGATACTTCCTCCAAGACAAACTCAGACTCGCTTATTTTTTCCTTTCTATATTTAGATACAAAAACTCAGCACTTTAGTCCTTTAAAAAAATTTAACTGGCGCTGCTAGTACTCTAAAATGCCCCACATCAGACAGGACTTAGCTGGCAACTTTGGGCAACATTTCTGGAGGCTGAAAGCGTCTAATAAACCACTCCCCTTCTCTTTTCTGCATGCAAGATGGAAGTCTAAGGCGGGCTAGGGTACAAGGCCAGAGGGGTGCTGAGAACTCAGGGAGAGAAGGAAACTCTCTTGGGCATCAAATTCAAATTCAGTCCTTGAAGACTGACTTCTCTAAAAGAGTTAAGAAGCCCTTCTTTTTGGTCAAATGCCAACAGTGTACCCACAGTGCATTTCCTTTGGAGGACCACACTGTGGCACCCCCCCACCCTCACCTCAAGGGCAAATGAAAGGGGGAGGGGGCAGGAGAGCACTTAGGTCAAAATCAAAGCAACTATCTCCATTTCCTTCTGTGTACAACAGAGGTAACAGTTCCTAGCTCACCCAGAGGTGGCATGTATTTAATGAGATCCTAGGACAGTGCTTAGAGAGTAGTGATTATCCTACTGATCTAAGTAGAAAGCATGCTGGCAAGGAGGATGAGCACCCGAGTTCTGCTGTTGGGGAGACATAGGTTCGAATGGGACCCTCACCTCCCCTCATCTGACTGTACAATGGAATAAATGAGATAAGCTATGCAAAACCCACCGCACAATGCCTGCCATTATTTTTTCTTTTTCTATACTCTGAACAAGCCTCAACAACAGCACCTGCCTGTAGGCGTGGCCTATTCTGAGAGCTCGGCCAAAACAAGCCAGTCTGCAGAAAAATATTTTAAAACATGCATGGGCTTTGACACCAAAGTGACCTGGGCTCTGATCTAAGGCTGGGCTAAGCTGAGTGACTGACAATAAATCACCTCACCTCTCAGAGAATTAGAATTCTCATCAAAGATGGGGTAACAACACCATTAATTAATTCTATCGAGATGTTTTGATTATTAAGTGAGATAACATATGAAAACAAGTAGTACCACAAATGGATGGCACACTGAAATAATAAGGATAATAATAGTTAACTTTTAGCTGAGGATTTACTATGTGCTGCTCTAAGCTCTTCACTAGAAACATCACAGTGAATCCTCCCAATAATTCTTTGAATTAAACATTACTTTTATTCCCATTTTACAGATTGCAAATGGAGGCTCAGAGAGGCTAAGCTGTTTGTCCAAGGCCACAGAACTGGGTAAGTGGTAGAGCCCGGATTTGAACTCAAGTCTCTGTCTCAGATGACGGCACGTTTAAACGTTGTGCTACTGCCCCCACTGTTAGCTCCCTGTTCCCTTCTCCCTTCAACATGATATGTAGGACACAGCCCAGAAATGCCGGAATCATTCCAGGTTATAAGGATTTTCCCATCCTCCCTGGTTTATCCGGTCAGATGCATCGCCCCTTCCTTCGCACTACTCGATTTTCTCTCCTGTGAACTGGAGGGTGAGGAGGTCTGGCCCAGGAACAATGGCTGCCTCCTCCCCATCCAGAAGGCAGCCGAGGGCAAGTTTCTGCCCAAGTTCTGCTACTGCCACCACTAAAGAGTCCCCCAGCTTTCCCTGTCGCCTTCCTGCTGTGGATGTGCTGCACACTCGGGTCACTCTGGCCCCTCCCATGCCCTTTTGTTAGCTGTCTTCCCCGGGGAATTCCCCCGTCAATCAAGAACTGCTTCTGCCAATGCCAGACCTTTCTCCCCATGACAGAAGGCCACTAATGCTCTATTACGATTGCTTGACTAGGTGTCAGCCCTGCAAGTAGGCACCGTGGCTTTATATATTCCCAGCGTCATTGTATGTACACACAGCCATGTCATCAATCGCAGGGCTGAGGGAGGGAGAAGGCGCTGGACGGGAAGCGCTGAACACATCACACCAGGTCTGGGGCCTCGTGTGGCTCTAGCATCTGGCTGATCCCTCGTAAGCTGCCCACTTATTTCCTGCCATCAGCTGTGAAGTAGGGCTTCTGGACCCGCTCTGAGCCAAGCAAGGGGCTGTTTTCCCCATGACTTTCAAGAAAGTACTTACCCCACTAGCTGTGTTTAAGAAACCACACTGAAAGTGAACTCTAGGCCATCCTGGAACTGACACCCTGCCCGTTCTGGAAGGGAGAGGAGTGCGACCCACAATCGAGGTGAGCAGACTGCACTCTGAGAAATAGGAATAAACGTTCAGAGCCAGGAGCCGCTGGGAGAACCCTCCTGCCAAGAATGCGAGACATCCTCTGGGCTCTGAAGTGTGACTTCACAGTGCACCTGAGCAAGCCCAGTGCCACAGGGGTGATGGCAGTGTGACTCTGAGAAGTGGTAGCACCACAGTGAGGGGTCTCGCTGGCTAAAACAAAGAGCTGCCAACAAAGAAACAGCCTGCTAGCCCACAGGCGCACTCCACCACCACCACCTCCACGAGGACAACCTCGGCTTCCTTTCCACAGCAGGCCCCAAGTGGAGAAACCCCTGGAGGGCACGGGCGGATTCCTCCCAAGCATTACTGAGGGCACAGGTTAACTTCCTTCAGGTTCCTGATTCCCAAAGACCCACGGAAGGATGCAGCGATGTCACCAATTATAGCCCAGTCTCCTTCCTTTTCTGGCCTCTCTTCCCTAAGAAAGAGCACTTTTCATAGTCGGAACCTGTAAGTCCATCCCAGTCCCTGTAATCTAGCATAAAATCCAGGATAAAACTCAAACTTCTCAACATGTGGTCTCGGGGGCTCCTGCCACCAGGCTCAAGCTGGCCACCCTCTCCCCATCCACTTTACTTCAGTTCCGATGGCCTTGCAGGGCCTTCCCTACAGGTTCTTCCTTCTACTTTTACCTCTGTTCTTTTGAGGGCTAACATGGCTCCCTCAGAGAGATCTCCCCTGTCTCCCAGATCTAAATTAAAGTCCCTGTGGATGGGTGTGGTGGCTCATGCCTGTAATCTCAGCACTTTGGGAGTCCGAGGCAGGAGGATTGCTTGAGGCCAGGAGTTCAAGACCAGCCTGGGCAACATAGTGAGATCTCTTTTCTACCACAAAAAAAAAAAATAAAATAAAATAAAAAAATAAAAAAATAGCCAGGTGTGGTGGCAGGCACCTGTAGTCCCAGCTGTCAGGAGGCTGAGGCAGGAGGACTGCTTGAGCATAAGAGTTCGAGGTTACAGTGAGCTGTTATCAAGCTGCTGCATTCCAGACTGGGTGACAGAGTGACACCCTGTCTCAATCAGTCAATCAAGGTCTCAGTTATGATAATTACAATTGCCTACAATTATGCAGTGCTTACTCCTGGGCCAGGGACAGCCACAGCATTCTACACGCACTATCTCACCAGGCCCCCACAACAGCCCTGTAAGTTGTATTCCACCGATATTCTTTTTTTAAAAAAAGTTTTTAGGGCTGGGCGCGGTGGCTCACGCCTGTAAATCCTAGCACTCTGGGAGGCCGAGGCGGGTGGATCGCTCGAGGTCAGGAGTTCGAGACCAGCCTGAGCAAGAGCGAGACCCCGTCTCTACTAAAAATAGAAAGAAATTATCTGGCCAACTAAAATATATATAGAAAAAAAAAAAAAAATTAGCCGGGCATGGTGGCGCATGCCTGTAGTCCCAGCTACTCGGGAGGCTGAGGCAGGAGGATCGCTTGAGCCCAGGAGTCTGAGGTTGCTGTGAGCGAGGCTGACGCCACGGCACTCACGCTAGCCCGGGCAACAAAGCGAGACTCTGTCTCAACAACAACAACAACAACAACAACAACAAAAAAAAAGTTTTTGTGGGGCAGAGAAGGCTTCAAGCCAGAGATGGTGCTTCATAAGCAGTCGGAGCATCCCACTCCTGCTGTCCTTTATGGATGTGCTCGGGTTCTACTTCCCCAAGAAGGCTTCCTGCTTCCTCTCCTTTTCCCAAGTGACCTCACTAGGGACTTAGCGGAGTCATTATTTCACTACAGGCAGTCACGTGCTGCTCTGAGACTGGTCTCCAGATCTGGGCTGCTAACTTTTACAGGGCAGGGCCATGGTTTGGCTGTGGCTGGCACTCCCCACAGAGGGCTAGACCCCTCCACAGAAGCTGGCCAAGTACTTGTTAACGGGCTGACTAGTCCCCTTTTATCAGGGTTCAATCTTCCTAGATTGACCTATGCATACCTTGGACATTTTTACGGCCAGGTTAGCATAGACAGAGACTATTTCACGTAGGGTTCCCTTGCTTTAGTGAAATGAACAGGAAAAAAGCAGGGGTCAGAGAAACTGAGCCCACCTCCCAGGGCAGGGGCCACGGAGGCAGCCTGATAGGGGCAAACTATTTCAACTTCGTGTCCTCAGCTGAAAAGGGGGGATCGGCAGCAATGTCTGCAGGGCTCCACATTCTCATGCCTGTAAACCTGGAGGGGAAGCGTTTGCTGGGTGTGAACCCCACCAGAAAGGCAATACAGGTGTGTGTGTGTGTGTGTGTGTGTGTGAGAGAGAGAGAGAGAGAGAGAGAGATGGACACAGTCAGACACGGAGCAAGGGCCAAAGCGGGGCCTGAGGCTGAGAGGGAGTAATGCTCTTCTGAGCCACTCTTATAGGACAGCCTGCTGTCCCTTTGCACCTTCTTGCTTGTCCTGTTGTGGCAAACATAGTCCCCTCTCCTCGCAGCTCACTCAGGGCAGAGCAGCCTGTCTGCCCAAGCTCCCCACCTCGGAGAGGGAAGTGTTGCTGGGACAGCCAGGCAAAGCAGGCCTGTCGGGATGGTCTTGGGGACTTGGGCTGCCACCCAGACTATTTCTGTCTTGGACGGGAGGGCAGAATTACTTTGTGAAACAAGCTCTACTTCTCTTTGGCTGCTGGGCTCTCCAGGCAGCTTGCCAGGGCGCACTGTTCTGATCTGGGCACCGGGGCCTGAGGAAATCCGCTAGCAATGCCAAGTCACAAGCTAAATGAACTCTGCTTATCTGGAACAGGCGCGAGCGAGCTGGCGAGCTGACCGCCTGCCTTTAATGGCAGTGGGGAATTTTTGGAATGCAAGTGACTTACACTTAACTTATAAGCAAGCAGAAAAATGGGAGGGTAGTGAAGCATGGGCACATGGGAGGTAGTAAAAAAGTAGAGAACGCTTTGTTTTAAAACTACTTGGGTTATGGGAAAGCATTTCATTAATAAACCTAGAATTACAGGGGCAGGGAGAGATTAAGTAACATAGAACCCCCATAAAAATCACAGCATATGAAACCATATACCTCCTATTTTAGCACTTTATCATCAACTCAAAGCAGTATGAATATGGTAATTATGCACATAAAGCCTGTTGGTGTACTCAAGCTGTAACCGTACCTATTAAACTGCTATGGTGATGGATGGAGTATCTATACTGAAATTAGCTGCCCTCTCTGAAAGACAGAATTACAGCGCTCCAGGCTCTCTGACTGCAGGCTCTAGTCCCGCCACCTCTGCCTCCCGACAGCTCTAGGAGAGGCTATGATGAATGTGGATGGAAACACGGATGCTTTTTGTCGGTAGCTTCCCAAGTAGGAAGGAATTTGGTGAAATTCTGAATCTGTTCAGTCTGATGCTATCAAAATCACAGCTCCACGAGCCTACAGCACCGAAGACAGGGCTGGAGGGCGGGCTCTTTCCATTCTGATGGGCTGTGAGCTGCGAGCAGCCTCTGCCCCAAGGACTCTGGGATTTCTGTTTCCTCTTATAAAAAGGGATCAGTGCTACTTCGAGATTAATACCGTCCTCCGGCGCACAGGAGATTAGCTAATAAACTGTATATGGCACACGGTGAGGAAAAGTCCCACACAAACACAGGGTTCTCAGTGCGCTCATGAGGGCCACACTGGCCCTGAGCACCAGGCCCAAGGCTGGCTGTTCCTGGTGCTCCTCCCAGCTTCAGAGGTTGGCAGTCAGTCTCCTTACCTGAGTACCCTCAGAAGGGCGGAGGAAGTCCATCAGCAAGGTTTTTAATTTGGAAACTGGGGGGGAGGGCGCCAGTGTGGCATAATATGAAATATATATTCAGTCTTCATCCCTGGCTCCTGGCACGCAGTTCCTAAGACCCCTGGAATTTCCTGAGTGATAGGAGTGTCTTTTGTTACTCACAACAAGCCCCTTTCAACCAAACCTGAGTTTATGATCATGAGGTGACTCCTGCGGGCCCCTACATAGCTTCAGGAGAGGGGCTGTCACCAGGAACCCCAAGCCTTGATTAGAGGGCTGCAACTATCGGCCCTACCCCTGACCTCTGCAGAAGAGGGAGGGGCTGGAAAGGGAGCTCAACCACCAACGGGCAATGATTTAATCAATCATGTCTACACAATGCGAGCTGTACAAAAACCCTGAGTGACAGGGTTTGGAGCTTCTGGGTTACACGCTGAGGTGCTGCGAGGGTGGCACACCCAGAGAGGGCACGGAAGCTCCTGCCCTCTGTATTTTTTCCATTAGGTTGTTCCTGAGTTGCATTCTTTGTAATAAATCAGTAAACATAAGTAAAGTGTTTCCTTGAGTTCTGTGAGTCATTCTAGCACATTATTGAACCTGGGGAGGGGTGGGGTGGTTACCCCTGACTTTGGAGTGTGGATGACCTGACTTCTGCTTAGTCACCCAGTGCTTGCAGCTGGCATCTGAAGTAAGGAGTATTGTGGGACTGAGCCCTTAAACCTGTGGAGTCTGATGTTGCCTCCGGAAGTCAGTATCAGGATCGAAGTGAACCGCTGGACACTAAGTGGTGTTAGAGAGCTAGAGAAGTAAAAGACATTGTAAAAGACACACATTTGGTGTGACATTTGGTGTCAGGAGGGAAAAAAAGTCTCCCAGGCAGTTAGAGAGGTTTTTGGTATAGAGCTTTTGTGTAGGGGCGCAAAGTCCAATAATATCTGGCCTGATTCCATTTCTCCATGAGCTGCCTGGGCCTTACCGGATCTGTCTTCTGTGGGTTTCAAATAAAAGATCCCAGTGAAGGGAGGCCACGTGGCTAGGAGGGCAATGGCTCTGGGTTTGAATCCCAGCTCCTATCTTCATCTTTCTGAAACCTATTTTTCTTATCAGAAAATTGGAAATCTACACCAATCTCATACGGTTGCTATGAGATTAAATGAAACTCCTGGAAACACTTAACCCAGGGCCCAGCATGTGAACTCCAACTTCGCACTTGGTGCACATTATCTCTTTTAATACACGCAACTACTCTGCAAGGAAGCTATCTGTGTTTTCATTTTACAAAGAAACTGAGACTCAGAGAAACGAAGGACCTTGCTCAGGGCCACACCTGTCACGCCGCCTACAGACGCTGCTTTGGCACCTCTTATGAAAGGCTCCGCGCTACACGCTAGGTTAAATAAGGAGCATTTCCCAATTAGATTAAGCAATCTGGGAGTTCACCAACAGCTGTAAGAAATCAGCCCAAGTAATAGTTTGGCCTTTTGTCCCGCTGTCTCCCATCAGGGCAACACTGTAATTTGCTCTCAGTTAGTTATCAAGCTGAAAATATATGCATATTACTTATTTTAAACACTTAGCAGCCATTTTCCTCTTGCTAGTTTAGTGGGGTTTTTTGGAAAGCAGTTCCAGAAAAAACTGGGTTGATGTTTTCTGAAGAAATGAGTACCACACACTAAAGTGCTCCCTAACACTGGGAGTTTATCTCCCATGATCATGCAAAAACACACGTGAGATAGGCATGTGTGAGGCCATCTCTCTGTGGGGAAGGATAAAACTGAGGGAGTCATTACACTCTGACACCCCCAGACAGTGGTCTATTTTCAATCTGTAACATGGAGGTGAGATATGGGAAATAAAGCCAGGGGCCAACACATTACCACACCGAAACAGTTTTATTAGTTGCTATTATCGCAGTCTGTCATGTGAGTATACTTGACACTGACTCTGTTTTGGAAGGGATCCAATGGCAGGGGTTGGGCACAGTAAAGCTGGAATTAACTCTAACCGATTTGGGGATCATGGAATCACTGGGAAGCTGTGAGATCTCCTGTCTCGGAGAGCTGTGAAAACTATGTGATCTAGGCTCAGTTATTTCAATCCTACTCATCCTTGAAGTTCCAACAACTCTACCTCCCAACCCTCACTGATCTCCTTCCATAAGCTCTCTGTGGTTTAGGGCTGAACCTTTACCTTTTTTGATCATAAACTCCTCGAGGACGAGGATGTGTTACCATCCTTGCTTGCTCTGGATCATGAGGTAGGCGGTCCACAACATTTTGGATGGCTAGTGGTCTCTAACCTGGTGGGAGGAGACACCTTCACTCTGATAACCTTCTAAAGAAGGCTGCAGGTTCTGCTCCATCCACAATGTGAGCCTACACTCGTGTGCACAGGCCCGTGTGCCCCCACACACGCATGCACACACAAAATTTCTGCAGCCATTTTCAGGGGTTCAGACTTCCATAGCCTATCCACGGACCTTAGGTTAAGCACCCCTAAGTAAGAAAATACTGCATGCACGGTCCTTCCAGTCATAGACTGCAAGGCTCTGACAATCTGTCTCCCCCCAAGTTACCTGCTCGACACTGCACTGGCTCCTTCAAACAACAAAGATTTAATTTAAGCAAACTCCAACGGTGGCCCCTTATGGCAACAACACCCAAGAGCATTCAAAAATGAAACAAATTTATTGTAATATCCTGCCAATGGAAACAGCTTAAGCTTTGGTAAGGAAAAAAGAAAAGTCTTGACAGACTCAACCCAAGAAGCGATCTCAAAGTGATCGATCCCAACAATTCATCCTGCATCTCATGACTTGGTTTGGTCTAACCTAACAAATTTAGTACACGGAAAGAATAATTCACTAATTCTGTCAATAAATACCTAAGGGCCTGCCACAGGTAGGGGCTATGCCAGGTGATGCAAAGAGGATCCCATGATGCTCACAGTTGAGCAGGGGAAAGAGAGAAGCAAAGCAGCAGAGCCAATGCAGAGCGGTACCACCGTGACAGGGGTGTGCAGAGGGTCCTACTGGTTCTCCCAGTGGTGACACCTTACCTTGCCTTGGGCAGGTGGGAAAGTGGGTATTCAGAGAAGCATTCCAGAGAAAAGAGAGAGGGCAGATAGAAAAGCAAAGATGGAGCTAAAGCCGGAAGCCGAATCCAGCCCGGGAATACCTGCAACAGACAGATCTAACATGGCATGAGTAGACCTCCTTCAGAGGGCGAGGAGAAAAAAATGTACTGCTTCTCTGAGGCTAATGACACCCCACAGGGAACAACAACCCACTTGGCAGTTATTCATAAAAGAACTGGTCCAACTCCGTCCCTAGCTCTCTGAAGGAAGTGAGTGTTCTCTAATGTCACGCTGGCCTGGATGCAGATGGTTCACTGAGAGTCACTGAGACGATAACGCGATCTCCCCCTGGCCCATAGTTGCTCCCAAGAGCTGAACAATGCCTCAAGTGGTCCCAGACAGGCAGAGACGGGAGACATTACCAGGTGATGAGGAATCTTTGTCAGTGTAGGTCTCTTCCCAAAGATCTACCTTGAAATTAATACAGGCCACTGTGGACTCAGTGAAAAATGTTAAGTGCCAAAGGTAGAATAAGACATCTATTCTTCATTTATTATTATTGTATTTTACAACAGTTTTATTAAGGTAAAGTTCACATACCTTACAATTCACCCACTTAAGAGTGTACAAATCAATGGTGTTTTAGCACATAGAGAGTTGTGTAACCATCGCCACAATCAATTTTAGAACATTTCATAACCCCTCCAAAAACTCTGTACCCACAAAGAGCCACTCCAAATTCCTCCCTCCTTGCAGTCTTTGCCAACCACTAAGCTACTTTCTGTCTTTATAGATCTGCCTATTCTGGACATTTTGTACAAATAGAATCATACAATATGTTATCCAGTGTGACTAGTTTACTTCACTTAGCACGTTTTCAAGATTTATCCACCGTATAGCATATCTCAGTACCTTCCCCCTTTTTTCTGAGATAGTCTTGTTCTGTTGCCCTGGGCTGGAGTGCAGTGGCATGATCATAGCTCACTGCAGCCTTGAATTCCTGGGCTCAAGCAATCCTGTCTCAGCCTCCTGAGTAGCTGGGAGCTAATGGTTTTTATTTTATTGTTTGTAGAGATGGGATCCAGATATGTTGCCCAGGCTGGTCTTGAACTTGTGGCCTCTGGTGATCCTCCGGGCTTGGCCTCCCAAAGTGCTGGGATTTTGGGCATGAGCCACCATGCCTAGCCCTTTGTTCCTTTTTACAGATGAATAATATTCTACTGTACTAATATACCATATTTTGTTATCCATTCATCAGCTGGCCATCTGGGTTGTTATTTTAGGCTTAATAGACCACTGAATAATGTGGTCTCCATATTATTTCGAATCCTAAATTCTAAAGTGATTTATAGAGATCTCTCCAAACTCAGGAAAGATGCATTTGAATCTTTGTGGCCAGCCCCCAGCCTGGGGACACCAAGTTCCCCATTAGCCCTGCCAGGCTGATTCTCTCACTTTCTTCTCTATTGTTCTGCTGACCCATAGCTCCTTCTTTCCAAGTCCATTTATTTAGATATCCTACCTAAAAGTTTCACACACACTCCCGTAACTGTTAGCAATACATATCCTCTACCCCTCACACTAGTAACACAGGATATTTGTTCCCACCCAGATGCTGCAACCTCACTCAAGACCTTAGTAGTACACGCATTTTCCCCTTCTCCTTTTCTATGTACACAATTCCACGTTTCCACTGTTGAATGGAGCTTTTGAGGGAAGAGGTCTTTTGAGTGTCTCTACACCATTCAGTCATTCATAGCCATTTACTAGAGCCCTGTGTATTTGGTTTGGCAGAGACAATGATGAAGATTGGGTCCCTTCCCTCCAAGGAACTTAGCATCTATTGAGGAAGGAAAACAATCGGAGTGCAGTGTGCTAAGTGCTCACAGAGGAACGCACAGGGAATAACAGACGGGGCCCTGGCTCAGAGGTTAGGTCAGAGGACTCCAGGAGGGACTCTGAAAATGGAACAGCAAGGAAAGTCAGTGTGGGTGAGAAATATGACGGAAACTTAAGGGACTATGTGTATCTGTGGGATGATGTCAGAGTAGATGAAGGAAGTGGCAGGAGGCAAGGCCAGACAGAGGGCAGGACCACATCCTACTGGTAAGTATGAGCATTGAACTTCATCCTGGAGTGATGCAGAGCCACTGAAGAATTTTAAACAGGGGAAGGTGACGTGATCTCATTTACTTTAGAAAGATATTTGCAGCAGTGTGGATACAAGACTAAAAGTACATGAGAACAGAAGCAAGAAGACCAATTACTACAAGGCTATGACAGTAAACCAAGAAGAGAGTTTGCAGCAGCAGGGGCCAGGTTTGAGACACATTTAGGTGGCAAAAACACGACTGACTGTGATTAGGTTGACCGATGTGGGAAGGTAACAAGGGAGTGGCACCCCTCCCCCAGTGGAGGACATGCCAACAGCAAATTCTCTCAGATAAAAACGTTCAAATCTTACTCCCCAGTGACGATAATAGCAAGGGCTGACAAGCTTTCTTGGGTGTGACAAAATCCTTTTCCCAAACGAAATCTTAATAAATCTTAAACTGAACCTTAAGACTAAAGGATATAGACAGCCCTGATGGCCCGACCTTTCCCTTCCCCACACAGAAGCACTTCCTTAGAATTTCAGGGATCCGAGAAAAAGAATGTGAAAATCCCAGGCCAATTTCAAATGCTGGAGGCTGTCATTCAAAGGATTCCAGGGCAATATAGCTATGTGGTCAACACTGCCTCTCACCTTCACACCTGAGTCTCATTCAATAGACTTTCTCCACCTAGAAGATTCCTCCCATACTCTCTGTCAGAGAATCCAACTTATCTTTAAGGCCAAACCTCCACCCTAGGCATGCACCAAGCCAGCTCGAGGGGCTTTCTTCCTTGCCTGGCTTCTATAGCACCTCACACCTGCACCCTCATGGACACTGGGCAGGTTCACTGCTGTGAGCTATGAACTTTCTCTTCCATGCCATCGTCTCTCCAATGGGACCTGGCTTAAGGTTTCTTCAGGATCTTCTTAGCATCAAAAACACTTTGTGCTTGATAGGCCCAGAAACAGTTACAGACTGACAAACTAATTTCTTACAGTCACCCCATCCCATCAACCCTAAAAATAAGACAAACAACTCTAATGACTATATATGAAAAAAAGAGAAGAGGAAACAAGCACAGAGGTATCATAATTGTGGAGTGAAAGACCACATATTACAGAGATGTTCAATTGCATTTAAACATAAACCAATCCTGAATGGAATGGTTAAAATGCACTAAACAAAATAGTTTTAAAAAAAAAATAACATATATATTTTGCAAAAAAAAAAAAAAAAAAAAAAAGAAAAAAGAAAAAAAAAAGAAACAGAGAAAGAAAGAAAAAATACTAAAAATATCTTTAAAAGATTCAATAGAAAATATTACATAGAGCAAGCAAGCTGGAAGGTTGCAAAGTAGACCTGGGGGCGCTGCAGGATGTATAAATGAGGCTGAGCCCTGGGGCTATAGCGAGATGGAAGGTTTCCAGCCAACACTCCCTTTACTGACTTGGTCTTGACCACAATCTTCACAAAACTGACAGTTCTTGTAGGACAATATGAATTGTCCTAGTCATCTTTTAACCTATGGCACCTAATGGAACTGGCACATAACAAGTGTTTAATTCTTTTGAGACTGTAAAAACTAAACATTGTGAGGCTATAGAATATTTGGGCAAAGAGAGCAATTAGGGGAATGGGATGGGGAGGTGAAAAAGATTAATTTTATGAGCTATTAAAGCAAATTATCAAATAAGAATTTAGGAAATATGGAGCTGGGCACAGGTGGCTGGGCAGGAGGACCGCTTGCACCCAGGAGTTCAGGGCTGCAGTGAGCTATGACTGCACCACTGCACTCCAGCTAGGGCAACAGAGCAAGACCCCATCTCCTAAAAAAAAAAAGAATTTAGGAAACATGATTGGGGCGTAAGAATAAGAAAGTAAAATCAGTAAAACAAGAAACATCTTAGAAAACACTCAATTTTAAGATTTTAATATTTGATAAAGTAATAGTCACAAAATATAGAGGAAGGATATCAAAAGGTAGTATTCATGCACATTTGGCCCAGGTAAGGGGAAAAAAAGAAAAAAGAAAGAAAAGGTAGTAGTATGATAAGTGAATAAACATAAGGTGAAATAAATCACTTTAGATCCATGCTTTATTTATTTATTTATTTATTTTTGAGACAGAGTCTCGCTCTGTTGCATGGGCTAGAGTGCTGTGGTGTCAGCCTAGCTCACACCAACCTCAAACTCCTGGGCTCAAGTGATCCTTCTGTCTCACCCTCCCGAGTAGCTGGGACTTCAGGCATGCACCAACCATGCCTGGCTAATTTTTTTTCTCTATATATTTTTAGCTGTCCAAATCATTTCTTTCTATTTTTACTAGAGATGGTGTCTCGCTCTTGCTCAGGCTGGTCTCGAACTCCTGACCTTGAGCGTTCCTTCCGCCTCGGCCTCCCAGAGTGCTAGGATTACAGGCGTGAGCCACCGCGCCCAGCCCACATGCTTTATATTTGGACAGGTTACCAAAGACTTACCAGGATTGTCCATTTCTGTAAATTTCTGAGACTTCTGGTCTCACCCTGGGTCCATGTTGGCTTGTCTCCAGCTCTCTTTCTTCTCAAAGAATTCACATACTGACCTCTCACCCAGGTGAAACCCCCTTCCCGGAGCTCCAAAGAGCCACATCAACCCTTCTGCTTACCTAAAGTGTTCTATGATGCAAATACTATCCCAAATTCAGAGGGTCAAGTGAAGGCAGTTGGAATTTGACAATTACTTTGCCACACAGTTTTTCAATGGGGAATTGACCTATAGTGTAAAGGAAGAATTAAAGAATGATGCCACTTGCTCAGGTTCACAAAGTAAATTAGAAATTTAATTTTTAATGGATAATAATCTCATCTCTCTCTTTTTAAAATTATTTATTTTAAAGAGACAGGGTCTTACTCTGTCACATAGGCTGAAGTGTAGGGGCATATTCAGCTCACTGTAACCTCGAATTCCTGGGTTTAAGCAATCCTCCCTCTTCGGTCTCCTGAGTAGACAGGACTACAGGTGCATACCACCTGCCAGGATAATTTTTAATTTTCTTTGTAGAGACAGCATCTCACTATCTTGCCCAGGCTGGTCTTCAACTCTGGGCCTCAAGCTATTCTCCCACAGTCTCTGCCTCCCAGATTATTGGGATTACAGGCATGACGCACCATGCCCAGAAATAATCTCATCTCTGATGATAACGGCATGACATATGGTGGCATTTGTGAAACAGTATTACATCAATATACCACTACTGAAAGCAACTATGCTGTGGGTGATGCTATCCTCAGTCTTATGGGGGATATAAAAGTTAACAGCACTGTTGTATCCTTTTAAGGAGGTGATATCTTACTTAGGGAGACAGGTAAAGGTAAAAAATTAAATCATACTCAGAGATAATAAAAGATAAGCGAAAAGGTAGGAGGAAATTCTGGTTGCTAAACAGAATACACACACAATGGACACTGAAGTATAGAGGACTTGAGGTCAACTCAAGTGAGGATGGTCGGTCACTGAGAAGGCATGCTTTGAGCTGGGTCTCTGATAACAGATGGGACTTGGACACAGGGAAGGGAAGTAAGAGTTAAGAAAGTGATGAGGCACGGTAAGGGGCTTGGAGTGAGGTTCAACATGGGAATTTCTATTGAGAGAGTGCCCATTTATAGGGAATCCCACACAGGTGTGCTATCAGCACAAGCAAAGTTGACACATTGTAACTTCCAACCAAAGGCAAATGTTTTTGACCACAAGAAATGCTCAAACATCAAACTACACTTCGACTCACAGAAGGTTTCCAGATAGAGCCTTCATGGAAAAGTAAGGAATCCTGGATGCTGAAAATCTCACATGTCAGAATCACACACCATGCAGACAATTCCTTGGAACTCACCACTCCACCACCCTCCCAATGCAGGCCCAGAAAGAATGAAACAGAAATGTTCTCTTTTTACTCTGAGCAAATAATTTTACTGAAAAAGATACAACTCTCTGAAATATGAGCTGGCCTGAAAACAGAAAGAAGCAGAACAGTAGAATCAGGATGCAGCAAGAAGGATAGAGTAAAAGAACTCGAGTAACAGAGTATGAATGAGAAGCAGGCTGCAGTAACAGACAACTGGACTTTTTCTCATTAGAAACCTTCCAGAACTTGTCTTATCGCCTGGGTGTGAGCCCTTGTGCTAGGATTTCTTCCCCAAACACAACAGCACAAGCTATAAAAGCAGAAACTCCATTTGACACATCAGCTGGCTCTCAGACACTCCATTATTCTTCAAGGGCCTCAAGGTGAGAGACATTGTCACACATTCACAGCCTTTCCAAGTGCCAACAGCATCACTAGCCCGATCTTGGCAAGGCAGGCCAGGGCTCTGGCTTCTCGCATAAGGCTCTCAGAAAACCTCAGCTGCATACGGCAAGAGAGGGAGGAAACCCTTCAACTCTTAGGGTCTTATCTATAAAATAAAAAAGTTGGGCAGGGAGCGGTGGCTTACACCTGTAATCCTAGCACTCTGGGAGGCTCAGGCAGGAGGGAGGATCGCTTGAGCTCAGGAGTTTGAGACCAGCCTGAGCAAGAGCGAGACACCGTCTCTACTAAAAATAGAAAGAAATTACATGGACAACTAAAAATATATACAGAAAAAATTAGCCGGGCATGGTGACGCATGCCTGTAGTCCCAGCTACTCGGGAGGCTGAGGCAGGAGGATCCCTTGAGCCCAGGAGTTTGAGGTTGCTGTGAGCTAGGCTGACGCCACGGCACTCACTCTAGTCCGGGCAACAGAGTGAGACTCTGTCTCAAAAAAAAAAAAAAAAAAAAAAAGTTGGACTAGATGCTTTTTTTTTTTAAATCTCTTACTGAAAGATAATACACATTCATAAGTTTACGGAGAAGTGTACGGTGATGGATTTGCACACTGACCACACCCATGTAAGTAGCACCCACAGATCAAGAACATCCCAGCATCCCAGAGGCCCCCTCATGCCTTCTACCTGTCTGTACTCCCTTCCCCAAGAATATCTACTATCCTGGTTTCTAACAGCACAGGTAAGTTTCTCCTGTTTTTCTACTTTATAGAAACAGAGTAATACAGTATGCATTCTGTCATCTTTGGCTTCTTTTGTTCAACATGTTCATGAGATTCACTCATATTGTAGAGAGATGAACTAGATGATTTTAAGGCAGCTTAAAATTCTAACATATTAATATACTGTGTATATACATATACACATGTGTATACACACACGCACATTGCCAATGGAGGTGGTATACTGGAGAGCATTTTGGCAATATCCTTGAAAATAACAAATGCACATATCCTTCTCATCCACCTATTCCATTCTGATGTATTTATTCTACAGATGTATTTGCCCACATGTGTGTGTATATACAGATCTATAGATAGATATCCAATGTAGTAGTATTTATAATAACAAAAGACTGGAAACAATATCCTTCAATAGGAGAGCAATTAAATAAATTATGATATATCCAAATACTATGCAGCCAATTAAAAAAAAAGTTTATCTAAACCTACCATTATGGGAAAGTGTCCACGATATATATTTAGATAGAAAAAGAGAAAATCATAGAACAGTACATTTAGTGTCACTCCATTTGTATTTAACATAAAAACAAGAATGACGTGATGTATATTATAGGTACATATGTGGATAGAAAAGAAATCTCTGGAAGGGTATAGTTCAAACTCTTAATAGCAGATAACTCTGGGGAATAAGAAAGTGACTTTACTTTTTACTTCTAATAATTCTATAGTTTAATTTTTTTACAAAAGTAATACATGTTTATTGTTAAATTACTTTTTATGCAATACAGAAACACTCAGAATAAATAGTAAAAGCCTTATTTTTCTCTAATCTGTTCTCTAAAGAGGAATTCCTTTCCTTTATGTAGACCAAAGAATGAAAACCTACGAAACTCTCCATGTTGCAAGGCCTAAGGAAGCCACAGGGATCTGGGGGTCTATTACCTACAGGCTCACAAATAGCTTCCTTGTTTTAATGACTGTATCAGTCTCCACTGGTTCCTGCAGCACACATTGCTTGGTCACGGAGGAGACATGCCTACTTTAACTTTCTCGGCAGAGTGATATATATACCCAAGAAGATGGGTACTCAAGGACAGAGATCTGACTGAAATGCTAATAAAATCACAGGCAGACAGAAATAGCCTGGGCTAATGGAGAGAAGGCAGGAAAGGGCATAAGAATACTTCCCTCTCACTAAACTTTCAAGCCACTCCCTCGACAAAATCAGGTTACCTTTAAATGACACAAAAGCAGCAGTTTCCCAACCAAAGGTAGTGAGGAAGTTCTCATCAGCAGACAAAATATAAGGACCACAGAAAAGGAGTGTTTCGGAATGCTAAGTTTATTTAACTTAACTGTACTTAGGTTAAAAATGGTAGAACATAGACTTTACCTCCTCTCCTCTAGAGAATCACACAAAAGCAACTAGGAGAATAAGAAACAGAAATATCACATCTTTGACAAAACTGGAGACATCTGTGACCCCAAACCTCAATATGTGAGTAAGAACAGCCAAATGCTGTAAAGGTCAAGCAAGGGTGTGGGAAAGTGATGAAAGAGAATGCCTGTTGTTACAAATGGCAGACAAAGCATACAATTCCATTTCTCAAAAGTAAATGCTTCACTATCAGGGTGTAAAACCAGCAATCCATTGTTTCAGACAGTGGGAACTGGTTCAGAGACTAGTGACCGAGCCTTCCCCAGACCCAGTCTGGCATGAACAGTCACACACACAAGTCAAATCTGCAGGAAGCAGTCCATCAGTGAGCTAGGGCAACAGACAGCGACAGCCAGCGACAGCCTGAAGCAGCCCTACAGAATCCTGAGGACAAGAAAGGCCAGCAGCGCTATCCACATATCTTAATAAAATATTTAAGGAACACTCCTGCTAAGTTAGGGCCTTTTCCCATAAGAGTCTTCTACAAATTTTCTAGACTAGCAAGCAATCAACTCATTCAGAGAGGAATGATCATTTTAAAAGGATCCAGCAGATACTTAACTGTGCACTTAAAAATGGGTAAGATGGTACATATATTTTACCACAATTTTTTTTTTTAAAAAAGGAACTAAGCACAAGATCTCCAGGAATACTACTAGCAAAAAGAGAAGGTACAAGAAAAACAAACCATAAAGAACCTTTATCAAAAAATGTTGCCATGCAGTAAATAAAATTATATTCCCATGAATTAAAAAAATGCAATCACCACTATAAAACAAAGCATGTAAAGCAGAGATACAAGCACTAAGAAAAGATATGAGATGACAGAAGTAGATAAAACATTTGGAGAGCAGGACTCAGAGACATGGAAGAGAAAAATATGTTTGGGACACTGCCAAAAACCCAGTAAGGGACAAGTGAAACAGAAGTTAGTGAGCAAAATGAAACCAACATAAATAAATAGCCTAAAAGGAGTAGTGAGAAAACAATAGATTTGGAAGATAAGCAGTTTCAGCTTCAACATGAAAGAGCTTGGAAGATGAGGAAGAACCACATATATACCACTAACACTCCTAAAGAAATAAGCAACTTGAGAAGACTCTGTAGAAATAAAGATGATTCAAATCTACAGATTAAAAGTCTTCACTATGTGCCAGGAAAAACTAAGTTCAATTAACAAGACATCCTACTAAACTTACTCACCTTAAAAAAGACTCTTTGGGGCATTTAGGTAAAACACAGGCTGGCCTCAGATTTCCCCAATGCACAGTCCGCCCGAGAAGATAACAGAACTATGCCTATAAAGTCCTCAAGGAAAGAAAGGCTAATCCAATAATTTTATATCCATCAATACTTCCATTTGACTATGAAGACAATAAACATTTCTGAGCATTCTGGAGGGAAAAAACCTCAACTTTTACAGAGTAACCTCATTTATGAATACTGATGGAAAAACTATTAGTAAATAGTATTCAGCAGCACACTTAAAAATAATACTCAATGACCAAATATGATTTATTCCAAGACTGCTGGGGTGGTTCAATAGTAGGAAATTATTAATTTAATCCATTCCTAAAAAGATCAAAGGAGAGAAATTATAATGACTACATCTTCATAAATGCTCGTAAGGCATTGGATATAATTTAACTCCACTCTTAATAAAAAATACCAAGAAAACCTCTCAGTGAACAAGGATGGATGAACATAATAAACAATAAGGAATAAGAAAAGAATACCCACTGTCACCAGCATTATTTAATATTGTCCTGGAACTAGTATGAGACAATGTAAGTAGTCCAGAGGGAGAAAAATCAGAGGAATAAATATGGGGAAAAGGAGATAAAATTATTAATTACAGATGTTATAAATTATTTATCTATGTAAAAAGCTAAAGAAACTCTATATCTTGATTGTGGCAATGGTTACGTGACTACATACATTTGTCAAAATTCATTGAGTGTACCCCTAAAATTGATGATTTTTATTGTATGTTAATTATATCTCAGTAAAGCTGACTGAACCACTTGAAAACTATTAAAAGCAATAAAAAATTGACTATGGTGTCTGGGTGAGAAGTTAACATGCAGAAATCAAAAGCCTTTATTTCTGTAAACATCCACCTATTAGTATCTTTCAAATGTGCATCTTAAAAAATGTATAAGAGCTATGAGGAAAACCTTTAAAGTGCTACTGAGAGACACAAAAGAAGATAAAACATAAAGATGTCAACAGTTAATGTATGCTTTAATATTACCCCAGCAGCATTACAAAAGGTTTACTTTTAAAACTAAACAGATTCTAAAGTTCATAAGGTAAAATAAACAAGGAAGAAAACTCGCAAAAATTCTTAAATGGCTACCTACAAAGCTACAGTTATTATTTATTATTATTTTTTTTTATTTTACTTTTTTGAGACAGAGTCTTGCTCTGTTGCTCAGGCTAGAGTGCTGTGGCATCAGCCTAGCTCACAGCAACCTCAAACTCCTGGGCTCAAGCGATCCTTCTGCCTCAGCCTCCTGAGTAGCTGGGACTACAGGCATGTGCCACCACACCCGGCTAATTTTTTTCTATTTTTAGTAGAGACGGGGGTCTCATTCTTGCTCAGGCTGGTCTCGAACTCCTGAGCTCAAGCAGTCCTTCTGCCTCAGCCTCCCAGTGTGCTAGGATTATAGGCGTCAGCCACACTGGCCCAAAGCTACAGTTATTAAAACAATATAGTTTTGGCACATGGATGGATAGGTTTAAACATGAAATTCATTTATACCTTATACACATAGCCTGAAGATAATTTCATACAATATTTTTAATAATTTTGTGCATGAAGCAAAATTTTGACTAAGTTTTTACTGTGACCAATCACATGAGGTCAGGTTTGAAATTTTCCACTTGTGATGTTATGTTGGTGCGTAAAAAGTTTCAGAGTTTGGATTAGGGTTGCTCAACCTGCACCTTGCTAAAGGATGGCTATATCTGAGTAGTATTAAGGATCCTTTTTACTTTTTTTTTGTACCTTTCAAGAGGAAAAGTATGACAATAATATATCAATTCCCATTTTTTTTTAAAAATCATTTTTTTCTTAAACGGTTTCCAGGGTTCTACTGTAATATTGCTTATATTATTTAAATGCTGAGTAAGTCTCTCCCTTCAAAGATCACTCTGAAGATAAAGCTTCCTTACCCAAAATACAGGAAATATGAAAGAGTGATGTTCAGATTAGGAAGATATTGTTGGCCTTACATAATTGCTGCAAAGAAGGCTGCTGAAAGGCTGTTTCGGGGACCAGACAGGGACAGGAGGAGGGTTACGGGAGGGGAGTGATGGGAGGGAGGACAAGGGAAGAGACAACTCCTCTGAGGTTCTAGTCCTCATGGGGAGGATGAAATAAAACAGTGTTTATACAGAGCTTAGGACTGTGCCTCCTAAATGTTAATTATCCTCATCATTATTGCTATTAAAACAGCTACTACTAAATTCTTGCCATCCGAGTCTGTATATCTCTGCCCATTTTAATGTTTTTCAAACTGGGCTAACTTATTATTAACACCTACACTTAACTGTACTGCCCTACTCCCCACCCCACAGCCAGGAGTTGTTAGCACATGGACCAGAGACAGCTTAGAATAAAGACTTGTTATATTTAGTTCAGGTTAGGTACTTTTGCTTTATTTTTCCTCATCTAGTCTTACTGATATTAAAACAACAACAACAAAATACACAACATACATTTTTCAAGTTAGACCCTGCCAAAACTATGCTTAAGACTATCCAAGGATTCATTCCTGGTCTATAGCAATGAAGAAAGAAAAAAGAAAAGGAAAAAAAAAAAAAAAAAAAAAACACGACTATCCAAGGCTCAGAAGAATTTTGAATTTAGCAGATTTGGAATCCTTCATTCCCTTCTCGGATTATAGAGGAATATGTGCTCTCCACAAAAAGCCCAGCCCCAGGAAGCAAAATATCTCATTATAGATTAAGCTTTTATGACTGCGTGCAGTGGCTCACGTCTGTAATCATAGCACTCTGGAAGACTGAGGTGGGAGGATTGCTCGAGGCCAGGAGTTTGAAATCAGCCTGGGGTAAATTTTAAAAATTAGCCAGGCATAGTGACATGCGCTTATAGTCCTAACTACTTGAGAGGCTGAGGAATGAGGATCACTTGAGCCTAGGAGTTCAAGGTTGTACTGAGCTATCATCACACCACTACACTCCAGCCTGGGTGACAGAGCAAGACCATGCATTAAAAAAAAAAAAAAAAGGCCGGGCGCGGTGGCTCACGCCTGTAATCCTAGCACTCTGGGAGGCCGAGGCGGGTGGATCACTCAAGGTCAGGAGTTCGAGACCAGCCTGAGCAAGAGCGAGACCCCGTCTCTACTAAAAATAGAAAAAAATTATATGGACAACTAAAAATATATATATAGAAAAATTAGCCGGGCATAGTGGCGCATGCCTGTAGTCCCAGCTACTCGGGAGGCTGAGGCAGGAGGATCGCTTGAGCCCAGGAGTTTGAGGTTGCTGTGAGCTAGGCTGACGCCACGGCACTCACTCTAGCCTGGGCAACAAAGTGAGACTCTGTCTCAAAAAAAAAAAAAAAAAAAAAAAAAATCAAGCTTTCATGAAAAAACACTCTCTTGCTGCTGACTGCCCAAATGCTGGCTCCTGACAACCACAACAGAAGAAAGAGTTTTCTGTTGTGGCTTTTGAAACACAAAAAATAGATCACAAAACAGAAACACTGATTGTAGTTCTAGCTATCAGGAGCTTTGGACTACATACTAGAAAGGTCTTGTTACAACCAAATTGAAGCTTAACTGAAAAGATAAATTGTGTGAGTTTGTTTGGTTTTTTTAAACTGTTGAGAGGCCACCAAATTTAAATAGCCAAAGGATTCCAGCCAAGAGTGAAAGAACGCAAACTGGGGTGAAATCACAAGGCCTTGCACCATCTTTGTTTGCAACAGTAGGATTCAATTGTCTGATACCCAAGTCATCTTACATTTCAAACCAGTAAACCATCTGAGAACCAGGGCTACACAAAAGAACAAGCTTATCTTTTCAGACCAGGGTTCTCAAGTGGTATTCATCCACGTCTTCATCCACCTGTCTGGGTCCTTCTGACTTTCTGTTGCCTCAATTCCCAATCCTACTGACCCAATTGCTCTGTTCTGGTCATGTGGACACAAAGATCCTTGACTGAAGACTATGGAGAGCCAGGTTCCATGGGGATGCATGAATGAACAAAGGATTAACCCCTGCCTTAAGGATCTCAGGTGTTCTGATGCCTAAACCAGTCACCTTGCCATCTGTCTTAGCTGCTCAGGCTGCCATAACAAAATACCACAGACTGGGTGGCTTAAGCAACAGATACCTATTTCCTCACAGTTCTGGAGGCTAGGAAGTCTAAGATCAACGGGCCAGCCTATTCGGTTCCTCGTGGGGGGCCCCCTTCCTGGCTTGCAGATGGCTGTCTTCTTGCTGTGTCTTCACATGATAGAGAGAAAAGAGAGCAAGCTCTCTGTGACTTATCTTATAAGGGGTGACACAGGGGTAAACAAATATCCCTAATACAAAGGGAAATGTACTATAATAGAGGCATGTCTAGAGTGTAAAGGCTACAGAAAGAGTGGGAATTTGTTAGGTGGGAGGGGAAACAACATGTTAGGCAGAAGGAACAGTGTTGAACGATGACATGGAGGCACGACACTGTTTGACAAGTAATAGGAAGGAATCCAGCGTAAAAGAAGATGAGGTTAGAAAGACAAGCCAGGACCAGGAACTGACCCATCTGCTTACTGTCTTGCATGCCCCCCATGCTGAGCTGCATCCCTCCATCCTTTCAGGTCTAAAGTAAGGGTGTGGGTGAACCCACGCCAGCAACATGGAGGACTGAGTATGCACCCAGACAAAGGAAGAACGGAATGGAGGAAGATTTGTGGAAAGTTTACTCAAGTCCCCAAGGGCCAGTAACTCACTGAACTCCACACAATGGTCGGAGTTATTTCATTAAACAAAAGCCAAACCCTGTCCCTCCACTCAAAACCCTCCAATGGCTTCTTACCTCACTCAGAGCAAAAGCATCTTTATCAGAAACGTCCCAGCCTCTGGACTTCTGCACTTGCTGTTCTCTCTGGAAGGTTCTTCCCCAGGAAATGACTCGGCTCCCTTCTTCATTTCCTTCGTTCAGGTCCTTCTCAAATGCCACTCTCCCCCAACCCTCCATATCTAAAATGTTAATGCTCACCCAGACATTTCACACCCTACTTTTCTGCTTAATTTTTTTCTTCTTGAGCACTAATCACTATATCTATATTTTACTTATTATTGTCTATCTTCCCCGCTAGATTGTAACGTATGTTGCATGAGGGCAAAGATTTTTATCTGTTTTGTCTGATACTGTATCATCAGCTAGCTAGCTTGCTTATTTATTTATATATACATACAGACATACATATCATCATCTTAAACAAGTGCATGGCACATAGTATAAGGTGCTCTATATGTACTTGCTGAATGAGTGAAAAAAGGGTGATGTCTTCTCTGCTTGAGGCACTCCAGTCCTCTCGCTCTCTGGAACTAGGCAGAGAAATAAATACACAAAGGACTGCTTAAAGAGTGAGGGAGGCCAGGCACAGTGGCTCACGCCTGTAATCACAACACTTTGGGAGGCCAAGGTGGGAGGATAGCTTGAGCCCAGGAGTTTGAGGTTGCTGTGAGCTAGGCTGATGCCATGGCACTCTAGCTATGATGATGCCACCGCACTCCAGCCTGGGCAACACGGTGAGACCTTGTCTCAAAAAAAGAAAAAAAGAATGAGGTAAATGGAATTAAAGAGAGCTCTGTGGGGAAAACGCTTCCCAAGTCTGTACCACAGACTTAGCAAGCAGGGAGAAAATCTAAAAGAACATGAAACAAAGATCCTGACTGTGGGAGTGCACATCTAAATGAGGATTCAAAACACCAACCTGTGAAGTAATGACAGGATAAGCAAGAAGGTAAAACTGAAAATTTCATAACACAACAGAGGCTCTCGTGTTCTGAGTGTTTACTAGAGGACAGGCCAAGTATCTTATATGCATGATCTCATTCAACCCTCACCGTCCTAATAAGGTGGGTATTATTAGCTGCATTTTGCAGAGGAAGAACAGAGGCTCAGAGATACGAAGTAGTTTCCCCAAGATAAGTGGCAGAGCTGGGATTTTTGTTTATTTGGGTTTTTTTTGGATAGTTTTCTTATTGAGCACATGAGAATACTTTGCACATTTGAGAATTACTGATTTCTTACAAGCTATTTTTGAGAAACAGCAAATCATTCATGTAATATAAACAGAATTGAATTACAGATTATTTTGCTAGAACTCTTTATTTTGGGGGCTTATTTTATAAGGGGCATCTCCTTTCAAATCATATTTTGACAATATATTTGGAGGATTGGAAACATAAATTTAAATTTAATGGTACAATTAATGCAATAAATGACTGACTTTCATTCAAACCTTCCTGAGTACTCAGTCTTGTTGAATTATATTCTGCTCTAAGAATGAATGTTTTTTAAAAAATTGATACATAATAATTATACACATTTATGGGGTACATGTGATATTTTGATATATGCATACACCGTGTAATGATCAAATCAGGGTAATTGGGATATCCATCACCTCAAACATTTATCATTTCTTTGCATGGGCAACACTTCAAATCTAATCATCTCGCTATATTGAAATACACAATAAATTATTGTTGAATATAGTCACTCCACTGTGCTACTGAACACTGGAACTTATTCCTTCTAACTGTATGTTGGTTAACAGCATTAACCAATCTGTCTCCATCTCCTCCACAACCTCCAGATGGATTTTAAACCAACTGTACTGATTCCAAAGTCCATGTTCTGACCCGTCCTGCCACCGGCTCTTAAGAACTCAGAAGGGAGAGTGAGTCACGTGGGCTGCTGTCCCACGGGAGAAGCCTGTGCAGGACCCTGACGACTAAGAGCCTCTGCACAGGGGGACTTGGCAACGGAGGGCTACAGCCAGCACAGGGGCCCAGCTCGAGTGGAAGGTGCATCTTAGATAATGTCAATAATGGCCACAACAGCAGCAGCTCATTGATTAGTTACAATTTGCCAGATACTGTTATAAGGTCGTTAACATACTGAATCATCTCAATGACTCAAAGTACCATCACCATCCCCACTTTATAGTCAAGGAATCTAAGGCATGGAAAGTTAAACATCTGCTCATAAGCAGCAGAGCTGAGATTTGAATCCAGGAAGTCTGGCTCCAGGCTCATCCTGTACAGATTGCACACTAGCAAGAAAAAAAAAAAGGCCACCAAAACATATATAATACATATGTACACGTGTGTACCACCCCCAAGGGCACGTGGCGAAAGTCCTCACTTGGCTTCTCAATGGCACATCCCACAGTCACTTTCAGTGCAGCTGCCTTCTGTACTTTCCCCATCCCCACCCCGGCCCTAGATGCGTTTGCTGCGAGGTTGTCTCCCAAAGGCCTCTGATCTAATGGTAAGTGTTTTTCCCTAAAGATGCTACCATCAATTAGTGGTGAAATTTAAATCTGCCACGCAGAAAGCACTCTACTCATTTACCCAGCCAAATGAGCTAAATAAGGAAGAAGGTCATAACTCTAAGGATTCTGTCAAAGGCCGTTTGTATAGAGGGCTTCCATTTGCAGCTGAGGAGCTGAGGGTCACCTCTGACCTGCAACTGATGCAGACAAGCTGATCGACAGCAACGGCCCTCAACCATGGCTGCAGGGTTCCGTGCTCAGCCTGAAGAGACACTGGAGGTAAGAGACCGGCTTCCTGACTGTTCCCCTTTCCTCTCCTCACAAAATGCCCATAGGGCTGAACTTTTTATTTTGGAGTCTTGGTGAAGACTTCTGTCTCACTGCTAGGTGTCAATAAGAACATCTACTTATCTGTGCCACAAATGGCCAAAATTTAATCAGATGGCAATACTCTATGATGGCCCAACAAGTAAAAACCGTGGGGTTATCAAGATGTGTGCTGACCACAGGTTCAATTCAAAACCACCGCGAGAGCCACAGCAAAGAGAAGAGCTATACCACAAGGCAACGGAGGTGCAGCTGGGCACGCTTTGTAGATGGGATGATCCAGCTGCTACAAGAATGTGTGAGACAGTTCTGGTGTATCCACACTCACCCTTGCCAGAGCCATCCCTTCAGCCCTAGGACACAGAAACACACAGCCACAGCTCGGTCGCACAGAGGTCTCCTTCCTGCTTCAGCTGTCAGCCTACCAGACTATTACTCCTTCAGGGACCGATGTGCTTCCAGACATCACTTAAATCATAGTGTTCAACACACTAAAATGAACCAGTCAAAACTGCCTCCCTTCGAGGTGTGTACCAACATAAGTACACACATATGTGCACCAAAATTCATATACAAGACTGTTAATAGCAGCACTATCCATAACTGCCACAAACTGGAAAGTACCCAAATGTCCAGAAAGAGTAGAAGAAATAAATAAATTGTGGAATAGTCACATGATGGAATTGTATACAAGAAGAAGAACAACCTACAATCACACACAACCATGGATGAATGTATGGATGCGACTGTAGCTGAATCTCACAAACATAATGTTGAGTGAAAGAAGCCACACACAAAAATATGCATTTGATATGATTCCATTTTTAAAGTACAAAAGCAGGCAAAACTATTCTATACTGTCAGAAGTGGGATACTGCCCATGATTGTTGAGGGGAGAAACTACAAGGGGGATGGGGAGGCAGTCACCTTCTGTTTCCCGACCTGAGTACTGGCTGCACAGGTGTATTCAGGTTGTGGATATTCACAGAGTTGTGCTTATAATGCACACACTTTTCTTAAGGCATAAAACTTCAACAAGAAGTTTTTTAAAAAACTGCCTACATTCTTCATCTCACCGATTACTGTTTTGGGGAAACAAACATCTTGTTAGGATTTCCACCATCACAGCAAGTTTGTGACAGGAGCCACCAAAAGAATGGCTAACATTGACTGAATGATTACTATGTGCCAGGCACTATGCTAAGAACATTACACGCGGGATTTAATTCTCAAAAACTCCCTTTTGAAGACTTGTTATTTTTATTCCCAAGTTGAAGGATCTGAAAAATGAGGCTTAGACAGTTTAGGTTTCTTGCCTACAGTTGGCCAGCTACTACTGCATGGGAAAGTCAGGATGCCAGGTGTGACTCCCAAGCTCATGGACTTAATTAACACTTGGCTATGCTAATGGGAAAGGGGTTCAGTTATAAATGGAGAAGTCGCAGTAGGCGCTCAAATTCTTTTCTTCTTTATGACATTAGCTTTTCGTTGAGTCCCGCCAGTTGTCTTATAAAATGTATCACATTCTGAACTTATCTGATTGTTTCTTCATGATAAGATTCAGATTAAATATTTTTGGCAAGGAGGCACATCATGTGATGTTGAACTGCTAGTGGAGATGCTAAGTCTCCATTTGTTACGGTGGTAACCCTCAGATCTCTCCATTATAAAGGTACAGTCCCTTTGTAATTAGTAATTAATGTACTGAGTGATATTTTGAGACCATGTAAATATCAAGTTTATTCACTCCCCGATGTTTTTAGTTTTCCAATGAGGCATAATTTATATACAATAAACTGTATCCATGTACAGTGGCTCACGCCTGTAATCCTAACACTTTGGGAGGCCAAGGTGGGAGCATCACTTGAGGCCAGGAGTTTGACACCAGCCTGAGCAAGAGCAAGACCCTGTCTCTACAAAAAATAGAAAAATTAGCCAGGTGCCATGTGTAGCCTGGACTCCCCAGCTACTCAGGAGGCTGAGGCAGGAGGATTGCTTGAGCCCAGAGTTTGAGGTTGCAGTGAGCTATGATGACACCACTGCACTCTAGCCAGGGAGACAGAGCAAGATCTTGTCTCGAAGAAAAAATAAATAAATAAATAAATAAAAATAAGCATACAATTTGATAATTTTGAAATATGTACACATGAGTAAAATGACTGCCACAATCAAGATATGGAATATTTCCATCACCCACAAAAGTTTTCTCAAGCTCCTCTGCAACCAATTCTTGCCACCCTAGCTTCTAGGCCACCACTGATCTGCTTCCTGTCACTAAAGATTAGTTTGCATTTTCCAGAGCTTTATAGAAATGGAATCATAGTACGTAGTCTTTTGTGTCTGGCTTCTAGTACTCTCAGCAGAATGATTTTGAAATTCAACTATGCTGTTGCATGTAGCAGTACTTAATTCCTTTTTTTTTTTGTTTGTTTACGAGACATGGTCTTGCTCTGTCATCCAGGCTAGAGTACACTGGCATGATTATAGCTCACCGTACCCTCAAACTCCTGTGCTCAAGTTATCCTCCTGCCTCAGCCTCCTGAGTAGCAGGGAATACAAGCCCGCGCCATCGTAATTCCTTTTGATCACTGAGTAGCATTCCACTGGATAGATGGACCCGTTTGTTTATTCACCGGGTGATGGACATTTTGGCTGGTTTCTAGTTTTGGGCTCTCATGAACAAAGCTACTAGAAATAGCTGAGTACAAGTCTTTGTGTGAACACATGTTTCCATTTATCTTGGGAAAATACCTAGAAGTGGAACGGTAAGTGTGTGTTTAACTTTTTAATAAACTGCCAAGGAGTCATCCAAAGTGATTCCACCCTTTTACATCCCCTTGAGCAGTGTGTGAGGGTTCTCATTGCTCTGTATCCTCACCAGCACTTGGTCCTATCAGTCACTTTATTCCCCAATGATTTTAAAATCCAGTAATGCTCCTTGCCTGATTCATTATGCATTTGTGTGATTATGTCTATTGCCCTCACCCCTGGACACTATGGGGGCAAACTGAGTTCAACATAGTGCCTAGCATATAACAGGTGCTTAATTAATATAAACATTCAATAAATACTGGTTGAATGAACAAAATCTGCCACCACCGCCCCCACAAATATGATAAGCTAATTATTTTTAGATCAACTATGAGTTATCAGGAAGTTCGTCTTCCTGCAATCACATGGTCCTGTATCTGGGATTTCCCCACTCGACTAGGGATGAGAGGTCAAGGCTGACCTGATTACACTGCCCATCAAGGCAGTGCCCTTGATGGGAACTAGTGCCTAGGAAGGCAAATAAAGAAGGCACCACTGGTATTACACAGCCTGCCAAGTGCAGGCACCAAAACACCAAGGCGGGATAGTGCAGGACCTCCAGCAAACGGCTTTTGAAAATAAAGACGGACTTTGGCTGCAATATTGTGCTGCCTTGAGAGGCAAAGCTCTGGTTCTGTCACTGGGTTTTGTGTAGGATTCTTCCCCAGAGAGTAGAGGAAGAGCCACCTTTGCTCTAGCCAGGCTAACCCGGTACTTTCCTGACACTGAGGTCCTCCCTACAATGACAACAGACTGAGACATATGCTGACTCCCTCCCAAGGGCCAGCTTCCCACCACACCTGGGTTCTTAGAGCAACAAAACAATCTCTTGTGAAATGAGCTCACATATGCCAAGTGCCCAAAGCCATGCCTAGATCCTATCAACACTCAATAAATGTGTAAGGAACATAGCTGGGTGTGGTGGCACACGCCTGTAGTCCCATTCAGGAGGCTGAGGTGCAAGGATTGCTTGAGCCCAGTTCGAGGCTTCAGTGAGCTATGATCACGCCACTGCGCTCCAGCCTGGGTGACTGAGCAAGAGCCTGTCTCTTTTAAGAAAGTGTGTAAGGAACAGAAAGTAGGGTGAGTGAACATGATGGTAAACCATCCCTGGCATTATTATTTTCAACACCTGCCAAGCTTCCTTGACTTCAGGGAGAATTTCATTCCATAGGGACTAAACTTAAGATGCACTAACAAAACTGTGGCCTACCAGTTATTTATATGGAATGGTCTGAATACATTGTAATTCAAGATGTAAAATGGGTGCCTCTGCCCCAATGAATCTGCTTCTCCCTGAGCACAGTTCCTCTTTTTGCAGATCCCTGGAGCACTTGCTAGAGGTGCTGGTGACTGGTCACCTCTCAGGAAGCAAATCAATTAAGAAAAGGACTACCTGCATGGGAAGTCATTGTCATCACTGTTGCCCTGCCCCTCCCACTGCCAAAAGAAAAAGGTTAAAAAATCACAAAAAGAGGGAGCGAGGAGGCCGGGTGCGGTGGCTCACACCTGTAATCCTAGCACTCTGGGAGGCCGAGGTGGGCGGATCGTTTGAGCTCAGGAGTTCGAGACCAGCCTGAGCAAGAGCGAGACCCCATCTCTACTAAAAATAGAAAGAAATTATATGGACAGCTAAAAAAAAAATATATATAGAAAAAATTAGCCGGGCATGGTGGTGCATGCCTGTAGTCCCAGCTACTCGGGAGGCTGAGACAGGAGGATCCCTTGAGCCCAGGAGTTTGAGGTTGCTGTGAGCTAGGCTGACGCCTCGGCACTCACTCTAGCCTGGGCAACAGAGTGAGACTCTGTCTCAAAAAAAAAAAAAAAGAAAAGAAAAAAAGAGGGAGCGAGAAGATTTGGTCCTACACATTTTTCAAAGAAACCATGCCTAGAGGATGCTATTTTTAGTGAAATGGCTAACAGGTGAGGCCCAGGAGAGGCTGGAGCCTGGGAACACAGGCAGCAGAGCCAAGGTACCCAGGCACTGGACATCTGCCTCCAGGATGCTGAGATCTTCCCCGGTGGGGAGGAGTGACCCTTGGAAGCTCCCTGCGGGGGTTCCTATGCTGTAGAACATGGATATTTCCTAAACTGTAGGAAGCCTTGACTCAAATTTGGCCCTGAGACCCAGGACAGAAAACCTTAGTCTTGTGGCCCCTGAGAGCTGTAAAGACAGTGTACTTGATCCAGAGAAATTCTCAGGACGATTGTTGTGAGCAGGCTCTAAAAGTAACCCCTTGCCCCCACTCCACTCCAGTGAGATAAACTGAACTGAATATTTCCACTTCCTACCATGCATCAGAGAGCTCAGATTAGTTTGGCCAATGTTCTCTGTCACCTAGGAGTCACACTGTTATAGAAGGGAGCAGTGACCCCACTGCCTCGACCAATTCTCCACATAGACGAAAACTGGAGAAAAAAGCATTTGAGCCAGAAACATAAAATCAGTCTGGCTCCCAGGCTCCCCTCGACCCTCCCACTGCTCTCGTGGGGTCCCAGAGCAGCTGTGGTAGTGATTTGCCCTCTTCCAGCCTTTCCATGTAACTGGAGCTGAGACAGTGGAAGTTTAATATCCTATTAGCACCGCAAGCACAGAGGCTGCCTCTGGGCTGGCCTAAAAGCACCTGCAAATCAGTCTGAAAGCTGGCCATTTTTTTACCACATCCTAGTTTTCAGAAATATGAAACAAGGGTAAATGAACAATCAGAAAGCTCCAGAAAGAAGAAGGTGCCAACCAGAACCAATCTCCACCCACGATGTTAGGAGCTAACCTGAGAAGGCAAAATATGGAGGGGGAGTCTCAACACAGGGCCTTGGTTATAACTGAGTAGCAGATTTTGAGGCGAGAAAGCAATGATCTTTTTTCTTTTTTTGAGACCCTGTTCCTGCCAGAAATGCAAAGCCAGAATCTAATCACAAGGAAACATTAAAAACAAATAAACAAACAAACAAAAAACCCCCCTCAAACCCAAAACAAAATCAGGCTGAGGAACATCCTACAAAAAGAATTGAACTGTAATTCTTTAAAACTATCAAGGTCATAAAAAACACACTGCCCAAATGGTTCCACATTAGAAACTAAAGAGATTTGACAACTAGCTGTAATATGTGCTCTGAGATTAGGTCCTGGACCAAAAAAATTTTTTGTCTGTTGCTATAAGGGATCTTAGTGGGTAAACTGATGAAATGAAAATGTCTTTAGATTACATTACAGATAGATTAGTTCTGGATCAATGTCAATTTCTTAATTTTGACAAGTACATTCTATAAGAGAATGGGAAATAGCCACTGAAGTATTTAAAAGTAAAGATGCATCATATATGCAACTTTCAAACACTTCATTAATATAAAGAGAGAGATAAAAAAAGATTCATACACAGAAAGAATGATAAAGTAAATGTGGTAAAATGTTAGCATTTAGGGAACCTGGGAATTTTTCTAACTTACAATTTGTTAAAACTTTCAATTTTTGTAACTTCCCTATACATCTGAAATTATTTCAAAAGAAACGTTCAGAAAAAAAACAGCTCCCCATCTCCTCCCATGAAAATAACAGAATCTCTCTGAAGTGTAGGGTCAATATTGAGAGCCTTCAACCACTCAGATTTGCTTCCTATTGACTTCCTTGTCTGAGAGAGGTGCCAGGAAGAAAGTGATATAAAACCAGTGTCAAAAAGATGGACATAGCAGGTGAGGGTCTACAGAAGATAGAGCTGACTGCAGCCCTGCCTGCCCACCTTCCCCACCAAAAAAAAAAAAGACAGACACAGAAACAGTTTTGGGTACAGAATGAACTAAACAAAGCTGCAGATCTGCTGTGATTATGCAGACTGGCAGAGTATTTACTGAGATTCATCCCTAGGGTACTACTGAGAAAACCCTGGAAATAACTATAAAGTCTTTGGTGGGCTTCAATTTAAAAGCTACCCTCCCCGATTTGCAACATCCTAAGTAAATATTAACATTGTCAATCAGTTTCACACGATGATGCTGAAATTAGCAGCAGAGCCTCGTAGGCTGTCTGAACCACACAATATCATGTCATTACAGATAACACCGGAATGAGAAGAACACACAGAAAGGCCATAAATCCCTACCTTAGTTTCATATTAGTTTCAAGCTCAACTATTAATACTCAAGAATCTACATTAGCATGTGACTGTTATACCACCATCTCCTCAAAGATCACCAGCTTTGAAAGCAGTCTGAAAGTAGCCAGGAGCAAATGGAGAGAAACAACAGCGTGAAACTGGAAGGCCAGAGAGACACATGGGAACTCTAACTGAATGAACAAATGGTCTTAACACAAGTAAAATTTTGTTATTTCAAGAACAATGCAGAAAATTTTCCAAGACAGTCTGCCTTTGTGATAACACCCAGTTGTCAGTGGAGCTGAAATTCAGCTGTGTAACCAGAAGATATCCCAAGCATCCCAATTGTTTTTTACCTCAGAAAAAACCCTGTTAATACATGAGTCTCAGGTACACTCGAATGCACTCTGTGTCCAGTATAGTGCCCCGGACACAATGACACATAAAATCCTCAAGGAGCTGACAGCTCCGGAAGGAACAGACAGGCAGCTGACGCCGTGCTGCACGCTACGGTGGGTGCGGAGACAGCACAGAGCAAGTACCTAACCAGCCACCACCGCAGCCCCGAGAACAGAACTGCTCCCACATGCGCCAAGGTCTAACAAATGCTGCACAGAGCCTCGAAACTGCACAAACATGGAGAATCCATAAACCTGACAGCTGTCAGGACTGCTCAGCTCCTTCTCTGAGAGCATCTCACACTCAACAACTGATGCCAGAATCTAAGATGGCTTAGAAAACCGATGGTTCCAGAAAACATCCTGTAGACAGTGCAAGGTACCAACTGTTACGAGGTAACACTCTTACCTGTGGCTTCAATGTACTCAATACATCTTTCAATAAAAATGGGGATCGGCTTCTCTGGAGTCACGACAGTTGTTAAGGGCACTCCAAAATAATTACTCTCCCAGGTTGCCTTTGTGATGGACGGCCGGGGTTTGGGCTTTGGTTTCTGTCCAGGAAAGAGAGAAGAAAGCACAAAAACAAAGTGAGTATGAACATGTAACTTAAACATCAGTAAGCCTTCCAGAGAACTCAGAGTGGTGTGAAAACTGCTGCAATGATTTCAAGCAGGATAGAGACCCACTTATTCACGCCTCCAAATATCACACAAGATGCCAGAAAGCTGCCACATAGTCACACCGTGAGTCTGAGACTACATTATTAGAACAAAGATGTTTATAAGAAGCAGGCCATGTTTATTTAATAACATAGCAATAAGATGATTATCCACATCCTTTACCCAGGACGCACTGGAATAAACAGGAAGTTTTCCAAACACTACACATGGATAATAGAGGTTATATACTCAAAGATGGCTAAAATCTTTAAAAAGGTGAAATAGAAAACAAATAATTTCCTCTTTCCAGAAATAAGATAGAGCATGCATTCTGCTAGGGCTGACAGTCCCAAATGAGAAATCCCTTTGATACATTAGCCTGGCGTTAATTCCCAATGTCTTCCACATTAGGAAAGGGTAAATAAAGCCAGCTAATCAAACAAGACAAATAAAATAATTCTTTGCCTGTTCTTCCCCGAAGTTACCTTCCTCAAGAAGTAGTAGCAGCAGCAGCAGCAGCAATAGCAACTACTTAACTACTTAAGAACTTACTATGCACCAAGCAATTCCAATTTTATTTATTTTATTATTTATTTATTTATTTTGAGATAGGCTCTCACTCTATTGCTTAGGCTAGAGTGCAGTGCCATCATCACAGCTTCCTACAACTTCAAACTCCTGGGCTTAAGCAATCCTCCCACCTCAGCCTCCAGAGTAGCTGGGACTACAGGCATGCACCACCATGCCTGGCCTATTTTTTTACATTTTGTAGAGATGAGGTCTCACTGTTGCTCAGGCTGGTCTCAAACTCCTGGGCCCAAGCAACCCTCCTACCTTAGCCTCCCAAAGAGCTAGGATTATAGGCATAAGGCACCATGCCTGGCCACCCAAATATTATTTCTTTTCTTTTTTTTTTTTATTTACTCATTCATTCCTTTATTAATAATTTGTTGAACTACTGTAGACTCTGGAAAGTGCTACGGATGAAAAGAATTAAACTGAAGGTCCCTCAAGGAAAAGCCAGGCAAGAGAATCAGCGTTTCCAGTGCAGGTCATAGGTACTATGGCAGAGGGAAACAGAGCACTCAAGAGGGCCTTTCTCACTGGGTGGGGAATGACAAAGTATGAAGCCTTCCTATGCAGAAGATCTCTTTTCTTTTCTTTTTTTTTTTTTTGCTTCCAGATACCAAGTGGCAGCAGGAACCAAATGCTATTTATTTTAAGCCTCATGACACTCCATTTTACTGAGAAAAACACTCTCACGTGCCTAAATGACATAACTAGTAAGTGACCGTGCTTGGATTCAAAGCCAGGAAGGGCTGTCTCCAAAGCTCATGTTCATTAACATTATTAATATTGAGATATTCTGCTCCAAAATTACTTGATCCTTTTATTTTGAAGCTTAAATGGGGAAAACACTGCTCTAAACAAATGATAAATTTCCTAAGGCCAAAGAAATACATTTGCAATTTTAGCCTTTTGTTAAAATGTCTACTAAAAAGAGGAGGGTAACCAAGTATGATCAAGGTAAATAGACCCAGGTGTATCTCCAGCAAATTGGTTTCTTTTCCAAGTTGATGAGACCAATTTAGAAGGGCAGATTTACTTAGAAATGCACACAGCCTATAAACCTATACAGTATTTATGGATTTTACATAAAATCCACTGCAGGAGACAACTAGCTACCAGGTCACAAGTCAACCATTCTCTTTTCTCCTCCTGCCCATCCTCCTTCCTTTTAGTACCCCTTTATATGTGAACAAATCACTTCCTGTTTAGTCTGAGATTCTTTGAGGACTTCCTGTGCAAACAAGTGGCAAAAAAGAACAGCTGAGAATAAAATGTACACCAAAGAAAGAACAAGCCCATTTCTGGGCTGCTGGTTGACATTGCCTCAAATGACAAACCAAAAGCAGTGAGAATCCAATCTTCATACTGCCTGCTGACTGATTCAGGATGGAGACCGGTAATGTGGGTGGATTCTGGGGTCCCAGAGAAGAACCAAACACTCCACAAAGCCTGTCCCCACCCACTGTGGATGCCCACTCCTCGTAAACCAGTGATACAGCCTCTCAGGTTGTGGGGAATGGCTGCTGCTAGCTCCGTTATATACTGCCAGAGGCAAACAGGCTCTGATGGCATACTTTTTGTCACAGAAGTAAGAAAAGCAAATTAATGATGCATGATATACCTTTACAGGAAGTAACTAAATCAGTGACCATCTCTCTAGCATCTTCTACTTATACCTGGGTATGAATCTTGACTGACAAGTTCTGTGATTTTGGTCAAGTAACTTAACATCTCAGGGACAGTACTCTGGTTACAAGGTGGTTGTGAGGGTAAAATTCTAAGATGTATGCAAAGTGGCTCAGCACCTTGTATACAGTAGTTCCCCGTAAGTGTGAGCTCTTATTAAAAACGGGCTGAGTGTTTCTACTATTACAAATTGTTACAACCAGGTAATAAGTCAATCAATATTCTCTCTCCCTTAAAACAGTACATAATTTTTAAAATTTGAAGTTTAAAGTGTTCCAAGTTTAGGCCGGGCGCGGTGGCTCACGCCTGTAATCCTAGCACTCTGGGAGGCCGAGGTGGGCGGATCGTTTGAGCTCAGGAGTTCAAGACCAGCTCTGAGCAAGAGCCCCATCTCTACTAAAAATAGAAAGAAATTATATGGACAGCTAAAAATATATATAGAAAAAATTAGCCGGGCATGGTGGTGCATGCCTGTAGTCCCAACTACTCGGGAGGCTGAGACAGGAGGATCCCTTGAGCTCAGGAGTTTGAGGTTGCTGTGAGCTAGGCTGACGCCATGGCACTCACTCTAGCCTGGGCAACAAAGTGAGACTCTGTCTCAAAAAAAAAAATAAATAAATAAAGTGTTCCAAGTTTAAAAGGCTTTAAAAGTTTAAAAAGTTAGCTATACAATCTGTATAACCAATGAACATCAAATGTATTTAAAAGACATTCTTCCACCTTCTATCATTCAAGTTTTTAACAACCTCAATCCTGCAAAATTTGCCTGTCAAAACTAACATAACAGCATTTTTCTTCAAGAAAACTAAGGCTTCCAAATAAAACATGTTAAGCACTAAAAAATAGAACTGAAAGAGAACCTGCAGAGAAGCTATTCCTAATCATCTTAAAGCCCTCTAACCATAGTTCTAGTAAACAGACAACAAATTTTAATCCTATATTTTCCCACCCTCTCAACATTAGAACAAGATTATGCAGGTGTGTTCTAACACTCTAACTGAGCTAGAAAATTTAGCGTCCATCAATTGAATGCTTTCTAAGTACCAGACCCTTTACCAGTTCTTTACATGCATTATCTCACTCCAAATACACAATAGATCTGGATAATCCCATTTTATTTATTTATTATTATTTATTTACTTATTTTTAGCGATGAGGTCTCACTGTGTCACCCAGGCTGGAGGGCAGTGGCTCGATTTATTGCTCACTGCAACCTTGAACTCCTGGGCTCAAGTGATCCTCCTGCCTCAGCCTCCCAAGTACCTAGGACTACATACTCATACCACCATGCCTGGCTAACTCTTTTTATTTTTTGGAGAACTCTATTTTATAGATGAAGAAGCCAAGGTCTAGAAAAATTCAGCAATTTAGTTATCTGCTCAAAACCTGTGCTCTTAACCACTACAGTTTATAAACTTTTTTTTTTGAGACAGAGTCTCGTTCTGTCACCCAGGGTAGAGTGCAGTGGCATCACCATGGCTCAAACTCCTGAGCTCAAGTGATCCTCCTGCCTCAGCCTCCCAAGTGGCTGGGACAGGCACACCACAATGCCTGCTAATTTTTTTATTGTTAGTAGAGACAGGGTCTCGTTCTTGCTCAGGCTCACCTTGCTCAAACTCCTGAGCTCAAGCGATCTGCCCACCTTGGCCTCCCAGAGTGCTAAGGATTACAGGCGTGAGCCACAGTGCCCTGACCAGTTTAAAAATTTCTTATGAAAGTTCTTGGGATAGGCAGAATGAATGGATGACTGAATAAATGAATAAAGGTACACTGATTATCTGAAAGACTTCTAAAGGTAACAAAGATCCACTCACATAAAATACCAAGGAACTTTAACCTGGAAACAGGAAGAATGGGGCACTTTTCAAATAGCTATAGAGCTACCTATTGAATATGGAGCAGGCTTATTTTGTATGGCTCTAAAGGGTCATGTTTGAGTCAAGAGAGTTGGAAGGCGAAATTAGACTATTGCTCTTATCTCTTTCACCTCAAAGAGTCCAAGATTTAGTTTAACCCTTCAATTTACAAATGTGGAAATGAAGAGTAAATTTTTGCAACAGCATCAACCTTCACTTGCTAAATGACATGGATTCTATCTCACTCTCACTTTTTTAAGATTTAAACAAACTCTGGTTTACAGAATGTCAAGATACCTCCTTGAGATACCTAAAGCCTATCTAGGGTGTCACAAAATTAGGCAGGGAATTCTCGCACAACTAACTCTAAAACTTCCTAGTAAGAAAATCAGAGATTGGGGTGTATGCCAAGAGTTGGGCCAGAGTGCTGATACAACAACCAACATGTCAGGCATCTGAAGGGTTACTGGGCACATTTCAGATGGGAATGCCATTCTCTTAAGTGGCTTGACAGATGTCTCATGGCCCCAGACGTGTGTCACTCTTTTAAGCAGTCAGTGGGAAGCACTCTCAGCAGTAGGTCCTTGGAGAGAAGAAAGTGAAACCACACAAGATCCATCTTCTTTTGGGGGCACTCACTTAGCAGGCTGAACTGAAAAAGTCATCTAGCCTGAAGACACCAATCCCTGAGAACAATCTCCACATCTGTGCCTCTGAGTTTATAGTCCAACTGGGTCAAAAATGGATGAACAGTGATTCTTTAGGAGTGGCTGGACATAGTACTAAGGTGCTCTGCCCAACTGTCTGAACCCTCACAACCACCCTGCAAGGTAAGGGTCATTAGCCCTATTTTACAGCTGAGAGAAGCTCAAAGAGATTCACACCCAGCACGGAGAGCACGTGACCTATGAATGCCAAGGCCCCACGCTCTTTACCCTACATGAGCCAGCTCCACAATGAAATGCCACTGCCATACACAAAGGACCAGGCCAGCTCGTCCTTTCAGACAGATGTTTAAAAAATGAATAACATAGTCTATTGTTCTGCATCTCATGGTTTCCTTAAAAACATGCTTGATCCTTAGTCTTCATATTAACTTTGTGGCAAAATTTATTTTATTTTTTGAGACAGAGTTTCACTTTGTTGCCGTGAGTAGAGTGCCGTGGTATCAGCCTAGCTCACAGCAACCTTAAACTCGGGTTCAGGCAATCCTCCTGCCTCAGTCTTCAAGTAGCTGGGATTACAGGTGCGCACCATGACACCCAGCTAATTTTTTCTATTTTTAGTAGAGATGGCGTCTTGCTCTTGCTCAGACTGGTCTGGAACTCCTGAGCTCAGGCGATCCTCCGGCCTCAGCCTCCCAGAGTGCTAGGATTACAGGCGTGAGCCACTGCACCTGGCCCTGTGGCAAAATTTATAAACAATAGTTTATGCCAGTGGTGTACTGGGGAAAAATAGTGCCTGGAATCTGCCTCTGGCCTCTTGGCTTTTCAGACACATGGGCATAAAGGCGAAGCTCCCAACAATGGCAGAGTAGGAAGCTGTATCTGTCACTGCCTCTGCTCCCACTGGGGGGTGGGGGATAAGCCCACTCCACGGCCCCTCCAACTCCAACTGAGGCAAGAAAACAGTAGAATGCCAGCCAAAGAATAGGGAAGAGCCAAAAGACGGCCCCTTCTATAAGCCTGTTAAGATGGCTGGGTTTCAAACCTGACACGCAGTAGGCACTCAACACACTTGCTGAACAAAAGCAGTTTCCAATAAAGCACTGGGCCAGTGTTCCTTTCTACTTTTTCATATTTGGCTGAGATGAGGACTATCTCTAAGATGATTTTTTTCTTCTTACATTGTGCTGCTCTCACTAGTAACGTGAGGGGGTGAGGCTCAGAGGCCTGGTTCATACTTTGACAGTAGTCCTGTGTCATACACCCTTTTTGAAAAAGTAGATGAAGTAATAATTCCCTCTGTCACTCTGTAGGCACTGAACAAGGTATCGCCATTTATGTACACATACAACTACTTACCTACTGGGCTAAGTGCCTAGGAGACAAGGATCTTGGCATTTTTCCTTTTTAATGAATTACCCAAGGTCATGTATCAAACTAGCAGCAGAGCTAATACTGGGACCAAAGTCATCTCCCATCCTCAATGAACTTACAATCTAATTGGTAAAAGATGACATGTCCACAATAAACAAAGTTGATCTACGACAGATATCACATGAGTAAGTACCAATTGAGCAACAAAGAAAAAAGGTAAAGAGATTAAAAGTACACAGGCAGTCTTCCACAGTTGTAATGGAGAAGTCAGCCACCCTTTCTGGATAAAGAATATTCTATCTTCTGTGGGAACAGCAGGTATAGCTATTTAGTGACCCTAAATTGTCAACTTCAGATATTCTCTTCTGGTCTCCATACTCTCTTACATGTAAAATTACTTATCCAGATTTTAGGGTGAGAAAATATGGTCATTACAGTTGTATCACCTAGTACAGCCTTTTAAATGCTTGGCAACATAAAAAACAGAATCCAGGCCATTGGATTCACTGTTTTTGTTTTTGCTTTTTTAGGGAGTAACATCATACACAGAATGTATTCTGGAACAGGGATGGTAGCATCTGAATGGGGACAAGAATGAAACTGATAGAAACAGAACCCCACAGGGTCACAAACATGGCTTGCCAAGTTGTGTGGTGGCACACTGGACTAACTGTAATTGGTAGAGTCTTAGAAACATGGAAATATTCCACAGATGACATTACTACAGCTTCCCCCAAACCACTTTCTTGCATTCTGTATTCAACACTGCACCTTTCTGATGGGCAATTATTCTCTCATATTTCCAACTGAGTTCCAAAAGGACCTTTTCAATTAAGTTATTCACTTAAGCCCCAAATGTATTCTTGGTTAACTGGTGCTCTCTCTCCCCTACCACCTCTGGCTCTGAAAAACTCCAAGCCCAAGTTTAGGAGAAAACCTGAGAACAGATTTATTTTGGCTGGCAAAATCTATTATTATTATTATTATTATTTTATTTTTTTTTTTGCAAATCTTATGTTTAATAATGGACTTATATCTATAGTGCATAAAAGAGCTATTACAGCTCGATAATAAAAATTCAATTAAAAATCAGCAAAGAATCTACATATATATTACTCCAAAGGAGATAAACAAATGACCAATAAACCACATCACTAGTCATCAGGAAAACACAAATAAAAACTAGAAGGTGATACTACTTCACATCCGATGGGATGGCTATACTTGTTTAAAAGCAGAAATAGTAACAAGTGTTGGTGAATATGTCGGGAATTTGGAACTCGCATACACTGCTGGTGGGAATGTAAAATTGCCTTTTGGAAAACAGACTGGCAGCTCCTCAGAAGGTTAAACATAGAGTCACCATATGACCTTGCAACTTCACTTCTAGGCATTTACCTAAGAAAAATAAAGATAATTGTTCAGACAAAAACTTGCACATAAATGTTCATAGTGGCATTATTCATAATAGCTGAAAAATATAAAAAAACAAAATTAATGAATGCTTAAGTAAAAGTGGTATATCCATATAATGGAATACTATTCAACCATATAAAGGAATGATGCATTGATTTTTACTACAACATGGGGGAAACTTTTAAACCATTATGGCACAATCAAAAGTGAAAAGGCAGCTTATGAAAAAGGAGAAAATATTGGCAAATCATATATCTGATAAGGGGTTAGTATCTAGAACATGTAAAGAACTCTAACAACTCCATACAAAATCAAATAACCCAAGATCTAGGTCATAGCCCACCTGTCCCTCAGTTCTTTCTCTTTATTGTACTGATTAAGACTTCCAGAATAATATTAAGTAGAAGTAGTGACAGTGCAAACTCTCTTCTTACTTCCAATCTTCAAGTAAATAAATTTCCATCATGAAGTAACATGTTTGCTGTCAATTCTTTTAGCTATCTTTAGTCAGTTTTTGGAAATTTCTTGCTTTCCCTAGTTTGCTAAGATTTTTTTTTAAATGTGAGTGAATGATGACATGCAAAATCTATTATTAAAGCACAAATATTTGGTCTCCTTCAAGCTGGCCGTTAGTACTATGACCAATCACTCACCATGCTGGAGCATCTTTATTTAGGGATGACCAGGAAGGAGCACGAAGTCCTGGCCTTTCTACCATCCTTAATCCTCTTGAATGATGGCAAAAGAAAGGAACGTATCCCACTGCAGGACCCAAATAAATCAAGACCACAGCTTTTTGCTCTGTAAAGGCAATGAAGGCTGGCAAACCTGGGTCAAGTCACGGCCAGTGCAACTGGGGGCTCAGCAGAGGGGAGTGCCTACTAGCTCCCGGTACGTTTTTACAAATACCCTGCCTGAAATTCAGTGCACACTCAATGTGGACTTTCCAACACTATGGATCAGTTTCAATCTACTTGTCTCCCCTCAAATGCTGTATAAAACTCATTCAGAAGGCCCTTCCCTTGCAAGCAGAGGTGATAGTCCTGATGAGAGCTGAAATAATATGAGTTCCTACAAAGGTATTCGGTTTCACCAGGTGGTGGGAGAGAACAAGCTGGCTCAGTGAAGCAACAGAGCAAATATCTCTGTTCTTTGAAAAATAAATTTGGGTTGCCTCTGGTAATTTTTTTTTTTTTTTAAGAACAGGTGTGCTGTAAGCTAAGGCAGATAGTTAAAAAGATAGTCTATTTTTATCACCAAAAACATACTACGGAGGTTCTTCAGGCTTAAAATAAACTGATAATTGAGTGACACCAGTTCAAAACAATTTCTCAAAGTTCCAGTTGCTATTCAATGTCTCCCTGCCTTTTTTGTCGTCTATTCAACCTGGCTCTGAGGCTAGAAACAAACAGCACCACGCTGTTCTTGGGGGACAGTGTGGGGAAATGGATTTTTTTAGATAACCAAAGTCCTTTTGCTTGAATGAAAAATCAACTGGACTGACTGAGTTGTCTAAATATATATGTCCCCTACTACTGAATATTAGCATCTTTCTTGCAGACTGGATTCTAAAAACCCACTGGAAGTGGAAGTCAGAAGAGCAGGGTTCAAAAATCTCAGCTCCTCCGCTTAGTAGTTACATTAACTTGTGCAAGGTGTTTAATTTCTCCGAGCCCCAGTTACTTCATCGCTAAAAATCAGGATGGAAAAAAATCACCCTTGTTAAGACTGGTAAGTTCTCAAGTCAGTAGTAGGTGTAAAAAGAAAAAAAAAAAAAAAAAAAAAAAAAGACTGAGAAGAAGAATAAATGAAAAATTTATGTGAAAATGCCTGGTACTATACCTGGCACACAGTAGATATTCAATAAATGCATAAAAATACAAAATCCTTTACATGGCGTCTGCAGCCCTCCACTATTTGGCAAGGGTCTCCCTCACCTCTCCGCACCAGGCTTCTTTCAACTCTCTGAACACATCATTTTTTCAGTTCCAAGTTCCATACTTTCCTGGAAAGCTCTTCCCATGAAGCCTCCATCTTCACTGACTTTGCCTGCCTCACCCTTCAGAAATCTGAGCCGTAAATATCATTTCCTTGAGGAGCTTTCCTGATGTCCCCGTTCAGGTTAAACCTCCTTGTTACACAATTACTACCTCCCCTCTGGTAATGTTCAAAATGCATGCAAATACATGTTTAAAACCTATCATCCCCAACACTGTAAACCGGAAGAACATAACTAACACAACTATAGCACCTAGCGCAATGTCAAGCACAAAAAACAAGTGCTCAACAAATGCCCATGCATTGAATGGAATGTTTCCTTCCTAAAAGAACAAATGAGCTTGTGTACTTAGTTTAAAAGATAAAATTTTTTCAGGAATCAGGAAATCCAAGGTCAAGTCAGCATGCCCACCCCATTTTGAAAACCAAGGTATTATGTGGTCTTAAAGCTCATTGAGTAGGACTAAGCTTTTCTGAAGCACACACTGAGAGTCTTTCCCGAGCAGGTTACAAAGGGCTCATATTTCATAGCATTCAGCTTGTCTGTCAAAACGCAACATCCCTCCCAGGGGAGCGAGCAGTCCAATTCCCCAGCTGGTTTTTATTCACACTAGAAACTTTAACTCCGTTCTAGGCCTCACAAAATGAGAGCTGTGTCCACACAAAGCCACAACAACCAGCCAATTCACTGAATCCAATGAAATAAGCCAATTCACTAGGGGGGACACAAACTGTCAAACTGGTTACTTGGTGCCTTATAGACCAAACAATGCATGATTGAATTGGTTAGCTCTTCAATAGGTTGTCTTGTCATGTGGTAGCTACAGTGAGTGAAAGATTTTCTTTATCATTCTGTTATGTTTTTTTAAATACAAAAGTAAGGGCACATTAGATAGAAGGGTAAATAGCCAATAATGTCTTCTCTTTAAATCCGTGGTCGAACACACCAAATTCAGCAATCTGAGCATGCCGAAAAGGTGTATTTTGCGGAACAAGGCTCCCCAGCCTGTTTTTTGGCTTTAAAATAAGACCCTGCCGATCCTGATCTCATCTTTGCAAACGCATGGCACTGGGAGACAGAGACCATGTGCAACAACAACTCTTTACAAACAAAGCATCTATTCATGGACCCCACTAAAGTGCAATAGTAGATTTTCAATTTCATTCAGCTGAGTGCGGAAGGCTCCCACTATGAGGGTGGGTTGCTAAATGGTTCAGCTGGGAAAAGGACCCAGAATGAGGGTCAGCTTTTACAGTCTGCACTTTCATTAGGAGACATGAAAGCAATTCCCTCACTTGGAATCCAATTTTACAGTAAAGACCTAATCTAGCTAATTAGCCAAGGGCGCTGAGTGATTTTTCTTTTTTCATATCACACTGGTACCCAGAGCATAGCTTATTTTTTGTTAGGGCAGTTGCTAGGGCTAAGTACCAAGAAAGGAGCTCAGTAACAAACACAAAGGGTTAAAACATAAACAAAAAAGGACAATGTTGGTCCCTCAACAGACCAGACCAGTTTTCTTCTTTTTCTGAATACCACAGGCATACTCCCACCTTTAAGTCTTTCCTTAACTCATGCTACTCATTTTTAATTTGTTTATTTATTTATTTATTTATTTATTTTGAGACAGAGTCTCACTCTGTTGCCCAGGCTAGAGTGAGTGCCGTGGCGTCAGCCTAGCTCACAGCAACCTCAAACTCCTAGGCTCAAGCGATCCTCCTGTCTCAGCCTCCCGAGTAGCTGGGACTACAGGCATGCACCACCATGCCTGGCTAATTTTTTCTATATATATATATATTTTTTTTTTTTTTTTTTAGCTGTCCATATAATTTCTTTCTATTTTTAGTAGAGATGGGGTCTCGCTCTTGCTCAGGCTGGTCTCGAACTCCTGAGCTCAAACGATCCGCCCACCTCGGCCTCCCAGAGTGCTAGGATTACAGGCGTGAGCCACCGCGCCCGGCCTTTATTTATTTTTTGAGACAGGGTCTCACTCTGTTCCCCAGGCCGGAGTGCGGTGGCATCATCATAGCTCACTGTAACCTCCAACTTAAGATTCTCCTGCCTCAGCCTCCTGAGTAGCTGGGATTACACAGGCGCATACCACCATGCCCAGCCAATATTTAAAATTTCTTAGAGAGTTTCCCTATGTTGCTCAAGCTCATCTCAAACTCCTGGCCTCAAGTGATCCTCTCACTTCAGCCTCCCAAAGTGCTAGGATTACAGGCATGAGCCAACGAGCCCTGCCCAGTTTTACTCATTCTTCAAGGTCTAGTTAAATGATAATAGCTAACACTTATCCACCATGCACTATGCCCAGTGTTCATGTCTCACAACCCAATGAGGAAGGTGCTTCTTCTTTTGCAGAAGGGACATAGAGAGGTGACTCATGTGCCCAAAGTCCAAGCGAGGAAGTAGAGGAGTTGGGATCTGACAGTAGGCCTCCTGATTCCCAGAGCCTGGGCTCCTACTGACCTAATCTCTACACCCCACTCTACCTTAACCACCCCCAACATGGGTTCTTCATTCTGCCCCCACACAGCCTTCTTTGGGCAGACAACCTATTTTCAGTGGTTGTGTAGGTCTTGCTGCCTCAACTGGGTGCTACGGTCTAAACAAAAAGAGTCTGTGCCACTTCCCCAGTGGAGTCTGCCATGCAGGAGGTATGGCGTGTATCTTCCGTTACCAACTGAAATCAGAGTGCCTGGCTGCCCTCTCCTCACTTCAAATAAATATTGCATTGCTTTGTCATGTCACTAAAAATCAAAGGCCAAATTCCCATATAGGGGCTGGCTTGGCATTCTCTGCCCTGATGGTATCTTGCTTTTCCAGTAAAACAAGTGTCCGTCTGTGTTCTTAACAGCAATTTGAAATAGGAGGTTTGCTCCCACGGCCAAGGGTTTGCTCATCTCTGCATTGGGATGACAAAGCAACCACCGTCATTTCAAAGCGTCATTTTACAAGGCAGGAAGAGAAATTTCACCTTCTACTCACTCTTTCCAAAGGATACAAAGAAACAGACTTCTGGCAGGCTACTGCTCTTGGGCCAGAAGTATCATTTTTATTTGACTTGAAGAGGTGTGGCCCTCATAACTAAAGATGGACTGCAAGTTACCACTTCTGACACGCGGACCCCGCAACCCAGCCTAAGAAGCTCTGGGTTAGGCAATGCTCGTTACCAGCACGGACACAGCCATCTCAGGGGCTCACCAGGGCCAGCTGCGTTCTGCGAAGCCTCCACTACAGCACGTGCTCTTTAAAGCCTGGCTTGTTTGGCAATGTGTTTTAAAAGCAATCATTTTAAGTATTAAAAATGTAGCTAGAAGTCAGAAAAATGGTTCTCATTCAGTGTGCTGTTATGCCACCTTCCTAATTCCCCAGGTGTTCAAACACCCCCACAAATTAGAAGACTGTCAGCATTTAGATAAGCTGTTCCAGCAACAGTCTACTTTGCGAGTGCAGGAGGAAGAAAAAAAAGTCAAATGTCTAAAATGTTTGGATTCCAGTGTCATTAAACAGGAGAGCTTTGGGAAAATACTGGGAAGCAGGTCAGGCTGTTTTCTGGCTTCCTAAATAAGGACTGCTGTGAATGGGCCTGCCCGGCACCAACCTTGGGAGAAGAAAACACTGGAGGCAGATGAAGGACTCAAATGCAAAAGCAAGCTGAGGGCAAATCAAACAGAAGGGTGCCTATGCGATTTGTTAATAGTCAGCACAGGCCGGGCGCAGTGGCTCACGCCTGTAATCCTAGCACTCTGGGAGGCCGAGGTGGGCGGATCGTTTGAGCTCAGGAGTTCGAGACCAGCCTGAGCAAGAGCGAGACCCCATCTCTACTAAAAAAATCGAAAGAAATGATATGGACAGCTAAAAATATATATAGAAAAAATTAGCCGGTCATGGTGGTGCATGCCTATAGTCCCAGCTACTCGGGAGGCTGAGGCAGGAGGATCGCTTGAGCCCAGGAGTTTGAGGTTGCTGTGAGCTAGGCTGACGCCACGGCACTCACTCTAGCCTGGGCAACAAAGTGAGACTCTGTCTCAAAAAAAAAAAAAAAAAAAAAATAGTCAGCACAGATCGGGAGGGGGAGGGGAACAGAACACACAACAGTGCCGCTCTGCCCTTTCTCACACTGCATAGGTAAGAAAACTCTGAAAGCTCCTGGCCAATGGTGACTGAGGAGCACTCTGCTACGAGGCAATACAAAGTGGATGCAATTTCCTTGGGAGGGCAAAGACACCCCGTTCCTTCATCTCCGAGGGCCCTAGGCTGCTGAGCTGGCCTCCTGCTGTATTTTACAACAGAACTGTCAGCTCTCAAGAGAGCCTGGACCCTAGAACCTTCTGATTTGGTATGTTGGCAACGTTTCTTTCCAAAGGTACCTGCAATACTTTTAGGCAAGTGACTTTGTTCTCTGCTGTTTAATGGGAGGGAGAGCAGCAAAACTTCAATGTCTCTTCGTATCATTCTGTATAGGATAATGCTGGTCAAGGGGCATTATATAACACAGTTCTGTTGTGGTGTCTCACCGCAATGTCTTTCTTTGAAAAAACAAGGCTAGGCAAGGAGGCTCAAAAGCCTGTAATCCTAGCACTCTGGGAGGCGGAGGGGGGAGGATCACTTGAGGTCAGGAGTTCGAGACCAGCCTGAGTAAGAGCAAGACCCTGTCTTTACAAAAAATAGAAAAAATCAGCCGGGCGTGGTGGCGCATGCCTGTAGTCCCAGCTACTTGGGAGGCTGAGGCAGGAGGATTGCTGGAGCCCAGGAGTTTGAGCTTGTAGTGAGCTATGACACCAGTGCACTCTAGCCAGGGCAACAGAACGAGAATCTGTCTCCAAAAAGAAAAAAAAAGATAGATAGATAAAATTTATGTTTAGCAGTAAGAGACAGGCATGCAATTTTGGACTCTGGTGTTTAAGCAAAGGAAGAGCAAGTGCATTGTCACTGGCTTGGCCACTTGTCAGGACACTGTCAAGTTGTACACTATCTGCTCAGTTTGGTAATTAATTAAATACTGTTTTAGAAAGGGCCAACTCAGCCTATCTATCTAAGGTCCTAACTACGTGAGACATGCCAGTAGTAACTATCTGAGACACTGCTAACTTTTTTATGCTAAGTCACACACACAAGAGCAGTTTTTTCCTAACCACAATAAGCTGTCCTTGAAAAATCAACATCATCAATCAACTCTCCCCAAGACACTGCACAAATCACTCCTATGACTCAGACTAAACTGGTGCCTTACCTTAGTGTTCCTCCTTAGACTTCGAAGAATATTCCTCCTCCTCGGGTCTTCGTCTGTTTCATATGGAATGACGGCATTGTCCCCTTTATAACCCTGGGAAGCCTGATCCTCCTCTTTTTTCCGGATGGGCCCCAGCTCATCGTCACTCCCCACGCTGAAGCTGGTCCGGTAACTAGCAAACCTCCCCAGCCGGGTGCATCTCGTCCTGTACAGCACTGGCTTGCTCACGATGGAAACTTTCCGGCCTCGCTCTAGAGAGCTGGTGTCCATTTCACTGTCAGAGCCATTCCCACTGCCATTGGACTGGGCTTTGTTGATATTCCGAATGGTGATGATTTTGCCTTGGGTGCTGTCATGGGGCACAGAATATATGTTTTCTTCTTCATTCCTCGGCTTGACCACAGCATCCATGGGTTCCGCATAGTCAGAAGGATCAAAACCATCCTGAGGCAGCCAGGGGCTAGAAGACACAGACTTCCTCTGTCCATCCCCCCTATGGCCTTGGTCTAAATAAGACAGGTCCCCCTTTGTCATTTCAAAATGGACAGGAGGCTTTGGTTTGACAGGTGGAGGTACTGTGTTGTTCAGTTTACTCTCAAAATTGCTCATGATGAAAGACAGCCCATCATTTCCCTCCAGTTCCATAGAGAGCTTAGAATGGTCTTGGGATAAAGAGGGCAGTGATGTGTCTTCTCGAAACAGGCTGTACGAGGAGGGCTCGATATCTTCTTCTGAATCCTGCAGGTTTGAGTTGCAGAGCGGTGACCCTGCCCGGGGGGAGTTAAACACCTCCTCTGTGGTGCTACAGGCCTCAGCAACGTTATCATACATATGAGTGGCCTCGACTATGTTCTTTTTCTCCACCACATCTTTAAAAAACGGGTGAAAGATCTCAAGTTTATGCTGGGGTTGGCTACAGGGGATGCTTGTGAACCTTCCGTCAATTTCTTGAGCAATCTCCTCTCCCTCAGTCAGCTGTTCCCGACTTAAGTCATTGTCCAGGACATCTATAGCGCCGTCAGTGAGTGCCACAAGCTGAATGGGGATAATATCCTGCACTTCACAAAGAAAGGCACGTAACATAGCCAAGGAAGCCTTACGTTTGGCTGAATAAAAAACAATGTACCCATGAACCAATCGGCTTTTTCTAATGCTAAACGAGGAATGGTATGAAAGAATAGACAGTTCGATGCGTTTCTTGTGTAGTCCAATTGGTAGTTCAAGTAAAACAGAGTTGTTGCTTCCACAGTGGGAAGACTTACAGGTTTGGGACTGAAGGACAGGAAAGAGTATGTCATCTGCACTAAAAGGATCTCCACACATCAGACACATAACAATTCGTAGATCAACATCAGCCAAGTCTTTGATGCTAGCAGTAGAACTGACCAGGTTTAAGTTACGCTTAGAGTCTAGGAGTCCCTTCAAAACTTGACTAATTTGCTTTTCGTTAATGTTGCGTCCATAACCAATGCCAGCAGACGCAGGGTCAAGAAAGACACACTGAAGTTTGCTAGCAATTTGCTGACCTTGTTGTATTAAGCTATGCAGAGTCTCTCCACTGGTGTCTCCTCTCTTGTTAACCAAAATTAACGTCAGGGGGAGGTGGACTAAATGATTATCCCGCCTGCCGAGCGTGGACTCTCTACTCTTCTCTATGCTCTCCACTACGTAGGACAGTGATTCCTTTGAATTGTAAAGGCAGAGACAGCCATGGGGCTGAAACGTTGGCGTCTGAAAAGAGTTCACAGGAAGCCTAACATTCCCCTCTATTGGCCTCAAGGAAAGCTCATACATTTTACCATCTATCACATACTTGTCATCATTTGTACAAAGAGCTCGAATCTCATTGGCCAACTCTCGGGCAAGGCCATCTTTGCCCAATATAACCAAGTTGATTCTATCAATGTTGGGGTCAGAAAGCGAATTTTTCTGATTCCGGTCAGATGGTCGGATAAACCGAGAACTAATCAAGTGCTCAATCTTAGCATCCACACAGGCTGGGCAGCTGGGGCACGTCTCCTTTGTCGGATGGTACACAAAATGAATGTGCTTCAGAATAAGGGCATCGCGTTCTGCTTGGAGCTTTTGTAATGCTTTAAATCGCTGTTCCTCCCCCAGAACATCCTGAATGACACCCATCTTTTCCTTGCTGGGCTTAGCATCCAGCTCTAGTTCATAAAACAATTCTGAATATTCCAAAAGCAACTCCTGAAATTCTTCCTTTGCTTTATCTATAATTTGCTTCTGGTGTTTGCCATAAATATCCATGTATACAGATTCTTCCAGCCACTGGTAGAAATCTTCATTCATAATAAAACTACGGGCCTCCTCCCAAGGCTTTCCTGGAGTTATGAAAGGAGAGGTCTCCAGGTTTTCTTTAAAAGCCCTTCTCATCTCAGCTCTTTTCCTCTCATTCCTCAGCTTCTCTAAGTGGGCCTCGTACAGCTGCTCTGCAGGGACGGTATCCATTAAGTCAAAGGGAATCCGTTCATTTTCCATGTTATCAATGTGGCTGGTGGCATCCCACGGTGTCTCTTCAAGTACAACAAACCACTTCAAGAATTCTGGCTTGGTTTCTAAGAGTTTTTTGGCTTTTATGCAGCTTAGGTGGTCTATTTCATCTAGATTAGGTATAAGAGCTTCAAATGCTAACGGCAGGGCTGCCAGGTACAGCTTTCTCCTGCGCTCAATATGCTCATGCTTGAGGCGGTGGATGTGCTGTAGAAACAGCTTCTTAGCTTTCTGAGTCCCTTCCAGGTAGACATAGTCCTGGTACTCTGGAGAGGCCTGCATCTTTCGGCTGACACTCAGCCAATTTTCATTGTGGTTTTTCACAATTCGACTCACCAGCCACTCGTATTTGTCTTTTGCTGTAGCTATCTGCTGGCTCTGTTGCTTGAGAGCTTCAAAATAAGGAATGATTTTCGTCTTTCCCCGACTTTTATCAATGAGTTGCACTAAGGTGCTGAAAGCCAAGTCCACATTTACATTGGATCTTGCTGAGGTCTCCACAACCTGGAGGTTCTTTTTGCTTAAGGCAAAAGTATGTGCATCTCTAATGTACCGCTCAACACCCTCATCACACTTAGTCAGGACCACCACTATGGGCTTTTTTGTCTTTGCAAGCTGATTGTAGAGATTGGAGACAAACTTAAGCTGGTCATCAAAGTTCCTATTCATGCCCCTGCTAACATCAATACCAAGAAGAAAACCATCAATCAGCAGTTTTCCATCTGGCATTTGTTTCTGCTCAAAGTCCTGCTCCAGCCCCAGCTGGTCAGTGCAAAAGTACATGAGTTTTTCAGCTGATGCAAGCTTGGTTGCAGCAGCTCTCTTGATATAGGGCTGCAGGGCTGTGCTTCGATGAGGTTGAAAAGTTTGATCATCAATAAATTCAGTCTGCTCCACAATGTGCATTTTACATTCCACACAATCCTCCAGGGAGCGGCTAACTTCTCCCCAGTAGAGGAAGTGGTCATTATTGACCACTCGCCCACCAAAGTCACTGGTGCTGAGGACAGAGGTATGGTCCAAGTGAAACTCATCAGCACTCGGACGCACGAAGCGGTTACACAGACAGGACTTTCCAATGCCACACTGACCCTTCTCCTTCTCAGTTCCCGACAATCCCACCACACTGATGTTGTAGGTGGGAATGCGGACATCTTGCTTTCTTGCCATCATCATCGTCGACACATCCTGCCACAATCAGCCACTTCCAAGATCAGATTAGTGTTTTCCAGTGGAATGAATGGCTTCCAACATTATCAGTGGGGGCTGGATGGACATGCAGCCAAAGTGTCAGGTCCCATAGTGTTACACACCAGTAAGAAGTCAGTTTTCGCCACTTCTCATAGACAAATAGCCAACATTTCTTCCTAAATGGGGGAGAAAAAGAAAACTCATCAGCATCATAATTCTGGAACTCAATTTTAATCACTGAACTGTAGCAAAAGAAATTTTTTTATTCAACAAATATTTAGTAAACATTTATATGCCAGGCTTTATGCTGGATGACGATATAAAAGCAAATAAGACTGACATCTATGTACCCTCAGAGAGATACAATCTAGTACAATGGAGGAAGACATAAGTAAGCAATGTGCTAAGTGCTAAAACAAGAGTGTAAGGGCACCTCTGAAAAATGGCTGATTCCATGGCTAGGGCAGGGTAGGTACAAGAAAAGCCTAGAACATCTTTTTGTGCAAGAAAAAAAATGACAGGGCATCTCACAAGGACACAGGAGCCAGCCTGAAGGAGCTCCCATTGGCCAAGTCTAGGACAATTTGAGCACCAAAATGGTTTAAAATGGTAATGAATTATAACCCATTGCAAAAAATAAGAGCATGAACCCACACAACTGAATCAGGCAAGAAATAACATGGGATGCTAAATCTAGGGGGTAAATTTTGATGAGAACCAAGATACTTGCATAGAGTTCAGGTATCTGATAGACTACTCATCAGTTGCAAGGGAGAGAGGGGGAAAAACACACACAGACACACACACACCCTCAGTAATTACACAGTAGAGAAACCAGGCAACACCTTGACTAGGTCATCATAATTAACATCACCAGGCTGAGTTCGGTGGCTCACACCTGTAATCCCAGCACTTTGGGAGGCTAAGGTAGGAGGACCACTTGAGGCCAGTAGTTTGAAATCAGCCTGGGCAACAAAGTGAGATCTATCTCCACAAAAAATAGAAAAATTAGGCAAATGCAGTGGCATGCAGCTATAGTTCAAGCTATAGGGAGGCTGAGGCAGGAGGAATGCTTGAGGCCAGGAATGTGAAGTTGTAGTGAGCTATCATGACGCCACTGCACTCTAGCCTGGGCAACAGAGCAAGACTGTCTCAAAAAAAATTAACATCACCAATAAGAGATATAAGGACATTGTAGACCTCCAGATGTGATACCCCTGATACAACATCACTATGCAGTATAATGGCCTAGAAAGCATAACTTGAACCTAATTATGAGGAGACATCAGACAAACACAACTGAGCAACATTCTATTTTTTTTTTTTTTTAAGTACAGGCCCTGTATTTTTCAAAAAATGTCAATGTCATAATAGAAAAGGATAGCCACATAAACGCTCCAGATTAAGGGAGGCTAAAGAGACATCATAACTAAATACAACTATCTGACCATAGACTAAATCCTGTTCCAGAGAGAGGAAAGGCTATACATGACCATTATTAGGTCAATTAACAACACTGAACTATGAATGCAATATTAGATAAAAGTATTTTATCACAAAGTCAATACATAAAAATCTGCATTTCTATGTACCAACAACGAACAATCTGAAAAGGAAATTATAAAAACAACTCATTTACAATAGCATTGAAAAAAATAAAACGCTTAGGAATTAACCAAGCAAGTAAAAGACCTACACAATGAAAACTACCAAACAGTGCTGAAAGAAATTAAAGAAGACATAAATGGAAGCACATCACATGTTCACAGATTAAAAGACTTAATATTGTTAAGATGGCAATACTCAAAGCAATCTATAGACTCAATGCAATCTTTTTATTTCTTTCTTTCTTTCTTTTCTTTTTTTTTTTTAAGACACAGTCTTGCTCTGTTACCCTGGCTAGAGTGCCGTGGCATCAGCCTAGCTCACAGCAACCTCAAACTCCTGGGCTCAAGTGATTCTCCTGCCTCAGCTTCCCAAGTAGCTGGGACTAAAGGCGAGTACCACTACACCAGGCTAATTTTTTCTATTTTTAGTACAGACACGGTCTCGCTCTTGCTTAGGCTGGTCTCAAACTACTGACCTCAAGGGATCCTCCTGCCTCCACCTCTCAGAGTGCTAGAATTATAGGCGTGAGCTACTGCACTAGGCCTCAATACAATCTTTTTTTTTTTTTATTTTTTATTTTATTTTTTTATTTTGAGACAGAGTCTCACTCCGTTGCCCAGGCTAGAGTGAGTGCCGTGGCGTCAGCCTAGCTCACAGCAACCTCAAACTCCTGAGCTCAAGCGATCCTCCTGCCTCAGCCTCCCGAGTAGCTGGGACTACAGGCATGCACCACCATGCCCGGCTAATTTTTTGTATATATATTTTTTAGTTGTCCATATAATTTCTTTCTATTTTTAGTAGAGATGGGGTCTCGCTCTTGCTCAGGCTGGTCTTGAACTCCTGAGCTCAAACGATCCGCCCACCTCGGCCTCCCAGAGTGCTAGGATTACAGGCGTGAGCCACCACGCCCGGCCCTCAATACAATCTTTATCAAAATCCAAATGACATTTTTTGCACAAATAGAAAAACCCATCCTAAAATTTCTCTGAAATCTCAAGAGACCCCAAATAGCCAAAACAATCTTAAAAAAGAAGGCGGCTGAAAGACATACTTCTTGATTTCAAAACTTACTACAAAGCTACGGTAATCAAAACAGTGTGGTACAGACATAAAGACCAATGGAACAGAATACAGATCCCCCAGAAATAAACCCTTGTATATATATGGCCAAGTTATTTTTGACATGTGTGCTGAGGCCCTTCAATGGGGAAGAGACAGTCTTTACAACAAATAGTGCTGGAAAAATTGGATATTCACGTGCACAAGAATAAAGTTGGACCCTTACCTAATACCATACACAAAAATTAACTCAAAATGGATCAAAGACATTTAAATGTAAGACCTAAAACTATAAAAAGAAGAAAACATAGGGCAAAAGCTTCATGACCTTGGATTTCACTTGAATGACACCAAAGGCACAGGCAACAAAAGAAAAAAATAGACAGAATGAATTTCATAAAAATTTTAAAATTTTATGCATCAAAAGACAATATCAAGAGAGTAAAGAGGCAACAACTCCACATGGTGGCACATACCTGTATAGTCCCAGCTACTCCAGAGGCTGAGGTGGGAGGATTACCTGAGCCCTAGAGCTGGACGCCAGCCTAGGCAACATAGTGAGACCCTATCTCTTAAAAAAATAAAAAAAAAAAGGCAACCCAAAGAATGGGAGAAAACATTCACAAATCATATATCTGAAAAGGGATTAATATCCAGAATATACAGACCTCCTAAAACTCAACAACAAAAAAAACAAATAACCTGACTCAAAAATGGGCAAAGGATTTGAATAGTCATTTCTTCTAAGAATATATACAAATGGCCAATAAGAGCATGAAAAGCTACTCCACGTAACTAATCATTAGGGAAATGCAAATCAAAACTACCAGGAGATACAACCTCAAACTCATTAGGATGGCTACTATTAAAAAACCAAAAGTACGTGTTGATAAAGATGTAAAGAAATTGGAACACTTGTGTGCTACTGGTGGGAACATAAAATGGTACATCAGCTGTAGAAAGCAGCATAGCAGTTTCTCGAAAAGCTAAATATAGAATCACCATATGACCTAGCTCCTAGGTATATACGCAAAATAAATAAATTGAAAACAGGGTCTCAAAGAGATATTTCTGTACCCATATTCATAGCAACATTATTTGCAACAGCTAAAACATGGAAGCAACTCAAGTGTCCATGTACCAATGAATGGATGAGCAAAAATGTGGCATATACACATACAATGGGATATTACTCAGCCTTAAAAAAGGAAGAAAATTCTCACAACATGAATGAAACCTGAGGATATTATGCTAAGTGAAATAAGCCAGTCACGAAAAGACAAATGCTATGATTCCACTTATATATAGTACTTAAGAGTAGTCAAACTCATAAAGACAGAATGTAGAATGGCAGTTGTCAGGGGCTGCGGGGAGGAGGGAATAGGAAGTTATTGTTTAAAGGATATAGAGTTTCAGTTTTACAAGATGAAAATAGTTATAAAGATAGATGGTGGTAACAGCTGTACATTATGAATGTATTTAATAGTTAAAAATGATTAAGATGGTTAAGTTTTATGTTAAGTGTATTTTAACACAGTAAACAAGACTGGAAAAAAAGAAATGCAAGAAAGATAAATCATAAAAAATATATTATCAAAGTAAACTTATAAAGTTGATAACTATCATGTGAGAGAATGCCTCCACTTTTAGGAAATACATGTATTTTGGAGGAAAGAGACATAAATGTATGTAACCAGTCCAGGAAAAAAAAAATGTATATACATTGAGAAAGAGTAAGAATACAAAAAAGGTGTTAAAATGTTAACAATAAATGAATCTGGGCAAAGTGCATAGGATACTCCACTCTTTTAGGCTATTTTTATTTTTGCAACTTCCTGTAAGTTTGTAATTATTTCCAAATTTGAAAAAAAAATTTTAAGGGTGTGAACATGGGATAGTTTCCCTGACAAGAATGTGAGCTCTGTGAGGGTAAGGCCCAACTCCTGTCTAGTTCTTCTGTGCCTTCAGCCTATGGCATAGTGCTTGACACACATATTTACTGAAAGAATCAATAAATGAATGACTATTAAGCATATTAAAGGGTCCCCAAGCCCACCCTTTTAGATTTAGGAAAGGCTTTTTGGAGAAGTTCCATCTCAGGTGAGACTTGAAGTACAAAGTACATTTCAGACAGAGAGATGAGATGTGCACAGACCCCTCCCTCCCTAAAAAAAAAAAAAGGCACAGCCAGTTGAGGGAACCAGCTGGAACAAAGTGTGTGTGGGGAGAGGATGGGTTAGATGCATTAGCAACTAATCAGGAACTAAGTTAAACCACTCTGAAATAATTTGAATTCTTTCCTCAAGGTTATGGGGAACCACAAAATGTAGCCAAAAAGGAAGACAATTTTTCCACAGATGGGAAGCAGGGGCCGGGGTATGGTTTCAGGATGATTCAAGTGCATTACATGTATTGTGCAGTCAAATCTCGCTGCTAAGGATAATCTGTATTTGCAGCCACCCCCCAGCACTAGCATCACCGCCTCAGCTCCACCTCAGATCGTCAGGCATTAGATCCTCATAAGGAGCTCATAACCTAGATCCCTCACAGTAGGGTTTGAGCTCTTATGAGAAGCTGATGCCACCGCTGATCTGACAGGAAGCAGGGCTCAGGCAGTAATGCCAATGATGAGGAGCGGTACCGGTCACAGCCCGGGGGGTTGGGGACCACAGCCTTAAAGGACCTAAAGTTTTAACAGTTGAAGTAACAAAATGTTATTATGATGTCTTATAAAGTCTTTGGCAACTGTCTAGCTGAAGTAAGTAAAATAGTTTTTGGCTGTTTGGACATAAATGGTCTTCTGGCTACTACTGTTTACACTGCACTGCTATTTACTCACACACTCAAACAGGACTGAGCGACAGTCTCCTGAGACAATTACAAAGATAATTTGAAATGAACAGAGCCATTTTCTTTTGAATCTCATTTACATCTGGCAGGTACCTAGCATCAGTATGGTTTTGTGAGCCTATTTCAGAAAAGATGCCACTAGAAGTCAGACCATCACACCTCATGCTGACTGACACAAAGGGGCAACAATGGGAGCGCACTTGCCCCTGTGAAGATAACTTCAGCAGCTCACAGACCTTTCTCAAATGTCCAAAGCTTCCTGTGGTAATCCAGAAAGCCAAAACCCTCCACAGAAACAAAATGTGAGTAGGTGCGGTACGTGAAAATGGCCTGACCATTTTAAAAAGAAATCCCAATTACCATAGGCAAGAGCCTTCAGATAATGAATGGCATCCTCCTAAATAGGCCAAGTCCCGACCTCAGCAGGAACAAACTGGGTATCCACGGGAAAGAGGAAAAACAAACCTTCCTCACCCTCTCCTTCCCTAGGTGATTGCTTACTAAACAAATTATAAGATGCTTATGAACATCTACAACATGTTTATACACATCTTCCGAAATACATGAACAGGAAAGATCTGTACAAAATCAATTACTCTTTAGTATGCACAGACAATTTTGTTTCAACTCACAAGGACAGTAAGGTTTAATAGAGCCTCTGATAGTACTGTTGGTGAAGGTTAAAGGAAGCCAAGGGTGCTCACCTAGCAGAGCCCTTCTCTATAAATTCCTTACCCCGGGGTCTGGCAGGTCTCAGGGTCACCCACTTGACCAACCTTGAAATGCAACTTGGTGACACCAGTCCTACTTCAATTGATTGCTATATGCAGCTAGCAAATCATCCCTTGTCTGCGACTAATTTATTTTCTGTAAAGTGGGTCTAATAATTTATTCCTCCACAGGTATCTCAGGGAAAACAACAAAACATCAGCCTGACTCGGGCGGGGCAAGGGCAATATACGTAACTTAAACATTTGTACCCCTGTAATATGCTGGAAAAAAAAAAAGAAAGAAAGCAAAGCAAAGCAAAGCAAAGCAAAGCAATACTCAAGTCTAAACAATGTAGCAACCAATATTTTAAACCCAGAATGCTAACAACTAAAGAAGCTACTAAAAAAATGAGAATTCACTGGCATGGAAGTGGTTAATTCTTGGACACCTGGTAACTTTCCACTTGTTAGAAACTTAGTAAGTTCCTTGGTGTAAGTACACTCTTCTTAGCTTTGATGTCTGCATAATGCAGTTTTATTAGTTCCTCAATTGGACTGAATTACATGGTAAACAAAGACTGTTATAAATCTAAAAAACGTCTCCAACACTTGGTTTAAAGGAAATAACTTTAAGTGCTTGGTCACAAACACGTTCAACTTCGCCTAAGAGGCAGGTGAAAAAAAATTAGCTGAGTCACTAAATTTAATGATCTGAAGGCCACAAAGAAAGAGAAAGTAGGAGACAGGGCATGTCCAAGGCTGCAATGTCTTTAAAGTTTAAATCTGATGAGAACCAGTGTTCTTAGTGAGCAGCTATGATACTCACACAGCAAAATCTGAATGTCCATTCTAATAATTTTCTAATACTAACTCTTTTAAAACTGAATAGTTACACCAGGGGGGAAAAAGTATCCTTTAAACTGGTAACTGTTTTTATCTCTGAGCTTTACAGAAATCCTTACATTAGAAAAATAAAAACACAGAACCTAACAGTTTCCCATTTTATGCCATGAGTCAATTACTTCAGAGAGGAAAATACTTCAGGAGTAATTACTTAATAATTCTCTGTCCGCTGGGACGCTGAGAGCAATGGCTCACGCCTGTAATCCTAGCACTTTGGAAGGCTGAGGTGGGAGGATGGCTTGAGCTCAGGAGTTAGAAACCAGCCTGAGCAAGAGACCCCATCTCTACTAAAAATAGAAAAATTAGCCAGGTATTGGGGCCATGCCTGTAGTCCCAGCTGAGGCAGGAGGATCACTTGAGCTCAAGAGTTTGAGGTTGCTGTGAGCCACAGTGATGCCACTGCATTCTACCCAGGGTGGCAGAGCAAGATTCCGTCTCAAAAAAAAAAAAAAAAAAAAAATCTCTGTCATAATAAAACATAATGCAAACATCTGTGTGCTTTTTTTTTTTCAAACTTGTCACCAAGCATCCAGAGTTGTTTATGATTTGTTTAACCAAGACTACCAGCTCCCCACCAGAGTGAAAGGTAAAAGGAGGTGTTTTCTTTGTTAACACCTCTACAAAACACCCAGGGCAAGAAGTGGTAACATTCCCAAGATAGCACACATTTCATGGGACCCAGAAATGCCACTGTGATCTCAGCAATACTGTAACTACTAAGGTTCATACTGTCAACAGCTCATCAGAATATGCCTGGAAGTGTGACCCAGCCACCTCGCCCCTGCCTCTGAGAGCAATAGGAAAGGTTTCTGGGCTCAGTGAACTAGAATGCCCCATAAAACACAAGTCTACCATCATTATCCATAACCAAAATTACCATCTCCAACGATGAGATTTTCAACAACTTTTGAAGACACACCTGGTTTCAAACAATCATATATAGAACATCACCAACTAATAATACCATAAAGAAATAATTTCAGGCCGGGCGCGGTGGCTCACGCCTGTAATCCTAGCACTCTGGGAGGCCGAGGCAGGTGGATCGCTCAAGGTCAGGAGTTCGAGACCAGCCTGAGCAAGAGTGAGACCCCGTCTCTACTAAAAATAGAAAGAAATTATATGGACAACTAAAAAATATATATACAAAAAATTAGCCGGGCATGGTGGTGCATGCCTGTAGTCCCAGCTACTCGGGAGGCTGAGGCAGGAGGATCGCTTGAGCCCAGGAGTTTGAGGTTGCCGTGAGCTAGGCTGAAGCCACGGCACTCACTCTAGCCCGGGCAACAGAGTGAGACTCTGTCTCAAAAAAAATAAATAAATAAAATAAAAATAAAATTATAAAAAAAAAAAAAAGAAAGAATTTCATAGGGAGCTACTCGCAAAGGAAGTAAAATATTTGTTATCATAATTTTCCTTAATCCCAATAGGCTAAATGAACAGAAATACACACTGTAACTAACAGAAAGCAAAAAGCATTTTCTAAACCTCCTTAGTACCTATCTCTCCACACCTTAAATTTCTCAGTGAGTTTTCAAAGCTATGAATTTAGCAGCAGCAGCTGATTTACAATGAGTAGATATATGATAAGACTGGGGGAGGAGGACAGACCCACCTAGCAGTACTTTCTCTGTAAGACAGACTCCTAAAGGAGAGTTTTCCAGAGGAATTCACTTTCCAAATGGGCCGGGAAGGATAGGGTAGAAAAGCTCCAGTAAGAAGAGAACACTATTCTCTGGTCTACTGAACAACCGAATTTTAATAAAACATTTTTATTAAATGCTTCCATTTTCATATTAATAAATATTAAAGTAAATTTTCTTAAGGTGTTTGTTTTTCCTTTTGAATAAAAGACTAATTAGAGAAGAAAAGTGGAGTCCAAGGTCTTTATTCATCTGTGAAATCCATGCATTTAGAGAACCTTAGTTAGTGACATGCAAAAATGATGTGTCAGGGCATTTAGGTATAAATAGGAATTCTAAGCTTTTTGAACCTGAATGAGATACAAAGGGTGTCTTCATTTTCTGTGTATAATTTCTGTCAGAATCCAAAGCAATACACTGTTTACCACATGAGGACTATCTTATGAAACGACTACATCAAACTCAACAAGCACAACATAGCCTCTAAAATTGAATAAAAGAGAAAGGTCCCACTTGATGGATCCAGTTATATGGCAGCTAAATTCCCTCCCTCCTTCACATTTCAGGCTAATCATTTTTGTATTACTCTTGTCTTCAGAACTGAGAACTGAACTGTCAACCAAATCAAATACATACTTACAAAGCAAAGCTGATGTGATGAAACAAATCAGAGTGGGGCATTGTCCTTGCTGATGAAGATCTTATAATTTACTTGAGATACAATATTTACACTTAAAAAATAACTAAACCACTGGGCAATAAATGGCACAGAGTAGGATCCAGAGAAAGGAAGACCATTCAGATCTGAGGTGATCGTGGAGGGTGGGTGTCAGGGCAGAAGTAAAATTTGAACTGGTATTTAACAGGATTGGTAGGGTTTGAAGAGGTGGTCCAGGCATTTTAAAGATGCAAAAGGGCATGAATAATGGTGACTAAAATGGGAATGCACTAAATATGCTTTGGGACAGACTGGAAAAGAGTTTTCATGCGTGGGAGACAGAAGATGAGAAGGGCAGCCACGGCTCAGACTGTGAGTACACTGTATTTTTACTTGTGAGAATTTAGTATGAAGATAATCTTTTACCCCATCAATGTTATTTATTGTTCTAACACTGCTACCACAACACTCACCCAACAAAATAACAGTCTAAGGAGTTAATCATCTTACATAAAAGAAACTCCACTTGAATATAGCAATTATATTTCTACCTTTCAGTCCAATGTAAATTAAAATAACACTAAGCCAGGCGCAGAGGGCCTTTAGTCCCAGCTACAGGGTGGGGGTGGGAGTGGGGGTTTGAGGATGTTTGAACCAAGAAGTTCAAGGCTGCAGTATGCAATGATCATGCCTATGAATAGTCCCTGCACCTCAGCATAGGTGACATGGCAAGACCCTGTCTCTCAAAAATTAAAAATTAAATAAAATGATAACATGGGGAGCGGTATGCAAATCATGGATTTACAAAGGGAAAAAAGGGCAAATTATATTTGCCCAGAATAGTACCGGTGGTTGTTCCCACTAGTAGAGGCTACATACACCACTCCTATCCAGTGTGGGAGGGAGGATTTCCTCGTAGCCACAGAATCCCACTATATCCCTGGGGCTCTGGGTCCAGGAAATTCTCTGAAATGGGTCATCTGGATCTCTAAAGATTGATTTAAGTGTTTATCCATCTGGTCTTGAAACATATAATCTTTTGCAACAGAATTTTTACAAATGTCTCCTTTCTGCCTTTCCTGATTCATTTTCCCCTCAAGCCCTGGTAAAGGTACTTCTGAATTCCAAGGTAGAAAAATAGAACTATGCTATTATCTTACTATTCTGTAATAGCTGGCTCACACCAAATACAGCAAGTAGCCCATTTTCCACTCTGACGCGGTTCTCATGCTTCCAGGCCTGCAGAACTCTACAAATTGGTCCCAAAGAAACAAAATTTCTAAGCCAAGTTGTTCACTGGATGAAACTAAATTCCCCTGCTGAATGAAGGGGGCTGCTTTTAGCAAAAGTACTTCCTTAAACTTTATCCTCAGCAGCTTCCTACCAGGTAGCTATGTAATTCTAAGCAAGCTATCTGATCAAAGTATTAAACATAAGGCAAATATAAACAAAGACAAAATCAAAAGCTGAGAAATCTTTCTCACTAATATAGCATAATTTCTTTGGTTTACCTATAGTAAGAAAAACAACAACAAAAACCAAGATTTCTGATAAGCTGTAAAAATATTCCACACCAAAGGAAATGCAAAACCAAGGCAAATTCAAAACTGGAGGCACTCCAATGAGCCCAGGTATCACAGCATATTACTGTTACCACAGTGACCTGAGATTCTTACCAACCCGAGACATAAAAAAACAATTTAATCTTACCTTTGAATTTCCTGGTCTTAATAGACCAATTTTACACTGATTTTTCAAATGGTAAATAAAACCTATTAAAATTATTCCAGCAGTTGCTTTGGAGCACTTACGATCTATTCAGGTTTTTTAACTTCTTAGTAGGAAAAAAGTTCTTTTTGAAAGAACGTTCTCCATAAAAATGTCTCTGAATATGCAAAAAGAGTGGAGACACGGTCCAGCAAAACGTGCCTTGCCAACAGAGGACAGTGGTGAGAAAACAGGCATTTCTGTCAATTGGGAAAAATGGGTCAGCTTATTCTCGAGTTCAACAGTAAGCCTCGCTATTCCCCTGATGGCATTTTAAGATGACATGAGGATTTCAGCCCATTATTTCTAATTATTCCTCACTACTCATTTGCATTATTCTATAAACTGCCAGTCCAGAAACAGGCTACTGCGAGTAATAAAAGTTATACAACATGTACAACCTTTTTAAAAAAGAATGGTTGGTCACTAAGAAACAGAACACAGAGAACCAACTTCTAAATGCAGCAATTTTTTTTAATAAGGAACAATTTAGATTTACAGATTAAAGAGCTAATTTAAGATTCACACTACAAAAATCAATATTCATATTCATCTCTTCCATTTTCTGGCCTCCAAATTTACTTATATGCTTGCCTTGTTTCAAACGAAGTTAAAAACAGAGGTATGAGAAAAATGAAAAAATGAACAGTTATAAGACAGAATATAAAGAGGGTCCTGGAATCAGCACAAAATTGTGCCCTAGGCTCAATTAAATTAAGCATATTAACCATATTTGAAAATCTGCTAAATTGAGGTTGTCTGTCCCTATCTTCTTCTAGATGAATGAGTTAATATGCTTAAAATTAATTTTCTGAATGAAAAGCTGTTACATTTAGGCACTATTAACAAAAAATTATGATGAAAAATACTATTATTTCTTATTCAAATATTTATCACCTCAATATCTGAAAAGCCTATTTCAGGTTTCTGCTTGAAGACTAGGAAAGGAGGTAGGACGGGAAAAGGATACAGTGGAGCTTCTATTTCTTCCCTTGGGTGGTAGTTACATAGGTATTCACTTCATGAATGTTCACACTGTACGTGCTTTACAGTTTTTAAAAAGGACACAATTCAGAGAAACGCAGAAGCTCAAGTTCACACAGCTAGCAAGCAGAGCTAGGCTTTGACCCCAGCCCATTCTCTCAACCACTGCACTCTCCCCCTTCTACACGAGGCCCCTGTCTGGAGTCATGTCAAACAGGAGACTCTAATCCCTGCTGTAGTAAGTGAGCAGAAATGCAGAGAAGCAGCCAGCGCCCTGGGGAGCCCTGGATGTAACTGGCAGGTCTTCAGGGCTACTAAGAAGGCTCAACAGGTGGCACGTCAGACCTTTCAGCCTCAAGAGAGCAAGTCCAATTTGATCTGTTTTATATATGTTGTGGTCCCACATGAAATTTTTTAAAATTCTAGAGTTTTCTTAAAAAGTTCAAAAAAATTCATGGTTCAAAAAATCATTTAATGTTCAGACATCTGGTGGTCTAATTCCCAAGCTTTTGCCAAGACACAAAAGTCAAAAAGAGCCTTGTCATCTGTCCTCCAAACCCTTTCTTCTCCTCTCACTGGGTCAGCCTGCCCAGATGTGCGACTACTGAGACAGGGAGAAAGGAAATAACTCAGCTCGCTGGACATGGAGCCCAGTGCAGAACTCAGGTCTCCTGTCACCCAGGTCTCATGTTCCTGGGCTACCACAGTGTCCTGGCTAAAAAACAAGAACGCACAGCATCGGCACCTACGGTAGGGAGAGGCTGGGGGCAAGTTTGTGGAAGGCCCTGATTTCCTAGAGAGAGTCTGGACTTCATCCTCTGAGGACCCACAGTCTTCTGAGCAAGGATGGCACGGCCAGGTCTGCGTCAGAGAGGGTAATTCTGAAAGTAAACTGCATACTCCTTCCCTCCCTCTCTCTGTCCTGCTATTTTACCCCCACTCCACCGGGTAAACACTTCCCAAGTAAAGACCAATTCTAACCTGGTCGTAATCACCATGAAAAACAACTGCTTAGGACGGAAACATGGAAACGCTGACACAGTAGTGGTGTGAGATGCTCCTTTGAAAAGCCTTGTCAGAGGCCAGTCTTTGTAATTTAGCGGTGGCTAGCAGGAAGTGCCTGGGAGCCAGATTCTTTCTGACTGTGCTCAAGGCCGTAATTTCCTTCCCATACTTAAACCGATGACCTTGTGTCTCACTGTCAAGGAAGTCAGCCAAGGGGAAAGGGCAGATAAATAAGAAGTAAAATCTGACGAAAACTGGCTGATTTGATAAAAATTCCTAAGATTCTTCCTGAGACTGACACTAAGAGGAATTCTAGATGAACGTGATCTGTTGTCTCTCCAAATGAAAGCCCCCGGAAGCCAGGCAGAGCTGGGCAGGGCTGGCAAGCCAGCTCCCTCAGGTACCAGATGCGGAGGCTGAAGGGGAGAATGGAAGGCAGTCCCCGAAGCCGCCGTCAGGCCTGTGCGCTAAGGGTCTCACTCCCACCTGCCACCCCGATCCCAGTGCTCTCTCCACACCACTCTGCAGAGACGATAAGATTAACTGAGATCCTAGAATCAAAATGACTGGGAAAGGGGCAAAAAAGAGTGATGTTCAGCCAGTACAATTTATTATAGCAACAATCTCTGCCCTTCGCCATATATATGTGTTTATGAGATTCTGCTTGTATGTTCTATATAGCTCCTATCCACCACTCAAAACTTCAAGATAAATTTCCAACTATAAAAGTAACATGTCCTGTTAGGGAACCCAAAAATAACCAAGAAGACACTTGTGATCATATAAGGAATTTAATAAATGGCATTTTCTATAAAATGTTAGTTTCATGATTTTCCTTTAAACACACCAGAATAGTAACTTCTTCCTCCTTATCAACCACCATTCCTTAGAAAGTGCTTGGCCAGTAATTTCATGAAAATCAATGAGTCATCTCCTTATCACTGCTTTTGCCCTCAGACTTAAGAAGGAAAACAGGTCCACCCTACTTTTCCACAACTGCCCTACCTGCCAGAGGAAATCACCTTGACCTCATATATTTGGCTGCTACTTAGAACACCATGTTTCTGGGTCCAAATTAAAAAACATACTCACACATTAGGTAACAACATATACCTTCTCAGTTACATATGCACAGAATGCCTGTACTGTTTCTTCCCAACATACATCCACTGAGTGTTTCCCTCAGTGACCTCACTTCCCACTCCCCAGGTTACAAATGGCCCTAGGAGAACAGAGCAGCTACTTCCTTTTGAATAATCTAAAATCAATATACAACAAATAGCTACTGCTGATTTTCTAATTCACACCAGCAAGAATGAAATAGAAAAAGCACATCACCATTATAAAAACCTTATCAGTAGACTAACTTTGACTACTCATAGCATCTCTTATGTTAAAATCTTAAATGCAAACTTGCAGCATGGCTACTGTGACTGCTACTGTCTGCAGAATGAAGAGAGGGTTAGAGACGAACAGGTGTCTTGACCTAGCCCCTTCATGCCTGTACGTATCTCCCTAACTCCTTAGGCCACTATCCTGCCCCAGAATCCATCTGTTATTTCTATTTTCTGTTCAGAAAACCCACCATGTAAGAGAGCCTGTCAGAGGCTTAATTTTGCTATCACTTCTAGCTATTAACTCTCTTCAAGAGCACAGGTGTGGGCATGTAAATGCATATAAACTTGTTCATACCAAAATGTAGGTCATATCAAACACACGACCCCTGCAGTGTTCATTAAGGACAGCACGCCAATGTATTATTTAAAACATTAGAGAAGGCGGATTCAAAAATTTTGAAATATATATATCATGGCTTATCAAGCCTCATTATTACAAGTTCAAAAAACTTAAGTTACTCAACTACATTTTCCTTACTATTTAACACAAAGCTCAACTCAACCAGTTGAATCATGAGAGCTAAAAGCCAAGTCAGGTGCACTCAAAAGTCAACCGGGCTTGAAAGTTGTACGTCTACATTCCATACTGGCAAGGCTGCAGTGAGCTGATGGCATGAGCTGGGCTAGAATGTGTTCAGTATGACCCTTTCACACCCCTTTCTCCATTCCTGCAACCAAAACCCTATTCCTGCAGGCGCAAACCCTACTCTATAATCTCATACAGTAAGCCAGTGTTGTCTGGAGTCACAAAGTTTTATATGTGCTTGCTTCTAATTAAAGACTATTTGATTTTAAGAACTTAATAAAAAGGCCATAAACCTGTATCATTCCACAAGAATGTCAAGAATGCTAATTTCCCAACTAATATTCTTCCAAACTGACCTTTATTAAAGGCTGCCTCTTACTACTTTGCCAACTAACATGTCAAGAAGTAGAAACATTCCTACCTATCATAGGATACTCAACTTTAAAAAGCAAAGGCAAATGAAAAGGCCTTCTTCAAGTAACCAAAGCAGCTCAAATTCCTCTAGCAAAAAGTACTAATACAAACAGTCTCAAAAATGGCAAAATCAAAGTTTAAAGAGCCATTTACAGTGCCAGCAAATGATTCAGAAGAACTGAGAAAGGTAATATTAACATTTTAGTGGTAGAACACTTGGAGAGTAGCCAAGAGGCCTGGATTCTCTCCTAGCTAGGTCATTAAAGCTTGCAGGAGGAGGCAAGGCACACACAGATAAAAACTAGTTAAATGGCATCTCACAGCCAAGCTATCTTGACAGCTTTCATCCGTCAGCAGGATCACTGGACAATGATGTTCTTCAAGGAGACAGGTAGGTCTCTTGGGGCTAATGATAACCTGAGTGCATGCAATTATAATCAGACTGATAACAATCAATCCCTACCCTTGGAATGGACACACAAATTCAACAGCTGAGAAAGGCAACATATCTGCTGCCAGGCAAGCTAGATCACGTGGATCCTCACAGCCTCACGTGTTTCTTCCCACGTATATTTTTGCTCTCTGCAATCCATACTCTGTAGAGCAGCAAGTTATCTTTTTAAAGAGAGCTGATCTTTTCAATCCCCTGCTTCTAGCAGCTCTAAGCTTCCCGCTGCTCTTATATTAAAACCCCAAATTCTCTCTTTTTTTTTTCTTTTGAAGCAGAGTCTTGCTCTGTTGCCCTGGGTAGAATGCAGTGGCATCATCATAGCTCACTGCAACCTCAAACTCCTGAGCTCAAGCAATCCTCTGGCCTCAGCCTCCTCAGTAGCTGGAACTACAGTCACGCACCACTGTGCCTGGCTAATTTTTCTATTGTTTTTTAGTAGACATGGGGTCTCACTCTTGCTCAGACTGGTCTTGAACTCTTGAGCTCAAGTGTTCTTCCCACCTTGGCCTCCTAGAGTGCTAGGATTACAGGCCTGAGCCACCTCACCCAGCCCTAAAATTTTTAACATGGCCTGTAAGTTCCTATGTAATCTCATCTCCGCCATTCTATTTTTTTCTCACTAGGCTCTAGCCACCGTGGCCTTCCTTTGGTTCCCTGGATGCCCTCATTTATTTATTCTCATTCATCCGTTCAATCATTCAACACAAAATTACTGAGCAAGCACCTACTATTGTGCTAGGCACTGTACTAGGCACTGGGGATACAGCAATGAACAAAAGAGAAAAAGATGTCTGCCTCATGGAACTTACTTCCTTCTAGCAGAGGGAAACAGACAATTACAAAACAAATAAACTCAGGTTAGGAGATAAATAGTATGGGGAAAAGGTAAAGCACGGTTAGAGTTTCCGAGGGTGGCAGAGGGTGTGTGTGCAATATTACAAAGGATGGGCAGGGAGGTCCCACTGAGAAGGGAGCATGACAGCAAAGTCAGGGAGAAGGCGAGGGAGTTAATGTAGGAATCTGGAGGGGCGGGGAGAGTTCCAGGCAGAGTGACCAGCAACTGCAAAGCCCTAAGGCTTAGTAATGTTTTTTGTTTTAATGTCTGCTTCTCATTAAATTGTTAACTCCAAGAAGATGGGGACCTAATGTCTTACCTATTCTGCTCCCCATTTGGCCTCAGCACTGCACATAGTACCTGACTCAGCAAATACCTGCTAAATGGAATAAGTGAATTAGTGTCAAAAGAAAAAACCAAAAAGCTATCCCCAAGTACTGAAAGTGTTACCTCAAGTTGTCAAGGCCCTCGCAGAGGTTACACAGGTTTCAAATTGACTAATAAAGTTTATGACCAAAGTGAATTTCATGCCACTTCAAGAGAGATCCTAAAAATATTACGATGAGTCTTATTCACCAAGGCATGTTCCCAGACAGAGGTAAAAACATAAAATATAGAGAACTTTCCAAGAACATAAAGTAATAAACAAATTCAATTTATACAGAAAATCAGAATTCATTATTAATTCCAATTATTTTCCCCAACCCACTGACAGGTATACAAGTTAAAAGCTTGCGTGAATGAATTGTTCCTTTTCAACTCTACTACTATAGCCTTAATTCTGCCCTCAAAGCTTGAACTGTCAAAAGACTTTCCTCATTGGTGTGTCCATGTCAAATCATTGCATATAGTGCTCTGGGTTAATCTTAAAACAGTTTTTATTAAACAATCCCACCCCAATTTGACACCAACTTCCCTTTCCAACCTATTTCTAATTATCCTTCAACAAGAATTTCATGTCCCAGCTAAGCTGTTCCCTGAACGTGCCTTGTGCACTCCTGGTTCCACACCACCACACCTACTACACCTCTCATCTGGAACACCACTGTACCTCTTTTCCATCTCTCTGAATATTATCAGTATAAAATAATGCCTCCTTGGCCCATCCCCACTATGACAAATTCATCATCCCCAAGCCACCACAGCATTCATTTAGCCACACTTGCCTTTCTGTAGTTTCCTCCGTATCAGCAGAACTGAAAGCCTAGAAACTACATTTCCCAAACTCCTTTGCCAGCTGGCTTCCAGTTAGGTTCTCAGTGGCTGGAGAATGGATGATGGGAGGAGGGATATGCCACTTTTTTTTGCTGCTTCTGGTCTGTCTCCAGCACTAGCAGCAGAAAAGCAGTGAGCAACCATGGAGGAATGCAGGCAACTGCGCACACCACAGGCTCCAGCAGCATCAGTGGAGAGCTGGCTTCCGGGTTCCTGCTGAACTGTAGCAATATGGCCCTTACAGTAGTGGCAGCAGCAAGTCAGCAACTGTCTGTGAATGCAGCCTCCTGGGTTCCAGCCCACGGGCAGTTTTCTGATTTTTAAGTAACAACTCTTCTCCCTTTTGCTTCTCTAGCCCTTCTAACACCTCTGTAACAAATCCCTTGCATTTAAATCCCTTTCTACTTGAACTCTTCAGAGTGGTTTCTAATTCTCTTGCTCGGTCAATAACTGATACAACAGCAGAGAATGAGGAAATAAAAACAGCAATATTAACTAAGATGGAAAATGAAATATAAAATGGTAAAAGGTTCTAGACTCCCAGAAAAAAAAAGTAAAATGGTAAAAGAACGAGGACTCAGTTTTTTTTTTAATCCCATAAAATGAAATTCCAGAAAATTTCTCGTTAGGTACACTCCAGTAATATTTTTGAGTTCTAAAAATTAAGATGCTAGTTTAGCTCTATATTTAAAAGGAAGTAAGTATTATCTCTTTGACTAAACCAAGTTTCTGCAGAATCAGAATGCTTCTGTGTGTTTTCTTGTCCATTTCCCCAGAACATTACACACAGTAGGTACTTCTTAGGTATCTGCTGTCTGCCTGATGACTGTTATTGTGCTTTGGAATTCATAGAGATTGGACTGAAAGCCAAGCAAATAGTCACTCTAATTCTAAAAGGCAACCTGAAAACGAAGCTCATCCAAAGCACTCAGCAAAGGCTTCCAAAGCTATTTCAGTCCTGAAATGTAGCCACTAGTGAGAAAAGGCAAAGGAGTTGAATCGGCATATGGGGCAGGGATTTTTGCCTCTTCTTTGCTAAAGCCATCCTTGTACCTGTAAAGGCTGTCTCTACATTTCTAAGGGCCTCTGTTTTCTGGTTGAAGATCTAACCTGAAAACCGCATTACAAAAACCTGCCCAGAACACAATTTACCTTTATTGGAAAGATGAAGAACTGAGTCAATCTGGAGCAGATTCAAACCCCCTGGCTCCTGAAAGTCTGCGTTTTTAACCTGCTCAGAGATCTCTTAGACATTTCTAAGTCATAACTAAAATTCATTTGCAGGTACTATAGTAAACCCAGATAAGGATAAAGCATGTTGGAGATTATCAAAAACAAACATAAAGGCGAAATAAAACCCATTAACTTCAGGGGTTGACAACTACTAAAACCACACCTATGGCCCTTCATCACTTTATTTGCTAACCCAATTTTCCATTAACAAAAAATGCTTCATGAAATGGACACCTCAGAGAAAACGTAAACCCCAAAGAGTGCACACAGCAGCTTGACTCTTGCTGATTTCCAGGCTGATGAAAATGGGCTATCAGGTGTTGTCATTTTCATACTTCCTTTGACAGTATGCCTAACAGATAAATACTTGAACATTTTTTGCTGGTCCATTGTTAGTTCTAAAAACCTTACCATAGGAGGCAGAGCATGGTGGCTCACACCTGTAATCCCAGCACTTTGAATGGCTGAGGCCAAGAGGATCACTTGAGGCCAGGAGTCTCAGACCAGCCTGGACAACATAACGAGATCCTGTCTCCATAAAAATAAAAAAATTAACTGGGCATAATGGTACATGCCTATAGTTCTACCTACTTGGAAGGCTGAGGTTACAGTGAGCTATGCACTCTAGCCTAGGCAAAAGAGCAACACGCTGTTTCTTTAAAAAAACAAAACAAAGCACCTTACCATAGGAAATCATGCCCTATAACCCAATATGAGCACTTCCCAAGTATTAGGTATAGTAAATCCCTTTCAAAGAATGTAACACTTTGGTGAAATGGAGCTTACTGAATGCTTCATTAATAATCAACTCTTGGCTGGGTGTGGTGGCTCATGCCTGTAATCCTAGCACTCTGGGAGGCCGAGGCGGGAGGATCGTTTGAGCTCAGGAGTTCGAGACCAACCTGAGCAAGAGCGAGACCCCGTCTCTACAAAAAAAAAAAAAATAGAAAGAAATTAGCTGGACAACTAAAAATATATATATAAAAAATTAGCCAGGCATGGTGGCACATGCCTGTAGTCCCAGCTACTCGGGAGGCTGAGGCAGGAAGATTGCTTGAGCCCAGGAGTTTGAGGTAGCATGCTGTGAGCTAGGCTGATGCCATGGCACTCTAGCCCAAGCAACACAATGAGACTATGTCTCCAAAAAAAAAAAAAAAAAAACCAACTCTCAACAAACTCAAATATACAAAAATATATCTACCAATTACCATAGACTAATCTTTCTCTAATAATTAAGCCACACTTCACAATGAAGGGCTTCAGGTTTACCACTTATTTAACATTTACTGAGGGCCTTCTTGGGGCCAGGTGAGAAATAAAAGGACGATTAGCGCAGGAGGCCCAGGCCAATGTGAGTCCTCACTGTGCAGTAAGTGGGCTAAGTGAAGGAACAGAATATGCCCTAGAAGCAGCTTTAAACACACACTCTCTCTCTCTCTCTCTCTCTCTCTTCCACAACAGTTGTTTTCCCATTCAGTCACCTCCCTTTTATACAAGTAATGACAGCAAATATTTCTTTATGAACCAGGCACAGTAATAAATAAATAATATGCATACGCAATTTCATGTAATGCTTCACAGTAACTCAACGAAGCAGGTACTATTAGAATCCCCATTTTACAGATGAGGAAAAGGGCTCAGAAGTCAAGTGACTCATCCAAGATCACCCAGCTTAGTGTGGCACCAGGTGCCTGCCTCTGAAGCCCACACATGTGGCTTAACCCCAACACTACATAGTTGCAAAGACAGAATGGACAAAAACAGCTGCGCAGGCCGGGCGCGGTGGCTCACGCCTGTAATCCTAGCACTCTGGGAGGCCGAGGCGGGTGGATCGCTCGAGGTCAGGAGTTCGAGACCAGCCTGAGCAAGAGCGAGACCCCGTCTCTACTAAAAATAGAAAGAAACTATATGGACAACTAAAATATATATATACAAAAAATTAGCCGGGCATGGTGGCACATGTCTGTAGTCCCAGCCACTCGGGAGGCTGAGGCAGTAGGATCGCTTAAGCCCAGGAGTTTGAGGTTGCTGTGAGCTAGGCTGACGCCACGGCACTCACTCTAGCCTGGGCAACAGAGTGAGACTCTGTCTCAAAAAAACAAAACAAAACAAAACAAAAAAAAAAAAAAAACAGCTGCGCAGCTTGAGCTTTCTGGAGAAAACAGAAGCTACTATTGCCATAATCCACTTGGTCTTTTACCAAACTCTCCATTGGAAGGGGACAGTCTCTTACCTACCAAAATGCAAAACTTTAATAATATATTCCCCACAATATTTCGTGTATGTACCTTATGTTGTTCAAAGTACTATTACATATCTCGCCTTACTGCTTTTCAAACCCACCTGAGAAAGGTAGGTATTCTCTTCATTCCACAGATAAGGACATTGGGACCTAGAGATTAAATGATTTGCTCAATGTCAGAGGATTCAATAAGCTGTCTCCTCAGTGGGAATACTGATGTCATCCAAGCCTCACAGAAGAAAACAGAATTTCTGCCATAGTTAACCAAAAAGACCATTTCCAAAGTGAGAACTGATGGGAAAGGGTTGTTTTTAAACTTCAGTAACTTATCACAATGACACAGGAGGCTGGTGAGGTGGGAGGACCACTTGAGATCAGGAGTTCGAGGCTGCAGTAAGCTATGATTATGCCACTGCATGCCAGCCTGAGCGACAGAGCAAGGCCCCGTCTCTTTAAAAAAGGAAAAAAAAAAATTCAGTACCTTGCAATTAAGACTTACTACCACTTCAGTTGTCTGAGCATTAAATTGTGAGAAAACGCTATCTTGCACCTTTCTGCACTTCCCAATCATGGAAGAGGTAAGATGCTATCAGCTTTTGCCCTTAAATTTAACCTTTTTTGTCTCCCTTAACTCATTGTGAAAATTCATTTCTACTTACATAGAAAGTATACCTTAAAAAAAAAAAAAAAAATCACCTGGCTAGGTGCACTGGCTCATGCCTGCAATCCCAGTGCTTTGGGAGGCCAAGATGGGAGGATGGCTTGAGGCCAGGAGTTTGAGGCTACAATGAGCTACTCTGCAGTCCAGCCTGGGCAACAAAGATCCCATGTCAAAAATCAATCAATCTATCTATCAATCACCAAAAAAGGTAATCAGGTACCTTCACTATTCTGGAAATACTCTTTCAAGGCTCCAGAAAACGTACCTTTCTTACCAACTGGAAATCAGTATTCATATAAATCCTGAGGGGTTTGGCACCCCATAACGACAACAATAAAATTAAATACTATAGGGAAAAATCAGTCTCAAAGTTAAGGCATTAAAATAGCTATGGTAAAAATCAATGAGTAGGTGAAAATCTGTCTCTATTATCTCAATCTCAAGAACTGTTACTCACAACACAGCAGAGTAGAACATGACACAGGAGACAGCAGGAAAAGATCCATGACTTTCCTTTCACTAAAAGTAAAAACTACCAGAATACAGTGTAAACAAAGTCAATTCCATCTAAAGTCTCAAAGGAAAAACTGCTCAGAGAATGAATCATAAAGTATTAATAACATTTTATTCATAAATCAAAGCTATCTTAGAAATTTCACATCATTGCTCCCACACTCAAAAACTAACTTCAAGGAGAGAATCTTATTTTATCAAGTCATTTTTGATAAATTCACCAGATTTAAAGAAAGTCTGACTTTGTCCATGAGCTTCCAAGTCATGTGGAAAGTAATTTTCCTTGAAATCCACAGGCAATGGGTTGCATCCTAATTGCATCATTTGCTTTGTTTTGAGGGTATTGAAGACAATTCTAAGGGCATGGGAATTGTGCTTAAAAATACTCAGCCCTCAGAACCAATTGGTGATTAAAAAAAAAAAGAAAAAAATAATTAGCCTAATCACAAAATGGAAGAACTTCAAGAACAACTGCATCTTGAATCTATGGTTTTAAAAAAGCGTCAAATCAGTAGAGAAGTTGGTTTTTTTCCCTAACGTGCAGACTTTGTCAACCTGAAATTGTATTTAAGAACAATGGCAGAGTCGACATTATATGGACAACTAAAAATCTATATAGAAAAAATTAGCCGGGCATAGTGGCGCATGCCTGTAGTCCCAGCTACTCGGGAGGCTGAGGCAGTAGGATCGCTTAAGCCGAGGAGTCTGAGGTTGCTGTGAGCTAAGCTGACGCCACGGCACTCACTCTAGCCTGGGCAACAAAGTGAGACTCTGTCTCAACAAAAAAAAAAAAAAAGAAAAAAAGAAAAAAAGAATAAAAAGAACAATGGCAGAGATAGTCTGAAATCTTAAAAAACAAAAAGGATGGGGGTGGGGAGGGGTGAGGGGAAGAACTCATGGAAAGGCAGAAAAAACCCCAATATAGAAACCCTTCCAGGTTTCCCTGATCATCACCTAAATACACATCTGGGAACGACACCAATCGGATATCAGACTGAGGTGGGGGTGGGGGAGGGGATGGGGGTATGCCTACACAATGAGTGCATTGCGCACCGTTTGGGGAATGGTAACACTTGAAGGTGCTGACTCGGGGGGGGGGGGGGGGGGTTGGGAAGGGAGGGATATATACCTACATCATGGGTGCAACGCGCACTACCTAGGGAACAGACACGCCTGGAGCTCTGACTTGGGGGGAAAGGCGGTACATGGGCAACGTATGTAACTTGCAATTCTGTATCCCCCATAACAATAAGATGATATAAAATAAAAAAAATAAAAAAAAATAAAAAAAAAGAAACCTTCCAAAATATCCGTAAGTATAATAAATGTGCCCCCCTCACATACATTTTTCATTGAAGATGGTATTACAAATCTACACTGTAATCTAGTTAAGGGATTCAATTATTGCAAGATTTAAGTCCCCAAATCTACCTAAACCCTGAGATCATTAGCTCATACTACTATCATACAAAAAGCTTCCGTGCAATTTTAAACATTTTCATTTAATATTATTTATTTATGTATTAAGACTAGTCAAGGCCAGGCACGGTGGCTCACGCCTATAATCCTAGCACTCTGGGAGGCCAAGGCGGGAGGATCGCTCGAGGTCAGGAGTTCAAGGCCAGCCTGAGCAAGAGCAAGACCCCGTCTCTACTAAAAATAGAAAGAAATTATCTGGACAACTAAAAATACATATAGAAAAAATTAGCCAGGCATGACGGCACATGCCTGTAATCCCAGCTACTTGAGAGGGTGAGGCAGGAGGATCGCTTGAGCCCAGGAGTTTGAGGTTGCTGTGAGCTAGGCTGATGCCACGGCACTCTAGCCTGGGCAACACAGTGAGACTCTGTCTCAAAAAAAAAAAAAAAGGCTAGTCAAGTACAATAGTGAGAAGGGGTTTAAATAGAACAAGGAGTTCGAACTGTAACTGACTATAAACAATCAACTGAGGTAACTTACTACCTTCGTACCGGCCCAATTTTAAACATGGTTAATCTAAGTTTTAAGTAAAAAACAAGCAGGGAGGGAAGTATTCATAATAAATAAGAGAAGCGCATTTTAAAGTGCTTTCTCATTCGATCCTCACAACAATCCCAAGCAAATATTGGTGCCCATTCTTCAGATCACAGAATCACAGAATTTGAAGGCCGGAAAGGACTGACTTCCCACCCAATGCTTTCCACTAGCACAGAAGTAGGAGGTCTTGTCTGGTTGCTCCCTATTGTAGTCTCAGGACCTAGAACAGTACCTGGTACATGGTAGATGCTCATCAACATCACCTCTACTATATGTTCAAAAAGTCCAATTCAACCATTTTTTGAAGGAGATAAATAACTCCGGTCCAGAAATGATATGACCTGGCCAAGGCCGTACTGCTGGCTTTCTGTTCCCCACACTCCTGCTTCCTCATTCAGGGCAGGTTCTTCCCCTATCCAGGCTATCACTAAGATTCTAAGCGTTTCCCCCTTAGCATCTTTGCCCCAGTGTCAAGCTCTGAGAATTGACACTGGCATATGGTAATTTTTTATATTTCCAATCATTTTAACTTACATCCTTCTCGTCCCTTAAGCAGGTATTTTGTTCTTCATCTACATTACTCTTTAGTTCCACAACCCTTTCTTTAGCACCTACTCTACACAAAGGACCATGACTGTGGCAGATCAGAAGATGAGAGTTGGTGCTCTCAAGGGAGTTATAAGCCTATGAGAATTGGAAAAGATGGCATGTGGAAGGAGCTCTAAAAGACAGACAAGCAGACCTGCAAATGGTGGAAGAAGGAACATTCTAGGCAGAGGGACCTTCATGAACTGACAAATCCTGAATACATGCTGAGGAAAAAGCAAGTGGTCCAGCCTGATTGGAAGGTGTGGTACAGAGAAGCCCCAACTGGAAGAGGAGGTTGAATGATAGCTTGGAATCAAACTGCTGACAGAACTATGAGAGCAAGAAGCTGGCATTTATTGCTTTAAGTGTTTTCTTACTTCCTCCTGATACCACTTTCCTTTCTACTTGTCCCATGTCCTCTTGGCAAAAAAAAAAAAAAAAAAAGGCACTCAAAAACTTTTGAATATTTACTCTGTATCTTCATTATGTTCTTTTTAATTGGGAAAAGTTCTCTCAGTAACATTTTATTATTATTAATTTTTTTTTTGGGGGGGGGGAACAGAGTTTCACCAAGGCTGGAGTGCAATGGTGTCATGATAGTTCACGGCAGCCTCAAACTCCTAGGATCAAGTGGTCTTCCTGCCTCAGCCTCCCAAAGTGCTGTGATTACAGGCATGAGCCACCACACCAGGCAGTAGTATCTTATTATAACAGATAAATTCAGGAACAAGAGTATCAATTGTGGCTCCACACCCACACAATAGGTCAATTAGCAAATTCTCAATCTTTTGGCAGTTGAGGATCCCTTTGACAATATGATAAAAATTTGGACTCTTTCTCCCAGAAAAAAGATGCACTTACACAAAAAATTCAGGAAGCCTGGATTAAGAACCTTTGCCCTAGCAAAGGCCCAAGAAAAAAGGACAAAAAAGAAAGACTGAGCCACTGTTTCTAACTAGGAATACCCAATTCCTCCATTCACATAAGTAGAATACTCCTTCTGAGTGACACAGTAGTTACCCTTAATGAATAAATAAAATGAGGGAATTCCTCCAAGGTTTAATCCTCACCTGCTAGTAACAATACAGCTTCCATTTGCTGGGCCCTAGTATGTGGCAGGCCCTCTGCAAAGAAGTTACATGCACTATTTCATATAATGCAAAAGTCCTAGGAAACTGCGGCTCAGAGGTGTCAACTAACCTGACCGAGGCTACCCAGCTAGAAAGTGGCAGAGCTGGGTTTGGAACTCTGGTATTTTGACTCCCAAAACCAATCCATACTACCTCCCACCAGAGGGAATCTTATCACCATATCGATTACTGGGAGAGAGCAAAGGATACTGCCCAAGAGCCACAACCCAATCATTTCCATCTGCTCTTCCAGTAAGTAAACAGTCCAGTCCAAGGGTCCAGTCCAGTACTACACACCCTCTGGTTGTCCAATAAATACTTGCTGAATGACTAAGGGCAAAGAGAACATTATACTCCTGTCCACAGAAAAGTGGGGAAATTGAGTCAATAGTGGTTTAAAAAAATTTTTTTTTTATTTTGTAACTGATAACCAGAGAGACAGAAACAGTTTTTAAATGAGTTCCATATGAATACATGTGTCACAGCTGGGGCCTTAGTCACTACCGTGTTTACAACTGGACCTCTCCAGCTTGGCAATGGCCTCAAGCACCTAATCTGTTACACCCTTGCATGCAAAGGTTTGCAACATATGAATGTGGTAATAATAAGATAAATCAACAGTGAAATATCAACAAAACACAGAGTAAGTCTAGGTAAGATTTCCCATGTTCCTATGACTTTGGTCATGACACTATATGATCATTGTTCCCATGAAACTAACAACTACCGTTTATGAGCACTTACACTGTGTATCACTGAAAGCCTCTAAGGGCCAGGACCCCATCATTTCATCTCTATGGGACCACCGCTCAGCATAGGCCCCACCATATAAATATATAACAAGTGAATTAATACTTGGACCTCAGAAAGCAGTAATCTTTCTTTCAAATAGAAAGACAGGCCAGGTGCGATGGCTTACGTCTAAAATCCTAGCACTTTGGGAGGCTGAGACAGGAGGACAGATTGAAGCCAGGAGTATGAGACCAGCCTGAACAACATGGTGAGACTCATCTCTACAAAAAATAAAAGTTAGCAGGGCACAGTAGCACACACCTGTAGTCCCAGCTACTCAGGAGGCTGAGGCAGGAGGATCACCTGAGCCCAGGAGTTTAAGGCTGCAGTGAGGTATGATGACACTACTACACTCTGGCCTGGGCAACAAAGTGAGACTATCTAAAAAAAAAAAAAAAAAAAAAAAAAAAGACATATTTACTAAACAATGAGAGAAGAGATGAAGGTTTACAAGCCAAAACTCCAAACTGCCTAAAAAGAACAGCTTACACACTCCTCCTTTAGATGTTCAAAAGTAGAGTTCTTTGCACCAAAGACTCCTCCAAGTATTGGGGAAAAACAAAACGCAGTAGTCAATCTAAAACAGTAAAGTAAAAGGGAGACAAAATTAGGCCATGAGGCTCAGTGTTACTCTAAACCAGTGGTTCTAATCGTTTTTAGGTCACGGATTCCTTTGAGGATTTGATGAAAACGACAGATCCTCTCTCCACAGAAAATAAACAGAACCAAAATTCAGCATATACTCTGAGAGCATCATAGACATCTCCTGCCTTAATCCCTTAAGGGTCTACAGACCTCCAAGTTCATAACCTTTGTTTAAAACCTGCATTTCCAGCCATTTCTAACCAGAGGTAACCTAAATTCACAAACCATTTCGTTTTTCAGGCATCACACCAATGTTAAGGGAAATTGAAGTGATGGCTTTACTACTTGTAATGTCTCACCCCCTTCCACAATGGCCCCTGGTCCTCTTATCATCTGACTCATGTTATTAAGCCACATTAACAAACTGTGGCGTAAGGATATTGTATCTTCTCCAACTATAAAGTAAGAAATCCAAAAGCAGAAGCCATATCTGGTGGTATTATGTATTCCACCTAGGGTTGCACACATTTTAGATAATTAGTAATTGTTGACTGGTTTACTAAAGATCAGGTTTTAAATAATCACACATTATACTTTATGGTAAAATGAGCTGTAAATTCACATGGTACAGGAAAAGATAATGCTACATAACTAAGCAGATTTTTAAAAACAAAACATTTTCCTAAATTGGACCCCTGGGATCTTGAAATACAAGAATAAGCCTGTACAAAATGTGCTTTCTCATCCCTACAGTGCTGGGTTTCTCTCTCTGGCATGCACACTGGTATACAGCAAGACCGGCACCATCACCCCCAAGGGCATGAGGGAGACTGCCTGAGAAGATGAGCAGTCCTGCTTCTTGTTGTGGAAGATACTTATTCAATAAACATTTCCTGAAAATCAACAATGCCTAGATTCCTGGGTTGTATGTCTAAAGATACAAGATACAACTTGTATCTTCACGCAGCTCAAGCTATAGCTGCAGAAAGAGACAAGAAAACAGGCCACAGAACATAGAGTAGTAAGTACCACAACAGGGGTAAACTCACACAAGAGGCTGACTGCTGTGGGTCAGGGAAGGCTTTCTGAAAAAAATAAAATCCAAGCCAGACCTAAAGAATTAAATGGAACTGGTCAAACTATGTTTTTTGGTTTTTAGTTGATCTTTGCTGTTTTTGTTTTTTGGGGTGGTCAGAGGCAGGGGAGTACCAGGACAACATCCCAAATAAAAGGCATATGAAAAGGCCCAGAAGCAAGGATATCTGGGAGAGCTACAGTCATTCCACATGGCTGGAGCACTGTGTTTAAGGGGGGAAATGGACAGACAGGCAGAGTTTCTCAAGGGCCCTCATATGAGGCTTATTTATGTAGATGCCCACTTGGTGAAATCAAAGTCCTTGGATGCTCTTGCTAGTCACAGCTTTTTTTTAATCTTCTTATTTTGGAATAATTTTAGATTTACATAAAAGTTGCAGATATTACAGAGTTCTTATGCATCCTTCACTCAGCTTCCCCTAATGTTAACAGTTAAGCATGGTACATTTGTTAAAACTTAGAAATTAACTTTAGTACCAAAAAACTAAAGACTTCTTTCAGATTTTACCAGTTCTGCCATTTATTACCTTTCCTGTTCCAGGATCCAATCCAAGTTCCCACATTCCACTTAATTCACATACTTTTTAAAAGTCCTTCTGTTACTTCTGAGCACCACAGTTTTATCACTTCTCATCACTCTCCATCTGTGTCTCCCCAACTCCCAATTTCACCAGTCCAATCAGAAGGTAAACATAACCTTTCAGTACAGAACATAAGTTACCAGAACAGATGATTTGGAGCAGAGAAAACTATTAGAGATTTGAGAAAATTTAACAAAAACAGAAATCAGTGAAATCTTTACGCCAGAAAGATGTACACGTGTGTACACACACCCATACCACCTACAAAATGAACCTGGTCTAAGATGCTGCTCTACTATGGAAAAGAAAAGAAATTCAAAATTCAGACCAACTTGTTTCTGCTTCATTCAGTTTTGCCTGAAAGTAGTAAATCCTCTTTAATCTCTCTCTCTTCAAATATCCCAACTGGTAAGATGGAAAGAAAAAAAAAATCCCAAGCACCCCAAGAAGGAATTAAGACAAAATCACCTGCACACTCAACCCAAAATCCTCAAAACAAAAATGATAGCAAAATCATCTGGAGTCAGGATGGAAGAAAAGGATGAGTCATCCTCTCTTTTCTACATTTTCACTAAGGACTTCTAACCATTAGGATAGAATTCCATCACATCACAACAATCTTTATAAAGACACTTTAGGAGTATTACGTTTCTTTCTGCTACATTTATGACTTGCATTCTAAGCCTCCATCTCCTAAAACTCCCAAATCTACAACAACCTTGAGTAATGCCCAATTTCTGGAATCAAGGATGAATCCAGTGCAGAAATCACTGTAATACTGATACAAATTGGTCATTTTTTTCTACAATTAAAACACAACTATTAACAATGAGCATCCCTGGGAAGTTTAACTTTCCTTATATTTCAGGTCCTGAAAGCTACCTATCAACCATTCATCAAATACACAACATAAGGAGCACAGCCCTACGTCACAGTTAGGAAAGATAGAAAAAAAGAAAGAAAAATCTCTCTCCTGTGGAACATAGAGTCTTAGATCTGTACTATACTCACCATGGCTTTAAAGTTAAATTAATCAAATTTAAATATAATTAAAAGTTTAGTTTCTCAGTCCCACTCGATACATTTGCAGTAACAACATGTGGCAAGTGGCCACTATAATGAACAGTGCAGAAAGTTCTAGTAGGCAGGGCTGATGAAAAAAAGACCTCAGAAAAAGAGAGGTGGCATTTGAAATGGGCATTAAAGTGAGCAATCCAGGATGACTGACAATACACACCACTGGCCTTCCTGGAGCCTCATGCAATACCAAATTTCCAATGCTCTTCCCCAAAATGAAAAGCAAAATACTTCAAGAGGCACTAGAGAAATGAATGGGTAACAGGCTTTGATTGTACTTTGTTAAGATAAGCTTAGATAAAAATACCTTAAAATGAAAAAAACTACATTATAAAATCCAATTACAGCCAGGTGTGGTGGCACACACCTGTAGTCTCAGCTACTCAGGAGGCTGAGGTAGGAGGATGGCTTGAGCCCAGGAGTTCGAGTCCAACCTGGGTAATATAGCGAGACCCCATCTCTAAAAAAAAATCCAATTAGGACCTCGCTAGAAAAGTAGAGGGGAAATGGAACTGGAATTAACTGCTAGATCATTCTGGAAATCTTGAACAAGTAAACTAAACTAGGGATCAAGGGGACAAAACAAAGAATGCACTATGCCCATCCAAATACCTTCCAGTAGGAGAAACATTTCCCAATAATCGAGGTCATTATGTAAAGTCACAGGCGATTAACCCCACATAAATAAAAACAAGTAGGGCCAGAGAAGGAGAGAGAGAAAAACAGAACACACACAAAACAGTCTGGTACTTTCTAAAATGGCGGGGGTGGGGGATATTCTCCTTCCTCTGAATCCTCTGCCTACATCACCTAGCATGTGCTGCCGTGGCTTTCTTATCTGAGTAATGGGTACAAAAACAGTACAAATTCCATGTGATTCCTTGAGTTAATACATGTAAAGTACATAAAACAGTGCCTGGCATATAGAAAAGACTAAGGAAGTACTGGCTATTATTATTCCAAGAATTGCTAACTCTGAGGATCTAGTTTCACTTGCCCAAGTAAAAGAGTGGGCTCACAAGTGAGTGGGATGCTGTGTTGACTATTATATTAGGAGGAGCATTTTGAAAAGTCCAATCTGTTCCAAGCCAAGATACCTTCCAACCATATTAATAACCTACGATTATTCATAATATCCAAAGCCATGGGGACAGCTGCAGGAACTTCTGCAAATTAGCTGTAGACCCCAGATATACTGCCTTAGGATATCAGCGTTCAATTTTTTTCAAAAATCTATCTTATCTCCCCAGCTAGATTATTCTATCCTTCATTTAGATATTAGTTAAGCATCCATGACAAGCCAAGCACTTTATTAGGCAACTTGGAAAACAAAAAAGAACAAATCTCTAGCTTCAAGGAGACAACTATTATACTTCTAGGAATTTCTCCATAGGCTTAATCTTACACAGACAAATGGTATTATTCAAGTTTTCTCTACAGCACTGATTGCAAAAGCAAAGAACTGGAAACAAATCAAATGTCCATCAATAGGAGACTGGCTAAATCAACTCTGGTGTATTTGTCTAATGGAATATCATGAGGCTGTAAAAAAGAACAAAAAGCTCCCTCTGTGCCAACACAGAATGATCTCCTAAGATACTAAGCAAAAAAGGGAAGACAGAGAACAGTAATTATAGGCCTGTAATCCTGGCACTCCGGGAGGCTAAGGTGGGAGGATCACTTGAGCTCAGGAATTTGAGACCAGCCTGAGCAGGAGCAAGACCCCGTCCTCTACTAAAAACAGAAAAATTAGCCAGGTGTGGTGGTGTGTGCCTGTAGTCCCAGCCACTTGGGAGGCTGAGGCAGGAGGATCGCTTGAGCCTAGGAGTTGGAGGTTGTGGTGAGCTTCCATGACACCATTGCACTCTAGCCTGGGTGACAGAGTGAGACTGTCTCAAAAAAAAAAAAAAAAGAACAGGAGTTTAGAAAAAGTTGATTCCAACCTTCATGGACGACTTTGAGGGGTTCAAGACTTCAGTGGAGGAAGGAACTGCAGATGTGGTAGAAAAAACATGAGAAATAGAATTAGATACAGGGCCTGAATATGTGACTGAATTGCTACAATCTCATGATAAAACTTGAACACATGAGGAGTTGCTTCTTATGGATGAATAAAAGTAATTTCTTGAGAGAGAATCTACTCCTGGTGAAGATGCTTTGAACACTGTTGAAATGACAACAAAGGATTTAGAATATTGCACCAACTTAGATGATAAAGCAGTGGGAGGGTTTGAGAGGACTGACTCCAGTTTTGAAAGAAGTCCTACTCTGGGTAAAATGCTGTCAAACAGCATCCACATGCTCCTGAGAAATCTTTCATGAAAGGAAGAGTCAATGGATGCAGCATTGTTGTCTTATTTTAAGAAACTGCCACAGCCACCTCAACCTTCAGCAACCACCACCCTGATCAGTCAGCAGCCAGCAACATCTAGGCAAGACCCTCCACCAGCAACAAGATTACAACTCTCTGAAGGCTCAATGATCGTTAGCTTTTTTTTAAGCAATAAAATATTTTTAAATTAAGGTATGTACATTTTTTAGACATAATGCTACTGCACACTGAAAGAACTACAGTATACTGTAAACATAACCTTTATATGCACTGGGAAACAAAAAAATGCATGCGACTCACTTCATTGCAATATTCGCTTTATTGCCGTGGTCTGGAACCAAGCCCACGCTATCTCCAAGGTATGCCTTGTTTTCCCACCACCGTAGTCTTTAGCTGGTCTATACAAGGCAAATCCAGGTACCACAGCACTAATAATGACATTTATTAAGCACTTACCATGACCCAGGCATTATTTAAAGCTCCTTAAATACACTATTTTAATTTGCACAGTGACCCTATGAATGGACACTACCGTATTCCCCCTTTTTATAGATGAGGTGCCTGTGGCACCGAAAGTTTAAGTGCCTTGTCTGAGTATGGAGTTGGTAAGAGGTGGTGGGACCCAGGCCACATGTCATAATGAGAGAAAGAGTAGCTGAGGCCTCAGTCCTCTAACATTGGGAATACCAAACAAACCTCAACAACTGCTATTTGGCCAATGACCTGGAATTAACATTTAGATGTGTGAGACACTGATAGAACCCTCAAACTGACTGACTGCTACCTGGGGCAAATTACAAGCTGTACAAAGACCAAGAGATAACAAATCAATAGCATGTGTTGCTCTACTGATCCAAAATTTCATCACGCTGCCTTGTAGCACTCTATCATGCTTGCTTACCTGAACATTTTAATTAACCAAATTGTTCTCATTTTCCCAACAAACTCAAAAGTCTTCCAACTTCAACTTTAGTTCTCAAAAAATAAAAAAGACTTCATAGCAGGCAAAGTAGGCATTTAATCCCATGTTATAGACAAGAGAACTCAAAAGAAGAAGAAATGACTTGTCCTAGGTCACAAAGTAGGTATGAAGCAAATGAAAAGTAACAGCAAAGAGTTTCTTTCCTCCACATCACTTGAGGAATCCCAAGAGTATAGAGACTAAAAGACTCCAGAGGCTTCATCTTTTCCAGGTTTCTCTCATTCAAAAACTCATACCTTTATTCAACGAATACTGTGCTCCTACTGACCTGTCAAGCCTTGTTCTAGGTGACGTCACAGAATAAATGGATGAACAAAAAAGACAAAAATCTCAAAGAGCTTCCAAAACTATTTCATGATTGCTTCCTGATGCCTGAATGTAAACCCTCTTGCACTGCAAGTCTTCTGGTACTCTCTCCCACGAGAGGAAGAACGATCAGTAAAAAAACAGAGATGTGTGTATGCAAGTATCTTGTTAAATAACAACAAGAAAAGCAAAAAACTTTAAAATCTCCAAATTATTCCCTATTCAAGACAAAACACGAGCTTGGAGCACTTTCTTAAAAAGTTCTTCCTCATAATAAGATGAAATCTGTCTTCCTAGTCAATGCATTCTTGCATTGAAATGTTTAGTCATACTTAATTCTTAAAGATAAGACGAGGGGGAATCAGGCCACTGGCCTTCTAAAATTTTTACTTTCTGCTACAGAAACAGGGTGTTCCTTGTATTACCTGTAAGGGAAGAATTGCTTTTGTTTTATAAATGCTGTAAAAACTCTCTGAGAGATGAGGAGGCATGTTTTGTGTAATTGGTACTTTGAACAGTGTAGACATCCAAACATTGGCTGAATGGGGAGGAAGAGAAATAAAACTTGTCTCCCTCTATCCTCTGGAGCTACAAAGAACTAATTTGTTCCCTCTTCCACTTAATGGACCTTTGTTACTTAAGTTATTTAAATATTTAAATAAAATTAAATATTAAATAAATAAAATTATCTAAATCTTATTAAACAGTTTTTGGCCCATAAAAAGGAACACATAACTAACTTCATGGCCATTCCTGACTTTGACCATATGGCTCCTTTCTCTTAAAATAAGCACACTGGTCGGGGGTAGAAGAGCACCCTGCTGAAAAGAGAACTGAGGGTTCAGCTCCAGCTATCAACCATGCAGTCCACCTCAGTTCTCCTCATCTCTGGGGTGCTGTGCGAAAGCATTCTGGAAAGTCTAAAGCACACTGGAGAAGGCAGCAGAGGGCAGAGGCTCTGGGCAAGACTGCCCTGGGGACCTGTTAGCCATGCAGCCTCGGGCAAGTCCTCTCTCTGGTGCCTCAGTTCCCCATCTAGAAAATGAAAATACCACCTACCTCAGAGGGTTAGTGTAAGAATATGAGGTAACACTCAGTAGTCTTCTGATAAGCAATAAGCAGATTACTGTTATTAATCAGTAATGTTACTATTAATTCGACTATTCTCTAAGAAAATGTGCCTTATCTTCAAAGGTACTAAAGTCCAACAGATTTCATTATGACTAATTTCTTGCTTTTCAGCTCAATTTTTCCTTCATATGTTTATAAGAAAAACCAAACACAATACAATCACACTGCAAAATAAACCAAAAAACTTAACCTTTTTTCCTGAATCAAAAACAGTAAAATCATTGGAGAAAACTTGGGAAAATTCAAAAACAATTTTTAACACCCATAATCCTATTACATAGAAATAACTCCTAATAGCACTTCAGCATACTTCTTCCACTTTTTCCCATATATATTTTAAAATAACTGGACTCATACTGTTTATAGTTCTATATCCTGCTTTTTCCCATACTTAATTTTATTTTGTGTGCACTTTCCCATGTCAAGTATTCTCGAAAACATACTTTTTTAATGACTCCATACTTTTCCATAAAGCAACCATTCCCCAAGGTTAAAACATTTAGGTTTTCTTTTGTTTTTTTGTAATTTATAAACATCACTATAGTTAACATCTTTGTATACAATCTCCATTTGCATCTCTATTTCTCAGTCCATATAGATTCCTATAAATAAACCAACAATTTTATGTCTCTTAAAACATTGCTAAATTGCTTTCCAGAAAGTTCACACTAGTTTGTGGGCCTGACAACAGTTTGAATACCAGTCCCATTGCACTCTCCCCAGCAGTGACCACTATCTATTTCCTTTTAATTCCCAGCAAACAGAGACCAAAATAATCTGGAATTACAACCCAAGTAGGAAAGATCTGTAGTTAAAAGATGCTTTCACACCTGTGGTAACTGACATCCCATTCACTGCTATCCCATTCTTTATCAGGTATGTGGCCTTGCACTGGCTTCGGAAAGTTAGAAATCTCCTACATCTTCACATTTGTATATTACATATAAAGTCACTACTGAAGTGCCTTATATAGACTCCCAAATAATTTCTAATTTATTAAAAATGATGTAGAAAAGGAATTTATGCTCCATCATATGAAAAAGGGGTCTGTACAACATGCAAAAAATTCAGAAATATAAAAACAATCGAAAATACACTTATGATCTATGTACTTTTTCTATAAGTAGATTGTACCTTCCTGAGAAAAAAACTAAATAAAAAGAAAAAACTTAAAAAGAGGATCCATGGCCAGGCGCGGTGGCTCACGCCTGTAATCCTAGCATTCTGGGAGGCTGAGGCAGGTGGATCCTTTGAGCTCAGGAGTTCAAGACCAGCCTGAGCAAGAGCGAGACCCTGTCTCTAAAAATGAAAAAAAAATAAATAAAAATAAATAAAGAGGATTCGTACACAAGAAAATATGTATACACACGTAACATCACATCATAACTACTTCAGCTAACACTGCCATTTTTTAAGCCTTTGTGGCTCTTGACTGACTAGTACTGGCGCATGCCAACAGCCAAGACCCACTCCAGAAGCAGTCAGGCCTTTTCCCTGTTTCTTCATTTATCAAAGGTTTTAACTGCATTCCTTAACTGACTGACCAATCAGAGGAGGAAATTTCTTACATGTGTCAGCAGTATTAAAAAAGTAGACAGCGATTTCAGGCCATTAAAAAAATTATCACAAAAGTAGCATCCACTAGCCTCCACCTACAAACTTAATAGGCAATTTTTGAAAAGTAAAGACTTAGTGATACTTTTTATCACTAAGCATTTAAGTACACTATTCCCAGTGAAATAATTCTCTTGAAGTGAAAGCCACTCTAGCACAAGATACAGATTTCAAAGATCTAAAAATCTTGTATTAATGCAGTGCTGACTTTCATTTGTACACAATCAATTTGTTACTGAACAAAGAACCCTTTTTAATTGCCCATGGCAATTAATGGTAATCATTTTCCTTTGTCTTATTCCTAAGTAGTGCAGGCTGCAAGAGATAAAGCCACAATTTTGACCTTTCTTTTAAATGGAGATAGGGAAAAAGTACAATGTAACTACATATTTCTTTTAATTTTTTACACTTCAGGAGACTATTATCTTTAACTGGCCAACATACTTTCACCCTAACATTTTTTTAAAAACTGCAATTCAAAAAGTAAAGTGTTACAGTGAGCTCCACACAACTCAAGGAGCAAAGTATACTTCCAACTATACTTTTCTTTTTTTCTTTTTGAGACAGAGTCAGAGTCTTGCTCTGTCGCCTAGGATAGAGGGCAGTGGCATCATCATCATAGCTCACAGCAACCTCAAACTCCTGGGCTCAAGCGATCCTCCTGCCTCAGCCTCCCCAGTAGCTGGGACTACAGACAGGCACCACCATGCCCAGCTAATTTTTTTATTTTTTGTTGAGACATGGTCTTGTTATGTTGTCCAGGCTAGTGGCAAACTCCTGGCCTCAAGCAATCCTCCTGCCTCATTCTCCCAGAGTGCTAGGATTACAGGCATTAGCCACCATGTCCGGTCTCATTTTTTTCTGATTTTCATTTTTTAATTGTAAATTGACAAATTCTAGCTGTATATATTCTAAGTATAATTTCTAGTTGCCTAAAGAGTTTTTTCAGAAGGAAATCTCTCAATTAGGAGCTACCCAAATACTTTTTTATTTGCCCAAGAAAACATAGATTTAAGGAGTCGTTACATGACCAACATTTCTATCATCCTTCTGTTAGACTAGCTGACTTATACAGTCTTAAGTTATACTTGGGTTTGAATCCAGGTCAGAACTAAAATGCTCAACTTTTCTAACATGATGGCTAGAGAAAGACAAGCTGATACTTGTTACTGCGGATTCTTTTCAAAATACCGTGATATGGAACCTACTGTGCTCTCAGTCTCTGAATATGAAAACCTTTAAGACTATTAATACGGGACTGCCTCCCAAGGAACCAAATATTAATCAGAATATTCAACATTTACTCCCCTCCACCCTATATTATAGAGTTAATTGTTTATAACTCACTATAAATTCCTTAAGGGAATGAACTATAGCTTATTCTTATATCCTAGAGAGGAAAGGCAGCCTAATAAAATAAACAGAAATTCTGAAGTCAGACAGACCTGGGTTCACAACATTGCCCTATCACTTATCAACTGTGTTATCCTGGTCAAGAAACTTACAATGCTGAAAGTATACAGATTAAATGCTGACAAGGAGAGGATGCCCTCTAAGAGTTTAAAGCCTAAGAATGGCCATTATAGTTGCTACACACAGCGCAATAAATAAATAAAGACTCTGGCACCTGTTTATCGTCAATCAACATGGATGTAGTAGGGGCCTACCTAGCACAAGGTATTTTGCTACGTTTAGTGGGAAATAAAAGAGGATAGGAGAGAGTCCCATCCTCAAAGAGTTTACTATCTCGAGAAATAAGGTAATCAAGTATTATTAGCTATAAAATAAGGCAGAATAGAAACCAACTAGTACAATACCTTCATTTTTCAAATGAAGAAACTGGAGTCCAAAGAAGTGAAAATGATTTAGCCACTCACACAGCTAATAAATGGCAGAGTCAAGGTGAGGACCCAGGTTTCTTCAACATTCTTTACACCATAGGAAGCTGCCTCTCAATTGTTCAAATTCAATTACCATTTTACTGCAGTAATCAGGAAGAGGATATCTTCCAAATAAGAATGCAGAGATACTAGGAGAACAAAAGAAGTATGAAACACCTACAGATATACATTGCAACAGTCACAACTGCTGCAAATTTCATAAGATGAAAATGTTAGTTTCAATAAAGGAAAATGAAGGAGAGAGGCAAGTCTGGCTATTTTCAACTAAAATAAATATTGCTTTCCTGTGATGATGCTTTGGGGGTTGAAAGGACCTGGTTCTCTGCTAATATATCAACTTAATGGTGTTTGTCAATATTAGGGAAGCAAATAAATGAAAATTTGACTGACAGATGCCAAAAGTTATTTTCAAGAATTCTTCACAGATGAGGCCTGATAAAGCACTGTAACAAAAGTTAAATAGAAATAAACTTTTGGGAAGATGAACATGAATGATTTGTTTGCATTTCTTAATACCAGCAATTCAAGTGCTATTCAGACCATTGCTATTTGAGAGCCTAGGTCAACAATGACTCAGCTTGAAAAATTCCATATTGTTTTCAAAAGAGGTGTATGGTTTTAGTTATATACCTAATAAAATGTGGATAGCACCATCCCCCGAAATTATAAACTAATTTTCATGTGAATGGCTGAAAAACAGTGTTTATTTTATATTTGAAACAGTATACAACAAAGGTAGTAATCTAGTTCATTTTATTGCATCTCCCAGGGAAAGAGCCCCTACCCTGATTCTGGGTTACAGGACTTGATGAGAGACAGTTCACGGGTTGGGGAGTAAGGAAGGGAACCTAGGAGCAGCACCAGGAACCCAGTCTTAGCCCCAGCTCTAACATGGTAAGTGACGCAGGACAAGAAGAATCTACAACCAGATCTGACAGCACACCAGACTTCAGACTAAGAAAGCGAAGCTCAGAGAGGTGACACAATTTGTTCAAGGTCCGAGCTAATTAGCATAAGGCCTAGATTGAAGGGAGGTCCCCTGTCCTTATGTCCAGTACTCTTCTACTATGGCAGGAAGACTGTCCCAAATGCCCCATGCAAGCCTTCCATTCTCCTATCTGTAAAAGAGGAAGCCAGACTAGGCACTCACTTTCAAACTGAGTTCCACCAAACCCAAGGGGTCAAAGGAGGTATTTCTGCTAGTCACCTTCCCTCTTCATGCAAAGAATCTCAATTTCATCTGTTTTACATATTGCGAGAAAGAAATCCTAAAACAACTAGACTAGATGATCAATCAAATTGTCACACTGGGTAAATTAAGACACTGTTTAGACTGCCAGGTATTGAATGACAATAGTCACAGCAGATCACAGCAAGACCCTGCAAGTAGCCTAACACCTCTCGGAAGACCATGGCAGACCAAAGATGGGAAAGCAAACCAGACTAGATGGAGATAGACAACTGCTTCCACCTTTTCAATTTCCACCTGTACTGACCTGATGCATTACCTTATCACACACAAACTGACCAAAAACACACCTATAAGGCTGTAGTTTACTGTCACCTGTACAATTTTCACCCCTCCCGGACTATCTTTTGCCAAAAGTCACCATCAAGCCCACGGATCTGCATGTGGACTTCTTCCATTTGTCTGGTATCAACAAGAATGATTATTTTCTGATTTGCTACTGCCCTAAATGCTTCAGCTTTCATCATGCCAAGAAAAACAAGGAGCAGGTAAGGGAGAGGGGGACATAGTCAAAAAGAAAAGTTAGTTTAAAAAAAAAAAAAGAATGAACAGAAAGGAAGAGAGGAACTTTGATCAGGCAAATTTCTAAAAGTCTTCACAAAGATTTTCCAGGCAGGGTAAGAGCCCCCGAAGACATTTCACTAGGTTGAAAACCATCGTCTATCACCATCTCCTGCTCCACACCCCACGCCAACTGGCACATTAATTGTTCCAGAAGGCCAAGGCTACCACCTCACATTTCTGTAGCAGCCAATTCTGTCATGAAAACAAATGTCAATGCTGGGATGGACAATGATGCTACCATCAGAGAAATCTGACAGTCTTTGGAACGTCAGTTACCAGTTTAGGAAGAAAAATCAACTCTTTATCCTTCTGTCTCCTCTCTTCCTACTATGTAAACTCAGGCTTTGGGTATGCAGAAACTTTTTATACTGCCAGTGATATTAGAACTCTGGAACACAAATTTAACAGTAGTGCATAAACAGTTGCTTTCATCTTTAATTAGCTGTCACTTTCACATTAAGAATAAAAAACAAAACAACTATTTATACCAACATAGAAACACAAACTCTAAAATAAATTCAGAGACTTAATCATGATAAACCAGGCCAAAGATTCACCAATGGAAATGAACCAAAATTCTTTAAGTCGGCCGGGCGCGGTGGCTCACGCCTGTAATCCTAGCACTCTGGGAGGCCGAGGTGGGCGGATCGTTTGAGCTCAGGAGTTCGAGACCAGCCTGAGCAAGAGTGAGACCCCATCTCTACTAAAAATAGAAAGAAATTATATGGACAGCTAAAAAATATATATAGAAAAAATTAGCCGGGCATGGTGGTGCATGCCTGTAGTCCCAGCTACTCGGGAGGCTGAGACAGGAGGATCGCTTGAGCTCAGGAGTCTGAGGTTGCTGTGAGCTAGGCTGACGCCACGGCACTCACTCTAGCCTGGGCAACAGAGTGAGACTCTGTCTCAAAAAAAAAAAAAAAAAAAAAAAATTCTTTAAGTCAATATTGGTAAGTAAGAACCCCTGCCATCGGCCGGGCACGGTGGCTCACGCCCGTAATCCTAGCACTCTGGGAGGCCGAGGCGGGTGGATTGCTCAAGGTCAGGAGTTCGAGACCAGCCTGAGCGAGACCTCGTCTCTACTAAAAATAGAAAGACATTATATGGACAACTAAAAATCTATATAGAAAAAATTAGCCGGGCATAGTGGCACATGCCTGTAGTCCCAGCTACTCGGGAGGCTGAGGCAGGAGGATCGCTTAAGCCGAGGAGTTTGAGGTTGCTGTGAGCTAAGCTGACGCCACGGCACTCACTCTAGTCTGGGCAACAGAGTGAGACTCTGTCTCAACAAAAAAAAAAAAAAAAAAAAGAACCCCTGCCATCATTAAAATTACCAGACCCTTCTTGTAATAAAATGTAAAGTCCTAAAAAAGTGTTAGAGTGAAAGGAGCCATAAGGATCTACTATCCAGCCCTGTTCACTGTCTCACATACAAATGCCCTAACATTTGATGAGTCAATGGTCCAACTCTGTAGAATGACAGTGAATGTTTTTTATTTCAAATGTGTTCACACAGAACTATTTCTAAATAAGTGCTGAAATAAAGTTTGATCATAGCTCAGTTAAGAAAGTCCTTCCAGTAAATGCTCCTTCACAGCTGGATGGCTGCTTTAACATGCAATTGCCCTAGGCTATGGGAGAAAAAAAAAAAATCAGGCTTTTGATTTACTTAAGAAATAAAATAAATAAACCTAGAACATGCAAAAGGTTCCCTCTCCCAAGCTAAGGAAGGAAAATGGCTGGATGGCTTTTCTGTAAAACTCACCTCTACGTCCGAATAAATTTCCTAAACCCCACCCCAACCACAGAATCATTGAAAAAAACAGCTCAGGGAAAGGTAGCTAAAGCACATTTCTCAGATTATAAGACTAAAAATCCAATCACAACAGCCAGTTCCTGGCACTCCTTTCTAACTCTACCAAATCAGGTCACTCAAAAGACTTGGGGAATGTCAGGGCCCACCCACACATCCCTTATACACCAATGAGCCCCCAGAATCCAGTGCGGATCTGCCCAGAGACACTCCGCTCCTGTGGCGGGAGTGCTTGCAATACCAGAGGGCAGAAATCTGAGTGACACTTGGCACTCTCTCTTTCAACAAACAACCGCAAAGTGCGTTCCAAACCCAGGCCCTCACCATTTTGAAGACTAGGAAGCTGGAGCCTTCCTGGGGTCAGAGGTGAAAAAGAAATAAGCCCATCCTCCCAGAGCTCCTCCCCCAAGGTCACACTACAAACCAGAGGCCATCAGGGAAGGCAAGACTTCTGTAGGCCCAGAGCAGTAAACACCAAGTGTAGCCATAACCCCCGGTGGGATCAGGGAGAACTTGAGAACTGGCATTTCCCCAGCTAGGGTTAAAACAAAAATATGACTTGTCAGCTGGAAAAAACCAAAAAAGCACACTCCTAAGTTCTCCCAAGGGGTGATAGCTTGGAGGTGGAAGGGGGGAGAGAGTACAACTGTCTCTGTGCAACGGCTCAGGAGGGAGGGAAAGTGAGAAAGAGAATAAAGATCTGTGAACAGCTGCATTCCCCTTTTCAAAAGGACACATAGCTGCAAAGCCCAGAGATCTGAACGAGGGAGAGCAAATAGAGCATAGGAAAGGAAATGGGGCGATGGAAAGAGATCTACCCGCCACCTCTAACCTTGGTACAAATGAGACAAGTGGGGGAGACACTCCCAGACTCCAGAGATCAGTAACCAACCAACCCACCCCTGCCTGTATACCCAGATCTCATAGCATCCCTGGGGATAAAACCCTAAGGGTCAGGGCTGAGACAGCGAATGTGTGGTCTCAGAGCATGGAGAATGTAAGGCCCAATCTAGCCCCTGCACCCCCGAAGCTGAGGGCTGGAAAATAAAGACAGACATGCCTGAAAAGGGGAAGAAGCACTCAGTGAGGAATAGGTGGACCACAGGTGGGGAGCTGGGAGAAGCAGGTCTGATAGGAACTAAATGGGAAGAAAAAGAGCCTGGCATGATACAAGGAGAAAGAAAAAAAAGGTGAGGAAGAAAGCAAGTCAAGGAGGAAAAGAATTGGGAGAAGGATACCAAAAAGGAGTGAGAATCTATCCAAGAACTGACGCAGCTCCTAAAGGAAGGGGGGAAACATATAGGAAGGAATGATTAAGAAGACTTCTCAATGCCAGAATTGGGGAGAACGAGAACTCAAACAAGAGGTCAGCAACAGGGTAATGGAGGGAGGACAAATACAAGAAAGGAGAGTGAAGGGTGAGAGTGGAATCAAAATGGTAGGGGGAGAGAATGTCATGTGGAAAGCTTAGGATTGAGAAGGAACAGAATTGGGACACAGTTATAAGAACACCAGTGCTAAGGAGGAGCACTCCAAGAACGGACAGCAATAGGAAATTTTAAAATGGGTCCAAAAATGTGCAGGCAAGTAGACAGCTCCAAAAGGGGCAGCGCAGGGGAGGAAAACACTAAATAAAGAGGATGGAGGCAGAATCCACCAATGAGGGAAAGCGCAGGTGCAAAAAGCATCTGGGGGTAGGTCTATGAGATGCAGAATGGGAAGGGGGTGGGAGATAGGTCAGAGAGTTAACAGAGGTAGAGCCACGTAAAGGGCAAATCTAAGAAGGGCCAAAATGGGAGGAGAGGACTTGGAGCAAAGAGGAGGCAAGAAGCTGATTTCAGGCAGAGAAATGAAGGGCAGATAAGCCTAAGAAAGGGGAAAGGAATGGAGTAGCTGAGGAGTGCCAAAAAGGAGGTAGGGAGGAGAAAAAACCTCCAAGAAAACACTGAGGCAAAGCTAAGGCTGAGGGGAGACTGAGTTACGGAGAGATTAGGTAAGTGAATGGCAGAAATGAGAGACCTGCAGGGTCAGAGAAAGGGGAGGAGATTGCTTCCCGGGAAGGCAGAGTCAGAAAGCAAACAGGTTAGGGGAGCACAGCAAGATCTGAGATCGGGCAAGGGGCAGAGCAGGGAGGCGGAAAGGTCTGGAAGAGAGGAAAGGGTCTGAATGACAAACGGGAGCAAGAGCAGAGAAGGGGAGAAGAGAAGGCAAGCCCAGGGCATCCAAGTCCGAGAGTGGGCAGAGGACTGAACTGGGGCATGGATGAGGCAGAGACCCAGCCAAGGGACATCCCGGCGGTGCACAGGTTCTGTGAGAGGGCAGGGACAGAAATGTGGGCATTAGGGCCCAACAGGGAGGTGGAATTAAGTCCAAGGGCAAGATATGGGGGCAGCAGTGCCTACGAACGGGGGTCTCAGATGGATCTCCAAGGAGGTGGAACCGCAGGTCCTAAAGGGACAGCTCCTGGGGGTGCAACAGATTCTGAGATAGGAATAATAGCACAGTGGCTAGGTCAAAGAAGGGGCCAGGGACAGATCCAAAGGGTGGTGAGAGCAGAATCAGAGAGGAAGCAGAAGGGTCACAGATCTCAAAAGTGAGAGCCAGAATTAAGGGATGCAGAAGGGTCACTGAGAAGGTGGGTCTCATGAGCAATGCAGAGTCCAGGAGGAGCAAAGGGCACTGCAGAGGGGCGGAAGAGGGAAGGGGGGCGTAAAACTGGGAGCACGGTGGCTGAAGTCGGGGAGACCGAGACAGACACCGAGATCCCAAAGGGTCCAGGGTGGGGGCAGACGCGGGGACAGCAGGGCTGGGGCGGGCAAGGGCAGGTCCGAAGGGCAGGCGGGCCCCGCGGGCCGGGCCGAAGCGCGAAGCGATGGGGACGGCGGGGCCCGGGGGGCTGGGGGGCCGCTCCCTCCCCTCCCCCTCCAACTCCTCCATTGTTCGCGGGCTCCGGGCCCCGCCGTCCCCGCCTCCCCCTGGACCCTGCAGCGGGGCGGCGCCCGGCCTCGCCGCCCGGGGCCCGCGAGCTCGCACACTCACCAGCTGGGCGCCCTCAGCGCGGCCCCGGCCTTCGGGATCCCAGCAGCAGCGACGGTGGCCCCGGCGCCATGTTCCCCTGCTCCTAGTCCAGCGGCGGCTGAGTCGGCGGCGGCGGCTCCGGCGGCGGGGGGCCAGGCGGACCCTCCCTCGCGGGCTCCCTCCTCCGCCTCCTCCACCTCCTCCCGCCGCGCCGCGGCTCTCCCTCGGGGCGGGGGGCGGGGAGGGGAAGGGGGGAGGGGCGGGAACCAGGGGGAGGGCGGACCAGCCTCGCTCGCTCCCTCCCTCCCTCCCTCGCAATGGCGGCGGCGGTGCCTCCTTCCTGCGACGGCCGCTCCCGCGCGCGCGCGCGCGCCCCCTTGCTACTGCGCGTGCGTGGCGCGGGACCGTTGCAGGGGGATAACGGCCCCTGAGCGCGCGCTGCCAAGGGATGACCAGCACGGGTCAGTGGGGAGAACAGAGAGCGCGTGCGCTCCCAAGGGGCTCACTGCCACCGCCGAGGCCTAGGGCTGGGGACGGGGCGGGGAGGGTGCAGTGCGCGTGCGTCCCAAAAATGCCGCTACTGCAGCTGCCGCGGCGCAAGACCGAGCGCGAGGTGACCGGCGAACGGACAGAGGGAGCGGCGTGGCCAAGTGCGCGTGCGCTGCAGGGACTGCCAGCCGGCGCGGCGGCTGGCTCAAGGAGGAGGGAGTGGCCCGCGGCAGGCGCGCGCGTCCTTGCGCGCGCCACTAGCAGCCCGTCTGCCGCCTCCCGCCGTCTCTTGGAGAAAGCAAGAGGGGAGAGGCATGGCCCGGCTTTGGGGCGGGGGCGAAGGGCGCGATCCCGCTCACGCGGGACCTGCCCAGCCAATGGGAGGCAAGGGGAGGTGGGTTTGCCGCGCGAGCCGCAGCCCCCAGGATAACGGAGGAGGCGTGAAGGGGCTACGTAACGTGGGGCGGTGAGGCGGGGCTGAGAAGGAGGGCGCTCACTTACTGAGGGCGCTGATTCGGGGACACGAGGAGGCGTGGTCCGCCTCAGCCCAATCCGGGCCTCGCAATTAGTCCTCCCGGAAGAAGGGGCGGGGCCGAAAAGCGCGTGCCCTTTCCCGGGGCATTGGGGAAAATCTGCAGGCACCGCGCAAATTGGTCTATTCGTTGTTGGTTCCGCGGTCGCCGAGGAGAGGGAAGACCGCCTGGTCTTGCGTGCAGCCCTGGCCTCCAAGTCAGCATTGTACAAAGGGCTGCAAATCAAGTGTCACTTTGGGCACCTGGAGGGGAAATAGTAGTGATGGGAGAGGGCACCGCTGTAACCCTTGACTCCTCTGTACTGAGGGGTTCCTCTGGGACTCTTCCGGAAGTACGGATCGTGGAAGATGCGCTTTCCGGGCGCCAAGCCATTATTTGTGGAATGCATGAATAAAAGCTATGCTTCCTATTGCATTTTACATTTCTTTCCTCAGTCTCTTTATCTATAAAGTGGGGTGATATCATACCCTCATAGGATTGCTATGAGAATTAGGTTATACTTGCAAAGCGCTGAAAATCATGCCTTGCACATATTAAGCGCTCTATAATCCTTGACAAAACTATATGGGCTCGAGTGTTAATATTTATCCCACTAAATAAAGCTTTTCTGATTAAAGGTCATTTCCATTGGTTTTCTTTTTAATTTAGCGCTTTTAATGCATGAAATCTGATTTTTAGATGTTACTATTTTTTTTTTAACTTTTCTTTAAGCACTGTGGACTGCAAAATCGAGTGCATGGGCTGTCATTGCAAACTCCGGTGTGTAAGTCATTTCTGAGATCACCTGAGGGAACACCAGGAAGTGGGGAGGGGATGCTGGATGTCCCTGCTTTAAATCAATCTCTTTATAATACCTATGCAGTGTTCCAGGCCCTTCCAATCTTGGGAAATTGGTGAGCTGGCAGCACCTGAAGAAGAGGGAAGATTGGGCTCACTCTGAACTCAGGTTCCTCCCCCTTTTGGAGCCCATCAACTCTGCCTTATCCTTCAAGTCTCAGCTTGAAGTCACTTTCTCAGAGTAGCCTCCCAGATTTGGCTGGACCCCTCATTCTTTAATAAAAATGAACACTTTGTGCCAGGCAACATTCTAAAGCACTTTAGACATATTAACTCACTTAATCCTTACAACAACCTTATGAGGAGATTATAAGCTACAGAGAGGTAACAGAGCTAGTACAATACATAGAAGATTTGAGATTTAAACCGAGATGGTTGGGGTCAGGTGACTACACACCTATCATTTCTTCATAGCACTTCATCAGGGTTTGAAGTTCTGTGTTTGATGTCACCATTTTATGCCTGAGCTCTTTGAAGCAGGGTCTCTGGTTAATTCCAAATTCTGGCAAATGGCCCACAATAAACACTTGTTAATGAATAAATAAATGAATTCAATACTAAACAAAGATGATGGTAGGCACTGAGGACATAGTAGCCAAAAAGACAAAGTCCTTGTCCATTGACTAACTCCTTCATTCAGAGCCTAGCTCAGATGTCCTCTCTTCCAGGAGATCCTCCCTGACCCGACAGCCTGGATCAGGTGCTTCCTGTGGGCTCCCACAGCTCCTTTGGGTTTCCCCTTCAAGCCCTGGCCACCCTATCCCTATCTAGTGATAGGTCTTTTCTATCGCACTGCGAGTCCAGTGGTGGCAGGGCCCTGTCTCAGTCACGGTCGATGTCCCTCGTACAGATCCAGGTACAAGGTAGGGCTTAGGCAGTGTTTTGTAGATCCAGGCGCAAGCCGGAGACTCAGGCAGTGTTTTGTTGCATGAACGGAACCGTCAAGGAGGACATTCCTAGCTCTGCAATTTTTTCCAGTGCGCAAGAGGGCGGATGGTAGCTGAGCAAGCCAACCACAGGAAGCAGGATTCCCTGGGGGCAGCCACCCCCGCGCACCCGGTTAGCCTCCACTCCAGGATAAATAAACAACCGAGTAAACAATTAGCCGACTGAGAGAAGTGCCGACTGCCAGCTTGGGCTGCTGTCAGGATTTCCCAAGCATCGCCCTAGGGGCCCGAATAGCTGGAGGTCACACCAACCAGAGAGCTGGGGTTGGTACGAGGTGGGGTATGGGGTTCTGGACCCACATCGGAGAGAAGCACAGGCAGAAAAATCCACAAAAGAATTTTGCAAAGAGTGTGGGGGTGCTGGGGTGTACTTTCTCCATTCCTGAAAGTCTGAAAGAATCAGAGAGAGGGTGGGGACCAGGTCGGCGGTGACCCGGGAGTCGGTGAGCCCACAGCGCCGCCTGCAAACCGAACTAAGGAAGCTGCAGCTCGCTGATGCCGCCGGGCTGTCAAAGAGCGGTGGACTCTCCAGCCATTGGCCGAAAGGGCAGCCAATCATCAGGAAGGAACGGGAGGCGGGATGCTCGGATTCCCGGCAGATCCCTGCGCCTGGCCAGGTGCTTAGGATGCACGCGCCAAATATTTGATGGAAGAATACGTGAGGAACCTCTCTATTTTTATAAACTTTTATCAAATTGAAATATAATATACATACAGAAAAGTGCACAGATCAGCTCAATGAATATCCACAAAGAGAACACAGCGTTGTAACTGGCACCCAGGTAAAGAAACAGGGCTCTCAGAAGCCACCCGGTGTCCCCTTCCAGTCACTCCCCTCCCTCCACAAGGGAAGCCTTTATCCTACCTTCTATGACCATAGATTAGTTTTGCCTATTTTCATACTTTATACAAATGGCATCATACTGTAAGTACTCTTTGGCGCTTAGATTCTTTTGACCAACATTGTGAAATTCATCCACATTACTGATGTAGGTGTAGATCGTTCATTCTCACTGTTGTTGTGTATGGATGAACTACGATGTATTTACCTGTTCTACCATTGGTGAGTATCTAGGTAGTTTCTACATTTTAACTATTAAGAATAGTGCCACTATGAAGTCTAGAACACGTCTTTTGGTAAACATACGGATATATTTCTGCTAAGTATGTACCTAAGGGTGAAACTGATGGTCACAACTTGTGCTTGTGTTCACCTTCCCCAAGCAGTTCTCCTAAGTGAATGTACCAATTTACAGTCCCATGAGACATGTATGAGAATTTCACCTACTCCACATTTTCCCAAACGTATTGTCCATCATTTAATTTTGGCTATTGCAATGGTGATGTGTTGGTATGCCATTGAGGTGTTAATTTGCCTTTCCCAAATGATTGAGGTTGAGCATCTTTTCATATATATCTATGTATATTAGCCATTTGAGTAGCATTTTTGTGAACTACTTGCTCAAATCTTTTGCCTGTTTTTCTATTGTCTTATATATTCTTTTCTTTTAATATTATTATTATTATTTTAGAGGTGGGGAGGTCTTGCTATATTGCCCAGGCTGAACTCGAGCTCCTCAAGTGATTGTCCCATCTCAGTCTCCAGAATAGCTGGGGCTACAGCCATGCATCACCACGCCTGGCCTGTTTTTATTTTTCATTACACAAAAATACATGAAGTTCTTCGCCTTGCAAAAATGTAAAATACTCCAGATAAGATGCAGTCTCCTTGGACAACCCAACCCCATCCCACCTGCCTCTCCAGATATGTGTTTTTCTTCCAGACTTCTCTATATACTTGCACACTTCCAGTATAACTTAGTGTAATAGCTAGAGGCATGGACTCTGGAGCCAGAATGCCTGAGCTTGAATCTCAGCTCCACCACTTATAAGCTGTTTGACCTTGGGCAAGTTACTCCACTTTTCTGTACCTCAATTTCCTCATCTGTAAAATGGGGTTGATAATATTAGTACCTACCTTATAGGGTTGTTTGGAGGTTTCAGTTAGCAAAGTACATAGAAAAATGCCTGGAACATAATAGGCACTATATTGATGATAGCTACTACTGGGTCGTGAAGGTTTTTTTAAACATAAATCACATAACTTTTTATTGTGATAAAATATAAATAACGTAAGAGTTGTGATTTTAACCACTTTTTAGTATACAATTCTGTGGCATTAAGCATATTCATAATTTCAGGCAACCATCAGCAGTATCCATTTTCAGAACTCAGAACTTTTTCATTATCCCAGAAACTCTGTACTCCTGCTATGGTTTGAATGTTTGTTTTTGACGTTTTTGAGACAGAGTCTCACTCTCTCGCCCTGGGTAGAGTGCCGTGGTGTCAGCCTAACTCACAGCAACTTCAAACTCCTGGGCTCAGGCGATCCTCCTGCCTCACCCTACCCAGTAGCTGGGACTACAGGCAAGCACCACCACATCTGGCTAATTTTTTCTATTTTTAGTAGAGACGGGGTGGTCTCTTGCTCAGGCTGGTCCTGAACTCCTGACTGCAAGTGATCCTCCTGCCTCGACCTTCCAGAGGGTTTGAATGTTTTTATTTCCTCCAAAACTCATGTTGAAATTTAATCCCCAGTGCAATAGTCTTGGGAGGTGGGACCTAATGGGAGGTGTTTAGGCCATCAGGGCTGCACTCTCATGAATGGCTTAAAGCCACTATACAAGGGCTTTTGAGAGTGAGTTCATTCTCTTCTACTCTTCTGCCATGTGAGGACACACTGCTTCTCCCCTGTGGAGGATGCAGCATTCTAGACACCATCTTGGAAGTAGAGACCAGCTCTTACCAGACACCTAAACCTTCTGGTGCCTTGATCTTGGACTTCTCAGTTCCAGAACTACGAAAAATAAATTTCTGTTCTTTGTAAATTACCCCGTCTCAGCCATTCTGTTACAGCGGTGTGAAAGTTGCAGATACCAGGATGAAATAATTTTTTGTCAGACCCAAACAAACTAGAGCAGGGTTCACGTTTGCATGTCTGAGATAAAGACTATCTCAAGGGGCCAGGCTCGGTGGCTCACGCCTGTAATCCTAGCAGTCTGGGAAGCCGAGGCGGGAGGATAGCTTAAGTGCAGGAGTTAATTTCTGCTCATCCTTCTGATCTTGGCTTTAATGTCACTCCCTCTGGGAAGCTGTCCCTAACTTTTCAGCTAGGCCAGGTGCCCCTGCTATAAGCAGTAACCAGACTCCAAGATGGTCCCCAGTGATTCTCACGTGGTATTCTAATCCCCCCATACATTGCACAGGGCTGACCTGTGTACCAGTAGGGTGTTGTGAGAATTACAGAATCAGAAAAGATCTGGGGCAAGGTCATAAAAGATGTTGCAGCTTCCTCTTTGACCTTTCTTGTATCACTCACTCTGAGGGAAAACAGCTGTCACATTGAGGACACTCACATGTCCTTGTGGAAAGGTCCACATGGTGAGGAACTGAGGTCTCCAACCAACAGCCAGTGTTAATCTGCCAACCACAGGAATGAGCCATCTGGGACACAGATCCTTCATCCCTAATCAAGCCTTCAGTCATGCAGCGCTGGCCAACATCTTGTCAACAGACCCATGAGAGACCCCAATCCAGACCCCCCAAGTTGCTCCCAAATTACTGACCCACAGAAACTGTGTGAGATAATAAATATGTATCGTTTTAAATTGCTAAGCATTGCTGTGATTTGTTACCCAGAAACAGATAACCAATGCAACATTCAAAGCATCCTGCACTTTTTTTTTTAATCACAGGACTTACTACAGTAATTTTTTTTTTTTAAGACAGGGTCTTGCTCTGTCACCCAGGCTAGAGTGCAGTGGCATAACTATAGCTCACTGAAACCTTGAACTCCTGGCCTCAATCGATACTACTCCCTCAGCCTACCAAGGTGCTGGGATTACAGGCGTGAGCCACCTTGCCCAGCCAGTAATTCTTAATTTATCTGTGTAATGTCCCTAGCACTCTGGGTGGCCAAGGCAGGAGGATTGCTTGAGGTTTGGAGCTCGAGACCAGCCTGAGCAAGAGCGAGACCCCATCTTTACTAAAAATAGAAAGAAAAAAAAAATATTTGTGTAATGTCATGTAAGTCCATTTTCCCTGCAATACTGTGAATGCTGTCAGGATAGGGACAGGGTCTGTTATCTTTCTGCCAGTGCATTCATTCATTTAACAAGTGTGTATTGAACACCAGACTGTGCCAGGTACTAAACTGAAAACTGGGGATCAGGCCTGGGACTAAGGTGAGGCATGCAAGGTGCCCAAGCACACAGTTTAAGGAGGTACTCACTTACAGGCTTGTGTAAGAGCTGGGTTGGCATCTATGAGTGATTGTGCACCGTGGCACCTTGCTTACCTGACCCTAGTCCCAACCTTGTAAGAGATACAGAAGTGTCCACGACAGAAATGATCTCTGGCCCCATTTTGCCCTTGCAATATTCCATAGTTATATACTGGTTTTTCTGGTAATGCCACACTTTTAATTTACGTGGTTCTATAATATGCTTTGTTTTTATTAGGGAAAGTCTCATCTCAGTGCCAACAGTAATACCTTTGTTACTTTTTTTTAAGATTTTTTTTGATTTTTAAATAATAAATGTGTGTTCCAAGCCCGGAGCACACACTCCACACTCTCAGCACTAACCACCAGGAGAAGGGGAGTAATACCTTTACTGAATGCTTACTATGTGCTACCATGTTCTACATGGTGAAGATACTGTTACCAGGCAGAGTCCCTGCCCTCAACAGCTTACCACCTAATGGTAGATCTAGACACATGCGCGCGCGCGCACACACACACACACACACACACACGGCCAATAAAATCATTAAAAGTTGTAAAAAGGCCATTTAAAAAACCAACCTAACCTCTGACCTAGAGAATTATGCCAGTAGGGGAGGGGGACCTTCGTAAGTAGGGTCCTCTACGTACGTCCCTGGCAGTGGTGCTTAAGCTAAAGGAAGCAAAGAGGCCAGCCATGGAATGCATGGAGGACAGGCCTTCCAGGGAAGAGAAAGGGCCAAGGAAAAGCCCTGGATGTAAAAGCACTTGGCGTATTTGATTAACTGAAAGAAGATAACTGTACCCTTGGATAGGAAGCGAGTAAGATGCCTCCCCATGACCTGACATACATTATCAATGAACTTTCATAATGTGAACTATTTTATTTTTTAGGTCTTAAATATCTTTTTAAAAATAGCCTACAGCACCCAGAATTCCCAGGTAGTCTCAAGAACTAATATATACTGAGCACTTGTTACGTGTCAGGCACTGTCCTATGTACTTTGGAAAGTTTTTTTTCTCTCTGTCTTTTTTATTTCAGAATATTACAGGGGTACAAAAATTGGTTACATAAATTGTTTTCGTACCATGTCCATCCCCCAGATAGTGTGCACTGTACCTGTTAGCTGTGAATTTACCCATCCCCCCTTCCTCCCTCCCATCTGCTTGATTTCCGATGCATGTTATTTCCATATGTGCACATAGCTGTTGATTGATTAGTTCCAATTTAATGGTAAGTACACGTGGTGTTTGTTTTTCCATTCTTGTGATATTTCACTTAGAAGAATGGGCTCCAGCTCCATCCAGGTTAACACAAGAGGTATTAATTAGTTCACCATTATTTTTATGGCCGAGCAGTATATATCAACCACATTTTATTAATCCACTCATTATTGATGGGCACTTGGATTGTTTCCACATATTTGCAATTGTGAATTGTGCTATTTGGAGATTTTTCGAAGTTTTAAAAAAACCCCTTGAGCTCTCCTATTTTTCCAATGAAAACATTGAGTTAAGAGGTGAAGTCACTCGCCCAAAGTCACACAGACAAGATGTGCAAGGGCAAGATTTCCACACAGTTCTGACTCCCAAATTTGTGCTCATAAACCATTGTCTCCCATAGGGAAACACTCAACATATTTTAAACAAAGCACTGAATGGAAAAACAGTTACAGTTCTAGCTCCCCAACGCAGTTTCTTTTTTAAAACTACTATTCCCAGCATGCTCAGATTGTGTGTAAGGGGCGGTGGGAGGTGGGGGGGTAGGGTGTTAGAGAACTACATTTCCCGGAATGCAATGCCCGCCTTGGTGGCTCTGAAACTATGTCGGGAATTGTAGTCCGCCGAAGAGACATTCGCCCACCACTCCCAGCATGCATTTGGGCGTCTCATTCTTTTGATAGGAAAGGATGGTCGCGCAGCATGCTGGGAAGCGGCCCCACCCTTCTCCTCGGCTTGCGGCCCAAATGAGCGTACCCATTCGTGAAACTACAACTCCCTGCGGGCTTTGCGCGAGAGGGCGGGCGGGTCCTTCTGCCGGAAGTGCGCTCTAGCCCTGGGCCCCCCAACTGCAGCCAGTGCCGGAGCTGCCCAGTTGCCGCGGGACCCGGGCCGCTGGGGTCCGCTCGGGGGTCGCCATGGTAACGGGGGCGCGCCCACGCCGGGGACGGGCGGAGGTGGGGGTCCACGTGCAAATAACTGGCTTGATTGGGTGCTGACAAGCCCCCCCCTGCGCCACGGAGGGTCTGGGCCGGGTGCAGACTCTCGGGATTGGGGCCGATCGAGGGCCGGGAACAGGGGTAACAAGGCCGTGATTCTGCGCGTTGAGGTGTGCCGGAGGTCTCGAGGACAGGGGTCACTGGGGACGTGGTGCCTAGGAAAAAGGGCTGTGCAGGTGGGAGACATTGGAGATGGGTTGGCGGCTTCTGAAACGGGAGACAACTTGTGAGGCACTGCCTGGGGCGATGTAGAGAAAAGGTATTCGAGGTGGGGAAGGGACGTTCCCAAAGGAGGGCTCTTTGGGAGTGTGGAGGGAGCGTTGGAGAAGAACCGGAGACATTGGAACAGGGGAGGGAGGTCATCCTGGTGGGAAAGTGTCTCCAGGGGCAAGGAGCTGGCCTTGCAGGCAGAGAGGGGTTGTTGAAACAGGGGCGGGATACTGCTGATGAGAGAGAGGTAATGTCAACGGGAAGAGATTGGGCACGGGAGAGCAGAAGTAGGCAACTGTAAGAAATGAGGCTTTAGAGTCAGGGAAAGTGTGCTGCAAAAGAGAGAGAGCTTGGAGGTAGGCAGTAGATACTAGAAATGAATGGCGAGCAATTAAGTAGGTCTCTTCAAGAGGAGACGTCTTGGCGGGTAGGGAATGGGTTTGGAAGTGTGAGATTTCGGGAAGAGGCTCTTGAGGCAAGGACTGAGCCTTAGATTTGGGGTGCCCTTGCACCCCAGGTTGGGGCTTTGGAACTAAGAAAGGGTTTTGTGGGCAGGAAAGAAGGTGAATGGGAGAGGGTATCTGAACAGGGGGGAGTCTCCCCAGGGAACAGGGCCCTTGGAGGCATTATGTGACCTTTGGAACAAGGGAGGAGGCCTAGGAGTTGGAGAAGGGATGTCCCCAATAAAAGGCCCACTAAGACCTGAGGGAAGGGTCTGAAACCAAGAAAGTGGATGTCAGAAGGGAACCACTCTGGGGGAGGGGTGTTGGAGACAGGGAAGGTAGGCGGGCATCTAGACGGGACACCAGAGGGGTGAGGATGCAAGAGGGAAGGGACTTCCCAGGGTGGATTCCCTGAGGTGGAGAGATTCTACTTGGAAAGAGAAACAGGGAGAGATGTATGAGGGAATTTGGGAGTAAGGGCCAGAGCTTTCTCTCAACTCTGAATGCTTGCTTCTAGATCTCCTTCCTACATGCTCCACATGTTTCTGGCTCTGCCCCTAGCCTGTGGCTGCGTGGTGTGGGTCCCCCAACTTCCTTCCTGCCCAGGACCCCTTCCCTGCTAGGAAGTGGTTTTCCCTGGCTCAGCAGAAGGAGTTCTTGGAAGGAGAGTGTAATATCCTGTTCCTGTCCAGCTCGGCTGGTTGGGGGAGGGAGGATACAGTGTGTAGAGATTGAGGCTTAGGAAAGAGAGTGGACTCCTAGTAAAGGGTAGAGGCTCCCACAAGCTGGGATGAGGGGGTTCGGAGCAAAGCCTTTGGACTTCCAGCTCTGCTTCATGCCTGTGAGACTTCCTTTCCCTAAACCTTGGTTTCCTCGTCTATAAAATGGGCATGAACATGCCTGTCTCAGGCAGAGCTGGACCCAAAGCTTCCTAGCTAGGTGAGCTTGGACCATGGTTTCCTGAAAGCCAAATAATGATGAATTATAGGCCCAGCAAGGTGGCCATACCTGTCATCCGAGCACTCTGGGAGGCCGAGGCAGGAGGATTACTGGAGCTCGGGAGTTGGAGACCAGCCTGAGCAAGAGAGAGACCCTGTCTCTACCAAACATAGAAAAATTTAGCAGGGCGTAGTAGTGCGTGCCTGCATCAGAAGGGGCAGATGCTTTGCAAAACAGGTTAACAATTCCTAGGAATGCACCTTCATTTGATACTGAAGGCTGCTGTCTCCCCAGTTAAAAAAGAAAAAAAAAAAGGAAAGAAAGAAAAGTTTAGCAATTCCTGAAAAAGTTAAACTTAGAGTTACCATGGGATTCAGCAATTCTAGGAATATACCAAGAGAAATGAAACATACGTCCATACAAAAACGTGTACGTGAATGTTCATACCAGCGTTATTCATAATAGCCAAAAGGTGGAAACAACCCAAATGTCCATCAAGTGATAAATAGATAAAGTGTGTTACAGGTTGAGTGTCCCTTATCTGAAATGCTTGGAACCTGAAGTTTTAGATTTCGGATTTTTTTGGATTTTGGAATATTTGCGTATGTAGAACAAATAAGACATCTTGGGGATGGAACTCAAGTGTAAACACAGTATTCATTTATGTTTCATGTACACTTTATATACATAGACTGAAGATAATTTTTTACAATGTTTTTAATAATTTTGTGCACAAAATGAAATTTTGACTGTGTTTTAACTGTGACTGTCACACAAGGTCAGGAATTTTCCACTTTTGGCGTCATATTGACACTCAAAGAGTTTCAGATTTTGGAGCATTTCAGATTCTCGGATTAGGGGTACTCAAGCTGTATATCTGTACAGTGGAATATTATTCATTCATAAAAAAACAAAGCAACTGAATAAACATTTGTTGGATGAATGAATGCAATAACAGGGATGTTGAGCCAATTTTTTTTTTTTTAGACAGGGTCTTGCTCTGTCGCCCTGGCTAGAGTGCCGTGGCGTCATCATAGCTCACTGCAGCCTCAAACTCCTGGGCTCAAACCATTCTCCTGCCTCAGCCTCCCGAGTAGCTGGGACTACAGGCATGCGCCACCACACCTGGCTAATTTTTCTATTTTTAGTAGAGACAGGGTCTCGCTCTTGCTCAGGCTGGTCTCAAACTCCTGACTTCAAGCAATCATCCTGCCTCAGCCTCCTAGAGTGCTAGGATTATAGGCGTGAGCCACTGTGTCCAGCCCGGCCTAGCCAAGTCAAGTATTAAACTACACAAAACGGAGAAAAAAAGAAAAAGAAATGAAGCGCTGATACCTGCTTCATTTCAAGGTGGATGAACCTTGAAAACATGCTAATATTGACAGAAAGTAGATTAGGGTTCCCAGGAGCTAGGGGAAGGGAGAGTGACTGCTAATGGGTGGGAGGGTTTTAGGGGGGAATTAGATAGTGGTGCTTTTTTTTGTTTGTTTTTAGTTTTCTTGTTCTGGAATTAGTGGTGCTTTTTGTACAACTGGGAATGTACTAGAAACCATTGAACTGTCTATATTTTAAGTGAGTGAATTTTATGATATGTGAATTGTTTCCATTTTTTGGAAAATTAGTAAGCAAAGAGAAAAAAAAAAGAAGTGACAGAATCAGGACTGAGACCATAGACGTCCGAAACTCAAACATTTATTGAGTGCCTGCTGCATACCGGCTACTGAACTAGGTTTATAAACTTATTTAACCTTGAAAACACCCTGGCACGATGAATCTTCTTGGGAAACTTGTTTTGCTGGTGAGGAAACAGGCTTAGAGAGGTGGGGGAGCCTGGGGGCCCTGGAGCTGACCCCAGAGACAGCCACCCGGTGGAAGGGAAGTCACTCTGCTGGGGCGTTGGAGGGACCTGGGACAGTGTGTGGCCAGGGCCCTGGAGGCCCTGTCTGCCCTTCAGGGCCGGGTGGGGCCGTCGGGCAGTGCCTTCCTTGCCTTTCTCACTTCCCCTCTTCCTCTTCCTCCTGCTGCCCCCAGATCCGCTTCATCCTCATCCAGAACCGGGCCGGCAAGACGCGCCTGGCCAAGTGGTACATGCAGTTTGATGACGACGAGAAACAGAAGCTGATCGAGGAGGTGCACGCCGTGGTCACCGTCCGAGACGCTAAACATACCAACTTCGTGGAGGTGACACCCACCCCCATGCCTCCTACACCCCCTGCTTCCTTGTGACCTCTCCTTCCCCGCCTCCTGCCTCACCTCTGATTACAAGAATCCTTCAGACCCCACCTGCGTCCCACATTCCTTCATTTCATTCAACACGCTTCAGCTCCCTTCCTTCTCTCGCTCCCTCTCTTTTTTTTTTTTTTGGTACTTTTTATTGTGAAAAATTACAAATACACAGATTAGTACAATGAGAGATTTTTGGTACCTTTTTATTTATTTTTTTTAATTTTATGTTTATGTTAAAATTTTATTTATTTTTGTTTTTGCTTTTTTGAGACAGGGTCTCGCTCTGCTGCTCAGGTTAGAGTGCAGTGGTGCAATCACAGCTCACTACAACCTTGAATTCCTGGGCTCAAGAGATCCTCCCAAGTAGCTAGGACTACAAGCACGTGCCACCAGGCCCAGCTAACTTAAAAACTTTTTTTTGTAGAGACGGGGTCTCACTGTGTTGCCCAGGCTGGTCTCGTACTCCTGGCCTCAGTGATCCTCCTGCCTTGGCCTCTGAAAGTACTGTGATTACAGGTGTGAACCACTGCACCTGGCCCTTTGGTGCCTTTTTAAAACTTCTTATAGAAATGTTCAAACACACAAAAGTAGAGAATAATATTGCAAAGATACCTTGCAGCAGTGTTTTAAATTAAATTACAGATATCGTGATATTGCATCCCTAAATATTTCAAGCTACAGCTCAGAAAATAAAGACATATTCCTCTATCACCAGGATACCATTCTCAAACCTGAGAAAATTAGTAATACTTCTTTAATATTACTTCAATACCCAATCAATACTTCCATTTCCCCATTTCCTCCCCATCTTCAAAGCTGATCTGTTCAAAGCCAGTGAAGGATCACGTTGCTTTTGGTCACTATGTCTCTTTGGCCTCTTTAATCTAGAAGTCTTCACCTCTCATTCCCGTGAAATTAACCTGTTCAAGAGACCAGGCTGGCCGGGCGCGGTGGCTCACGCCTGTAATCCTAGCACTCTGGGAGGCCGAGGTGGGCGGATCATTTGAGCTCAGGAGTTCAAGACCAGCCTGAGCAAGAGCGAGACCCCACCTCTACTAAAAATAGAAAGAAATTATATGGACAGCTAAAAATATATATAGAAAAAATTAGCCGGGCATGGTGGCGCATGCCTGTAGTCCCAGCTACTCGGGAGGCTGAGACAGGAGGATCGCTTGAGCTCAGGAGTTTGAGGTTGCTGTGAGCTAGGCTGACGCCACGGCACTCACTCTAGCCTGGGCAACAGAGAGAGACTCTGTCTCAAAAAAAAAAAAAAAAGAGACCAGGCTGATTGTCCTGTAGAATTCAACAAATATTTATCGAGGGCCTACTGTGTGTGCCAGGCACTGTTGTAGGCATTGGGGATATAGCAGGATCGTCACAGACACAGATCCCTGCCCTCGGGGAGCTAAGGGTGATGTTCTGGTCAGTGGGAGACAGACGGTAGAAGATGTAGTATATCGGCTGGTGGTAAATGTCGGGGAGAAAAATAAGCAGCTATAGGCGGGGGCAGGGGTACTGGGGTGTGCACTCTGGGGAATGGAGTGCAGGTTTAAATGGTTTGGTCAGGAAGACTCGCTGAAAAGATAACATTTGAGCCAGATCTGAAGGAGTTGGGGGAGTAAAAGAGATGTTATCTGAGAGAGGAACATTCCAAGCCAAGAGAACAGCAAGTGCAAAGGCCCTGAGGCAGGAACACACCTAGGGCATTCCAGGAATAGCAAGGCCAGTGGGGCTAAGGTGGAATAAGCCAGGGGGGAAGGCATTTGAGGGCCCAGGAGCGGGGTGGGGAGATAACAGGGGCTGATGGTGCAGGGCCTTGGGGGTCACAGGGAAGACTTGAGCTCTTAATGTGAGTGAGATGGCAGACACAGAAGGGTCTTGAGCAGAGGAGGGCCATGGGTGGACTTAGGCTTTAGGGATCCTCTACAAGGTGCAAGAACAGAAGCAGGGTGACCGCTCAGGAGGTGACCACGGTGTTCTGGGTGAGGGATGCTGGAGACTGGACCAGCATGGAAGCCGGTGGGGAGGGTGAGGAGCATTCTGGAGGTAGAGCCGACTGGAAAACCAAAGGCTGGAATGGTATGTGCAAGAAAGTGGAGCCAGGGGTACTGCCTGGATTTCCTGCTTGAGCCTCCAGTAGGACGGAGCTGTCGCTTTCTGAGAGGGGCAGGTTGAGATCAGGAGGGAGGCGTTGGGAAGGTCGGGTCCAAGGGGTCATTCACATCCTAGCGAAGATGTCCAGGAGGGAGTGACAAGCTGGAGTTCAGGGAGAGGGCTGGGCAGGACATGGAAACGTGGAAGTTTCTGGCCGTAGAGGGCACACAAAGCTAAGCCCCTGTCTTTCCCAGCTCCCAGAAGCCGCCTGCTTTCCTCGGCTCAGGGCCCCTTCCTCGTCCTCAAAGCCAGCAGCGTGGCATCTCCCAGCCGCTCTGACCCACACAGTTCTGTCTGTCTCTTTCCCTGTTAAGGACCCCTGTGATCGTGTCGGTCCCACCTGAATAATCTAGGGTCCTGTTCTCATCTCAAGCTTCTAACTTCATCCCATCTGCCAAGTCCCTTTTTGCCATGTAAAGTGACATACTCATAGGGTCCAGGGATTAGGAGGTGGACATCTTTGGGGAGTGTTGGTCTGTGTGCCCCCGCGCCTATTCAGTGCCAGCCCCGTGCAGGGTGGTGGTGGGGATGCAGTGGGACGGCCCCAGCCTCCCTCGCAGGCTCACAGTCCGGTGGGAAGGCAGACCCGTTGGCAGACAGCGACGACCTGGGGCGGTCAGGCGGGGGCGGGGCAGTGGCTGGGGGAGCGCAGAGGAGGCGGCTGCCCCCGGCTGCAGGAGGAGACTGCTCTCGGAGTGTGGCTGGAGAGGAGACGAAGGCCTGGGGTAGCTCCCTAGACACCTGGACATCAAAAACAGAGGCCGAGGAGGCTGCAAAGACAGAGCGGCAGCCAGAGGGGTAGGTGAGCTGGGAGTGTGAGAGCAGAAAGGCAGAATTTCGAGAAAAGGGGAGCGCTGATCATTTATCCACGGATCACGCAGGCATCACTGTAATAACATGAGGAAATGCTGGGCGTGGTGGTGCATGCCTGTAATGCCAGCCACTTGGGAGGCTGAGGCAGGAGGATCGCTTGAGCCCAGGAGTTGGAGGTTACAGTGAGCTATGATCCCACCACTGCACTGCAGCCTGGGTGACATAGCAGGACTCTGTTGCTAGAAAAAAAGCAGAAATTAACAAAAGGATGAGCAGAAAAAGATGAGTAAGAATCCAAGGGTTGTTGTTGGCACTCGAGGTTGCCGCCAGGGGGTGCCACATACACGTCCCAGACCTGGAGCCTAGCGCTGGGATTTTATTTAATTTTTTCCTTCAGATTTTGGCCAGACATGGTACTTTGCAACCGGGTATGCATGTTGATGTCTATCTCTTTATCTACTTGCACACACACACATAAAATTAGAGTGTGCGTCGCTGGCATATTTATTCATGGGTTGTGCGTCTGCATTGCTATTCTAGTATTTATGTATATTACAGTTCAGTGTCGGCAGGGCCTGGGGTCATTTTGGTCACAGTGGTGACCCCTCAGGCTGCCCAACACACACCTGGCACATAGTAGGTGCTCAGGAAATGTTTGTAGAATGATTGAATGAATGAATTCCAGGCTAAGGAATTTGTCTCCAGAGGTAACAGGAAGTCACAGAAGGGAGTGGCAAGGCTGGATGGCTGCTCTTGAATATGCCAAGCCCCCTCTCCGCCCTGGGCCTTTGCCAGGCAATTCCCTCTGCCTGGAATGGAAGCCCCTGCCCATCCTACAGGTCTCGGCTCACACGCCACCTCCTCCAGGAAGCCCTCCCACGCCCCAAATCCGAGGCTCAGAGGGGGTTCGGCACCTCTTCCAGGCTCCCGCAACCCAGTTCTGCCCACCCTGGAGATGCCTACCCCACTCTTGGGGATAAGTGTCCCTCCACTGGACTGTGAGCCCCGGGAGAGTGGGGCCCGGCCTGTCTCAGCCACCACTGTGCCTCCAGCACAGGGCCAGACACAGAGCTGGGACCCAGGGACCACGCGTGGAGTGAAAGACTACCTTGGCCCCACTCTGCCCGGCACACTGGGGCCTGGGCCTGCCCTGTCGCTCACAGCCTCTCTGCCCCACAGTTCCGGAACTTTAAGATCATTTACCGACGCTACGCCGGCCTCTACTTCTGCATCTGCGTCGATGTCAACGACAACAACCTGGCCTACCTGGAGGCCATCCACAACTTCGTGGAGGTGCGCAGGGGTGGGCGGACGGGCAGGTAGCCCCCGTGTGGCCCTCCAGCATTGGGAGCCCTCCCTGGTCCCCTCCCCCGACGGTGGATGGGACTCTTTCTTTACCCACCCGATTCTTTTTTGTCTGTGTCCATCGCTGTCTGTCTCTTCCTGTCTCTGCCCATCCAGCTGTCACTCTGCTTGTGTCTTTCTCTCTGTGCCTCAGTCTGCGTCCTCTACTGTCTCTTTTTGTCATTACTTGATCCCTGTGCTTGTTTCTCTCTCTCTGCCTTTGCCTGCATCTGCATCTGTCCCTTTCTCCCACTCCTCTTCCTGGATCTGTCTGTCTGTCTGTCTGTCTCTCCCCCACCTTCCTGTTTCTCTCTTTTTTGCCATCTCTTTATGATGATCCTTGCTCTCTGTGTCTCTCTCTGTGTCTCCCTCTGTCTCTCTTCCCCCTCCCTCCTCCTGGTCTCTTTCTGATGACCCGGTCCCTGTCTCTGTGCGTGTGTGTCACTCTCCCTGCCCGTCTCTTACGCTCTGTCTTCCTCGCCCAGGTCTTAAACGAGTATTTCCACAATGTCTGTGAGCTGGACCTGGTGTTCAACTTCTACAAGGTAGGCCCCTGGCGAAGAGGAGGCTGAAGGAGCCAAAGGAGGGGGAGGAGGGTGGCCACCCAGTGCCCCTGCTGAGGTCTGTGTCCTGGCTATCAGGGCAGCGGGGTCGGGGCCGGCGTCCTGCGCGCCCTTCTCTCACACCGGGGTCCCGGCCTCCGTTCGCACAGGTTTACACGGTCGTGGACGAGATGTTCCTAGCCGGTGAGATCCGCGAGACCAGCCAGACGAAGGTGCTGAAACAGCTGCTGATGCTGCAGTCCCTGGAGTGAGGGCAGGCGAGCCCCCCCGGCCCCGGCCCCTCCCGGCCTCACCTGCTCGCTTCCCCTGTCCAGGCCTGCGGCCCACCCCAGCAGCCCCTCCCTCAGCCGCCCAGGAGGAAGGGACCCAGCTGGGCCTGGGCCTCCAGGGAGGAGGCTGCATCCCACTGCCTCTGGGCCCCAGCTGTGGGTGGAGGCCACCGTGCGTGTCCCTAATACCCGTGCTGTTGTCGTGTGATGCTGTGAGTGCGTGTGTGTGGAGCCCCCAATAAACCTGTGGTCCTGCCTGGCCTTGCTGTCTTTGAGCGTTTGCTTATCTTCCCTGGTGACCGAAGACACTCAGAATGCCGATGCCCTCTTCTCAGTCCATCAGTCAGTCGGTCAACAAATACCCCTCATTGTGCTGAGCAAGGCAAGGAACCCTGGCACCCTTCAGACTTGCTCCTCCCCACAAAGGGCCCCCAAGACTGGAAGGGATGACAGGTTTAGATACCATGCACTTGCTGCTAAAATAGTAACCCTCAAAGCTAACGCTTAATAGCCCTGAGTATTTCCCAGACATTGTTCTCAGCAATTAGCACGTATTACCTTAATGCTTACAAAAGTATGAGGAAAAGGCTATTATTATCCCCATTTTTCAGGTGAGATCATCAAGCCCTGGAAGATTAAAAGATTTGCCCAGGGTCACGTAGCTAGTCAGTGGCCAAGCCAGGTGCGTTTGGGGCCAGTTTTGAGCCCAGGCAGGCAGATCCCGATTCCTTGTTTTTAGCCACTAGACCCAGCAGTCACTGGAAGTGTAGGCTCAACGCTCAGCATCTTGTGCTTCTCAGCAACAGCACCGCTGGCATTTGGGCTAGGACAATTCCTCATTGTGAGACTGTCCCTAGTGTGGCCGGACTTTTGGCTTCCACCCACCAAATGCCAGCAGTGGCCCCCTGGCCATTGTGACTACAGAACCAACCCCCACACGGGGCCCTTTGGAGTTGAGCCCCCGCCCCATGCCCAGTGACAGCAGAGTGTGACAGCTGCTGGTCACATAGGCCTGGCCCCCTTGGCAAGCCGAGAACGGCTCTGGGCCCATGTGGGCTCTGATTAACATCATACGACCTGGCTTCAGTCTCCCAGCTGCAGGAGGTAGGGGCATGGGGCATCCTGGCTTGGCCACTTAGCAGCTGTGTAAGCTCCAGGTAAGTCATTTAACCTCTCTTGCCTCTGTTTCTTCATCTGGAAAATGGGTTGACAATAGTTTTTCCTTCACTGGTGTGTTTGAGGGTTGAATGAGTTGATCTACAGGAAAGATCGAGATTGTGCCTGTATAGTAGTAAGCACACACTTACTCCACAGGCATCAATGCCCGTGTACAAGGCATTGTCAGAGCCACCAGAGGTATCAACAGAAGGAGACAGTAAGGGGTAGCTGTAATCATTGTTTTACACACAGGAAAACAGGCTTGGAGAGGTGAATTTATATTGGGCATTTTTATAAATATTAATATAATTATGTAACAGTGTATTAGTTTTCCTACCAGTACTGTAACAAATTATCACAAACTTAGTGCTTAAAACGACACAAATTTATTATAATTCTGAAAGTAAGAAGTCCGAAATGGGTTTCATTGGGTTAAAAATCAAGGTGTCAACAGAGCTGCCTGGAAAGTCTAGGGAGAATCTGTTTCCTTGCATTTTCTAGTGTCTAGAAGCTGCCTGCTGTCCTTGGCACGTGACCCCATCCTCCATCTTCAAACCCATCTTCCAGTCTCTCCCCCCTCCCCATGGTCTCCATGTCTCAAGATGCTTAATGTAATCATGTTTGCAAAGTCACTTTTGCCATGGAAAATAACATATTCACAGGTTCCAAGGATTAGGATGTGGACATTTTTAGGGGGCCATTCTGCCTGCCACAAACAAGAAACACTTACGTGGTATCTACATAGCGTTGGTTTTGTTGGCACCAAAATCCTCCTCTGGCCAGGTTAACTAGAAAAGAGGATTCCAAGCCAAGGGAACAGTAAGCGCAAAGGTCCTGAGGCAGAACGTGCAAGGAGGCCAGTGTGGCTAGAACAGAGTGAGCCAGAGGGACAGTCCTGGCGATGTGTTTGGAGAGACGATGGCATTGGGGATCGGAAGGGGAAGGCAGGTCACACAGGGCCTCACTGGCTGTAGTGAGGACGCTGGGTTTACTCTGTGTCAGATGAGAGCCATGGGTAGGAGGATTCTTTGTTTTGGAGGATCTGGGGGAGGGGGGTGACAGCTTTATTGAGATATAACTCACATACCATACAAGTCATCTACGGTATATAATTCAATGGTTTTAGTATATTCACAGACTTGGGGCACAGACATCACAATGCATTTTAGAACATTTTTATCACCCCAAAAAGAAAGCTCATGCTTTCTGGGAAAGAAACTCAACAAAAAATTAATTAATTAGAAATAAATTAAAAAATAATAAGAAACCTGATGCCCCTCAATTCCCCCAGGCCCTGGCAACCAGGAATCCACTTTTGGTGTCTATGGATTTGCCTGGCATTGCACATAAAAGGGGTCATTCAGTATGTGGGGCATGGGAAGGTTCCCTGCCAAATCCGATGCAGGCCAGGCAGGGACAGGGGCAGAGCGGCCAGCAAGGAGGTGCCGCTGGGGCCAGGATGGGGGCGGCGATGGAAGTAGAGAAGGGATCGGATCTGGGCACATTTCGAAGGTGCCATCAGCTGCATTCTCTGACAATTTCATGTAGGGTGGGAAGAAGTCAGAGATCACTCTCAATTTTACAGCCTGAGTATCTCAAAGACCAGAACCTCCCTTCATAGAAGTGAGAATCCGGTTGGAAGAATCTGTCCAGTGTGAGTTCCTGGGACCCCAAGGGGGAGGTGCCGAGGCAGCAGTGGCCACGCGGGTCTGGAGCTCAGGAGAGAGGCCCAGCCGGACACAGGTACCTGGAAGTCACCAGAACGGTGGTATTTGCTGCCGCTGTGAGACCAGCTAAGATCAGCAAGGGAGCAGGGGGAAGAGAGAGGAGAAGAGATCTGAAGACTGAGGCTGGTGGCTTTTCAGCCATCAGGAAACAGGAGAAACCAGGAAATGAAAGAGAAGGTACAGCCAGTCAGTGCAGCGTCCTTGAATCGAGTGAAAAAATCCAATGTGTTCAAGGGGAGAGTATTCCCGTGTTAAATGCTGTTGAGAGCACTACAGACATATTAGAACGGCTAATTTAAAAAATAAAAAAGTACCTAGTGTCAGCAAGCGTGCAAGGCAATCAGAACTCTCACGCACTGCTGATGGGAACGCAAAATGGGGCAGCCACTCTGGAAAACAGTCTGCCAGTTTCTTGCAAAGTTAAACATACACTTCCCTTGTGACTCAGCAATCCTACCCTTACTTGTTTACCCAAGAGAAATAAAAACTTAGGTCTGCACGGAACTTGTACCTGTGTGTTCATAGCAGCATTACTCACAATAGCCAAAAGGCGGAGGCACCCCAGCTGTCCATCCACTGATGAACGGATAAGTAAGGTACGCTACCTGCATGCAGCGGGCTATTAGCCGGAAATAGAAGGGACACTGACTGACACGCCACAACGCGGATGAAGCTTGAAGACATTACGCTAAGTGAAAGAAGCCAGACACAAAGGCCTCATGTCAAATGATCTACCCATGGAAACGTCCAGAATAGGCGAGTGTGCAGAGATAGAAATATTAGCTGTTGCCCGGGGGCTGGGGGAAACGAGAGAGAGGGGAAGGCTAAGGAGCAGGAAGCTTCTTTTTGAGGTGATGAAAATGTTCTGAAATTGACATTGGCGGTGGTGGTTGTGCAACTCTGTGAATATGCTAAAAACTATCAAATTGTACACTTTATTATTTTTTTTTTTTTGAGACAGAGTCTCGCTCTGTTGCCCAGGCTAGCGTGCCATGGCATCAGCCTAGCTCACAGCAACTTCAAACTCCTGGGCTCAAGCGATCCTTCTGCCTCAGCCTCCTGAGTAGCTGGGACTACAGGCATGCGCCACCATGCCCGGCTAATTTTTTCTATTTTTAGTTGTTTGGATAATTTCCTTCTATTTTTAGTAGAGACAGGGTCTCGCTCTTGCTCAGGCTGGTCTCGAACTCCTCACCTCAAAGGATCCTCCCGCCTCGGCCTCCCAGAGTGGTAGAATTACAGGCGTGAGCCACCCCGCCCGGCTTAATAACCTGATTTTTAGAAATGGTTCTGAAGCCCAAATGTCCATCAGCTGATGAATGAATAAACAAAATGTGGTATCTCCATGCACTAGAATATTGTTGGGTCACAGGAAAGAGTGAAGCACTGATACAGGATACAGCGTGGATGGATCTTGAGAACACGGTGCTGAATGAAAGAAGAAGCCATCCAAATCTAACTCTGGAGTTGAAAATGAAGGAATAAAAGAAGAAGAAGCCAGACACAAAGACCACACAGTGTACGATTCCATTTATATGAAATGTCCAAAACAGGCAAATCCATAGAGACAGAAAATAGATAAGTTGTTGCCTAAGGCTGGGGGAAGAGGGGAGTAGGGAGTGACTGCTTAATACATTTGGGGTTTCTTTTTGGGGTGATGAAAATGTTCTGGAACTAGACAGTGGTGATGGTTGAATGACCTAGTAAATATACTAAAAATGACTGAATTGCACACTTGATGTGCACAAGGACTAGGGCACAAGTCCCAGTAAACCCCTTGGAAGAGCTTTCTGCCCATGGATGCCACCAAGGAAGCGTTGTTTATGTCTCTTCTCCCAGGGCGTCCTAAAGAGCCCAAGTGTTACAGAAGCTCCTCATTGGAGGATTGAGCTTTGAAACAACCGATGAGGAGCTATGCTGAGCGATGGGGACACTCAGGGACTGTGTGGGAAGGAGAGATCCAAACTGAAGGGCCCCAGGGCTTTGGGTCTGCGGCAGATGCCACCATGGAGGAGGAGGACACAGCCGTGAGTGCAAGGCCACACAAGGCGGATGAAAGTGTTGTGCCCAAAGGGGCTGCTAGAGAGAAGATTCTCCAAGACCAGGTGCCCCCTTGACTGTGAAAAAGATCTTTCTTGATGACGGTAGAAAGACACCGAAGAACAACACCTAACAGATTAGTTGAACGGCGCAGGGAAACGGAAGTGATTGAAATCATAACTGACCCGAGGCGGTGGCAAGAAGAGGGGCTTTGCTTTTGTAACCTCTGCTGTTCGTGACTCCGCCGATGAGACTGTCGTTCGGCAACATCGTCCTGTGAAAGGCCACAACTGTGACGTCAAGAAAGCCCTGTCAAAGCAAGAGCTGACTTCCTCCAGCCGAAGAAGTCGAAGTGGTCCTGGGAACTTTGGTGGTGGTTGTGCAGGTGATCTCGGGGTGGGGGGGGGGGAAGCACTGGTTGTGGTGATCGTGGTGGCTTTGGCAGCAGCCATGGTGGCGGGAGATATGGGGGCAGTGGGGTTGGCTAGAATGGATTTGGTGATTGTATTAGTCAGCGTTCCCCAGAGCAACGGAGCCAACAGGGCATATAGACCTATAGAAAGAGATCACTACGAGGGACTGGCTCACACCACTGCTGACACAGGAGTCCCGGGACCCGCGTGCTCCCTGGAAGCCCAGGAAAGCTGGTGGTGTCCTTCCAGTACAGCGGCCGGAATGAGCCCTTGGGCCATGTGTTTGCAACCCTGGTGCAAGTGGACTCAAGCATAGGCCAGAGTCAGGTCTGAGTTTTTTTTTTTGAGACACAGTCTCCCTCTGTTGCCCAGGCTAGAGTGAGTGCCGTGGCGTCAGCCTAGCTCACAGCAACCTCAAACTCCTGGGCTCAAGCGATCCTACTGCCTCAGCCTCCCGAGTAGCTGGGACTACAGGCATGCGCCACCATGCCCGGCTAATTTTTTCTATATATATTTTTAGTTGTCCAGATAATTTGTTTCTATTTTTAGTAGAGACGGGGTCTCGCTCTTGCTCAGGCTGGTCTCGAACTCCTGAGCTCAAACGATCCGCCCACCTCGGCCTCCCAGAGTGCTAGGATTACAGGCGTGAGCCACCGCACCTGGCCAGGTCTGGGTTTTTAAGGGACTCCAGTGTTTAGGGGAACGGTGACAAAGAGGAACCAGAGAAAGCCGCCCAACAAGGAAGCTTCTGAACTGTTAGTGGAGCTCCCGCTCTGGGCCTAGCAGGATCTAAGGCTTTAAAAGGCAAAAGCCCATTTAATCTCCATAACGATGCTGTGAAGTGGCTTCTGGCGTTATCACTGCCGTTTTGAGTTATTATTTCCTCTTTGCAGATAAGGGAGATCATTTGCCCAAGCACACACAATGAGCAGATGAGACTGGAATCCAGATTTCTAGAATGCTAGACTCATGGGTATTTCCATTCACTTTAAGGGGGACAGATGAGCCGGGCCCGGTGGCTCACATCTGTAATCCTAGCACTCTGGGAGGCTGAGGCCGGAGGATTGCTTGAGCTCAGGAGTTTGAGGTTGCAGTGAACCATGATGATGCCACTGCAGGCTACCAAGGGTGACCAAGTGAGACTCTGTCTCAGAAAAAAAAAAAAAAAAAGGAAGTTGAACCCCCTCCTCACTTTAAAAAATTATAAAATAATAACAAATTTAAAAATTTTAAAAAGAGGGACAGATGTCTGAGTTTTTTGCTGATGACATGATCTTTTATCTAGAAAACCCCAAAGATTTTGCCAAGAGACTCCTGGAATAGATAAATAAATTCAGCAAAGTGTCAGGTTACACAATCAATGTACACAAATCAGTAGCATTCCTCTATGCCAACAACAGTCAAATTGAGAATCAAATCAAAGACTCAATACCTTTCACAATAGCAACAAAGTAAATGAAATACCTAAGAATATGTTTAACCAAGGAGATGAAAGACCACTACAAGGAGAACTGTGAAACACTGAGGAAGGAAATCGCAGAGGATGTAAACAAATGGAAAAACATACCATGCTCATGGATCAGCAGAACCAACATTGTTAAAATGCCTCTACCACTCAAAGTGATTTACAGATTCAATGCAATCCCTGTTAAAATACCAAAGTCATTTTTCACAGATCTAGAAAAAAGAATTCTACACTTTGTATGGAACTAGATAAGAGCCTGTATAGCCAAGGTAACCTTAAGCAAAAAGAACAAATCAGGAGGCCTCATTGTACCAGACTTCAAACTATACTACAAAGCTATAGTAACCAGAACAGCATGGTACTGGCACAATAACAGAGACATAGACCAATGGATCAGAACAAAGAACCCAGATACAAAACCATCCTCATATTGTCATCTGATCTTTGGCAAGGCAGACAAAAACATACACTGAGGAAAAGAATCTCTATTCAATAAATGGTGCTGGGAAAATTGGATAGCCACATGTGGAAGACTGAAACAGGATCCACACCTCTCACCACTCACAAAAATTCATTCATGGTGGATAGCAGACTTAAGCCTAAGGCATGAAACTATAAGAATGCTAGAAGAAAATGTTGGAAAAACTCTTATAGAGTCTAGGCAAAGAATTTATTCTGAAGACCGCAAAAGCAATCACAGCAACAACAAAAACAAATAAATGGGACCTGATCAAATTAAAAAGCTTCTGCACAGCCAAGGAAACAATCATTAGAACAATTCGACAACCTACAGAATGGGAGAAAATATTTGCAGCTATACATCCAATAAAACGTTGGTAACCAGAATCCACGAAGAACTCAGGCAAATCAGCAAGTAAAAAATCAAACAACCCATTAAAAAGTAGGCAAAAGGCATGACAGAAACTTTTCAAGAGAAGACAGACTAATGGCCAACAAACATGAAAAAATGCTCAACATCCCTAATCATTAAAGAAATGCAAATCAAAACCACAATGAGATACCACCTAATCCAGTGAGAATGGCTTTTATTAAAAAAAAAAAATCTCAAAACATGAAATGCTGGCGTGGATGCTGAGAGATAGGAACACTCATACACTGCTGGTGGGAATGCAAACTAGTACAACCTCTATGGAAAGTAGTATGGAGATACCTCAAAGAACTAAAAGTAGACCTACCATTTGATCCAGCAATCCCACTACTGGGTATTTACCCAAAGGGAAAAAAGGACATTTTATGAAAAAAAAAAAAAGACACCTGCATTTGAATGTTTATAGCATCACAATTCACAATTGCAAAGATGTGGAAACAACCCAAGTTCCCATCAATAATGAGTGGATTAATAAAATGTGGTATATGTATACCATGGAGTACTACTCAGCCATAAAAAATGGTGAACTAATTCCTCTTGTACTAACCTGGATGGAACTGGAGACCATTCTTCTAAGTGAAGCATCACAAGAATGGAAAAACAAACACTCCATGTAGTCACCATTACATTGGAACTAATCAAACAACACTTACATGCACACACGGAAATAAAACTCATCAGAAATCAAGTAGGTGGGGGGGAGGGGATGAGCAAATTCACACCTAACGGGTACAGTGCACACTATCTGGGTCATGGCACACTTGTAACTTTGATTCAAAGTGTGCAAAAGCAATGTATGTAACCCAATCGTTTATACCCCTGTAATACTCTGAGATAAAAAAGGGGAAAAAAAAAAAAAAACCTGGGTGAGGGTGAATTCAAGGTGGAGATGGGAGAGATTATTTATCCTCTGGCCTGGGGAAGGGAGAGGCACACCTAGCCAGAGGGAGGATGTTAGCTGGCTTCATGCCCGACACCTACCTGCGTCTTACCAAGGTTAACCGGGCTCGGCCCTGCCTTTCCTTCCCAGTGATGCAATCCGGAACTTGGCTGACAACAGCCACTTCACAGCACAGGTAGGGCACTTCCTGCCCGCAGCTACATGCTAAGGGCTTTGCGTAGCCTATTTCCTTGAGCTGCAGAGAAACCGAGAAACCACCATCTTCTAAGCTCTCAGGCCGGAAGCTCTGAAGGGATTCATTGACTTCTCTCTGCTTCTCAGACCCTACATCCCATCCCACAGGAAATCCTGTTGACTTGACCTTCAAAATGTATCCAAGGTCCAACCCCCACAGCCAGCCCAGCTGCTGTCATCTCCCAGCTGGACTATGGCAGTCACCTCCTTGCTGCTTCTGCCCTTACCCTCAACAGAAAGGTCCCCACGTGGCAGCAGAATCCTGTTGCGAAAATGAGATGATGTCACTCTCCTCCTCAAATCCCTCCTGTGGCTCCTGCCTTACTCAGAATAAAAGCCAAAGTTCTCACCACGACCCACAAGGTCCCTGTCCCCTCTCTGACATCATCTCCTACCCTCTCCCCGTTGCTTGCTCTATTCCATGCACACTGGCTTCTTTAGTGCTCCTCAACCTTCTCAAGCACAGTCCTGCCTCAGGGCCTTTGCATCTGCTGCGTAGACCACTCTTCCCCCAGATATCTGCATGGCTCACTCCCTCTCCTCCCTCAAGTGCTCAAATGTCACCTCTTTAGTTGAGCCTTCCTGACCTCATGAAATAAAATAGTTGTCCTTTTCTCCATATTCCATATATAATATAAAATTATATTACATGTAATTGTGTGTGTATATATGTATATATGGCCTATCACTGGGGTGTCACCCCAGAGGGCAAGGACACCTGACTCATTCAGTGCTATTCCTCCATGCCTAGAGCAGTTCCTGATGATTAGTAGATGTTCAATGAACATTAAACAAATGAATCCTCTCAAGATCCCTGAAAGGTAGGTACTATGACGATCCCATTTTGTAGATGAGGAGACTGAGGCATAGACAGGTAAAGGCACACCCCGCAAGGCCCCCCAGCTCTCATCCATTGAGTTCGTGCTGCAGACTAGCTCTTGTACTCAGCCCTGGATTTGCAGCCTCTTAAACGAGGTTGGGAGGTGAGCAGGTGAGTGGCCTAAGGCTCAGAGAGAGGAAGTTACTTGGCTAGGGCCACACAGCCAGGAGTGGTAGATCCAGGACCAATGGGGTCTGTCTACAGCCAGGGCCATCCTCGCTGTCAGTTGCTAGGCAGTCTCAGTGGGAAAGCCTGAGTTGAAAGATTGAGCATCCTTGGCTGGGCGCGGTGGCTCACGCCTGTAATCCTAGCACTCTGGGAGGCCGAGGCGGGAGGATTGGTTAAGCTCAGCAGTTCAAGACAAGCTGGAGCAAGAGCAAGACCCCTTCTCTACCAAAAACAGAAAAAAATTAGCTGGGCATGGTGGCATGTGCCGGTAGTCCCAGTTACATGGGAGGCTGGGGGCAGGAAGATCCCTCAAGCCCAGGAGTTTGAGGCTGCAGTCAGCTATGACAACGCCACTGAACTCTAGCCAGGGTAGCAGAGCGAGACCCTGTCTCAAAAACAAAACAAAAACAACCAAAAACAGAAAACAAAAATACCCTCCAGTGGCTCCCATCTCACTCAGAGCAAAAGTCAAAGTCCTTGCGGTGGCCCAGAAAGCCCTACAGCATCTGTCACCCTGTCTATTGTCCCCATTTCATTCACTGACACTTTTTTTTTGTTTCCTCACTCTGCTGTCCAGGCTGGAGTGCAGTGGTGCGATCATAGCTTGCTGCAGCCTCAAACTCCTGGGCTCAAGCGATCCTCTTGTCTCAGCCTCCCAAGTCACTGGGACTACGGGCATGCGCCACCATGCCCGGCCACCACTCTTGCCCTTAACTTACCCACTGGCTGGTTGCAGCATGGCCCTGCTTCAGGACTTTGCCCCAGCGGTTCCCTCTGCCTGGGGTGCCCTTTCCTGGCTCGCTCCGTCTCAACATTCACATGTCATCTTCTCATGGGCGACTTCCTTAAACACCCTGTTTAAAATTCCAAACAATTCCCCCTTTCTCCTACCACCAGCGCTTCCTAACCTCCTCCCCCGCATTTATTACCATCTGACATTCAAGATCTGTGTTTCCAAATTCAGTAGCCACCAGCCACGTGTGACTCCTGAGCACGTGAAACGTGGGAATCCAAGTTTAGATGTGCTGTAAGTACAACATACTTATTGTTCCAAGATCTACTGGAGTCCCAGAAAAAAAATACACATAGGACTTTGAAGACTTAATATGGGGGGAATAAAGGAATGTAAAATATCTCAATAATTTTTATGTTGATTACATGTTAAAATGATAATAGTTTGGATATGTCGGTATATTTGTTTCCTATTGCTGCTCTAACAAATTGCCACGAACTTGGTGTCCCTTTAGAAGACAGACTTATTATCTCACAGTTATGGAGGTCCACGGAAGGAGGTTCTCTCTTTCCCTTACGAGAACACTTATCATTCCACAGGGCCCCCCAGATTATCCGGATAATCTCCCCAGCTCAAGCTTCTTAACTTAGTTGCATCTGCAAAGTCCCTCTTGCCACAGAAGGTGACACATTCACAGGTTCTGGGAATTGGGTTGTGGACACCTTTGGGGCCCTTTATGCTACCTACCAAAGTTGGGTTAAATAAAATGCATTATTAAAGTTAATTTTACCTGCTGCTTTTTATTGTTTTGAATGTGACTACCAGAAAATGCAAAATTGCTTCTGTGGTTTGCATCCTATTTCTACGCGACAGCTCTGCTCTGTATATTTTGCTGGTGTATTTCTTACCCATCTCCCTCCTACTGATAGAATGTGAGCACCGAGAACAATGGGACTTTGTTTTATATACTGCTAGATCTCTGGCACTAGCACAGTTCTTGGCACATAGTAGGCCTTCAATAATATTTGTTGAATAAATATTATGGATGTATTTCCTGATGACCTGTGTTTGGCATGAACTCTCAGATACCCCCTGCTCCCACCCAAACCATATGGCTTCCTTCTCCTCTCCCAGGGCCAGGGATTCAGGGCAGAAGCCAGATTGAATGAGGGAGGGATTTGGAACAATCTGGAAGTCTTCCTAGAGGAAGGAGCAAGGCTGGTAAGAGAAGGAATCCCAGCCCAGGAAAGGTCTTCCAAATGATGCTCTCTCCCTCCGGGACATGGGCCCAGCTGTTTGCATGGAGTTGAATGCCAGGCCCCACCCCCTGGTGCAAAGTGATGAAGATGTGGTTGCCATGACGACCCCACATCCTCAGGGCGGTGAGGTCTGTACCAGCCAGATGCCCTTTGGGTGGAATTAGAGTGATGTGAGATAAAAATAGCAATGCAGGGAAGAGCTAAACCCTCAGCTTTGAGGCTCTCACGTCACATTCTGCCACCTGCTCCTTGTTACAACCACGCTCGCTCCCTCCACGATCTCAACTCCGGGCATCACACACCGGCACCACGCTGGAAGTGCCCCAGCTCACTCTACCTGGTGTCCCGACTCCAGACTCCTTCCATCCCACCAGGACCACTGGTTCATTAATCCAACCACCTGTCCACTGTCCACCCCCCCCACCCCCGTCTGAACACTCTGCCCCACCCCTCTTGGAGCCTCTGGCTGCTCGTTGCAGTCCTTTCCTTGCACCCACCCTCAACTCCCGTGCCCACATCATTGGGCTCACAGGGCACCCCTCAACTATCTGCCCACTACAGGTGCATGCACCTGCTCAGCTGAGTGGAGAAAAATCCACAAACCTGTAGACAGGACTCACCTTAACTTCAGGACCATGACCTCCAGGGGGCGCTCAGCATCGCCTTGCAACTGGGTCTTACAGCCCTAGCCCGTTCGCTCTTTCAATAACCCCATGCTTAAAAAAAAATTGTTAAAAAATATTTTTAAAACATACCATTTTACCATTTCTAACCATTTTAAAATGTACTATTCAGGCCGGACGCGGTGGCTTACGCCTGTAATCCTAGCACTCTGAGAGGCCGAGGCGGGAGGATCGCTTGAGGTCAGGAGTTTGAGACCAGCCTGAGCAAGAGCGAGACCCCCGTCTCTACTAAAAATAGAAAGAAATTACTAATAGCTGTGCATGGTGGCGGGAGGCTGTAGTCCCAGCTACTCGAGAGGCTGAGGCAGGAGGATCCCTTGAGCCCAGGAGTTTGAGGCTGCTGTGAGCTAGGCTGACATCACGGCACTCAAGCCAGGGTGACAGAGTGAGACTCTGTCTCAAAAAAAAAAAATGTACTATTCAGTGGCACTAACCATGTTCTCAATGTTACATAACCATCACCACCATCCATCTCCAGAACTCTTTCATTATCCCAAACAGAAACTCTGTATCCATTAAACAATAACTCCCCACACCCCTCCCCCTCCAGGCCCTGGTAACCTCTAGTCTACATTCTGTCTCTAAGAATTTGCCAAATCTAGGTATCTTATCTAAGTGGAACCACACAGCATTCCTTTGTGTCTGGCTTATTTCACGTGGTTTCCAAGGTTCCCCTATGTTATAACATGTGTCAGAATTTCATTCCATTTTTTGTCATCGGGACACTTCTTTGTATGTATGTACGACATTCCCAGAAAAATAGAGTCCCAGGATTCTTCCCTCCCGTGAGGGTTTTTGTCTTGCTTCCTCTTGGTCTGTGATGCCAGCTGTGGTTGTCAGCACAAACGAAACGAAACTAAAGGGACAGAAGCAGATTATTCTGCCATTCTAGGTCTTGGAGTTGCATGTCCAATCTGGGGCTGATCCCTTCACCTTTGTCTAACCTGCCTGTGAAGTTCACGATTCCCTAGATCTGCGATCCTCAGCGATTTCAAATTCACCAATGTCATTATGCCTCATCAGCACAATTAGAAACCAGATGATGACTTTGGAGCACAGCCTAATGAGAACTTGGCATTTGTGTCTCTTTTCAATATTGTTGATCCTCTCGAGAGCACTGACCAGGACATTCATGGGTCCGTGATGGTGGCCCAGAAATGTGACAGCCCCTCTCAGTGGCTGAACCCTATTCCATTGTATGGGTGTGATGGACGGACTACATTTTGATTATCCATTCATTTGTTGATGTATACGCAGTTGTTTCCTGTATTTTGAAATATCTTCTCCTCTCTCCTCAAACTCCTCCACCTCTTCCCTTCCTGCTCGCTCTCAGTGGGAACCTTGCCTCCTACTTCACTGAGAAAAGAGCCATAGAAAGAAAACTTCCCCAGATTCCTACCAGCCCTTTCCTCCTATTACTTGGTGTTCCAGTCATCTACCATTGCATAACAAACAACCCCAAAACTTAGCCATGTAAAACAACCCTTGTTGCCAGGAACAGGGTACAGCAAGGACAGTTTGTTTCTGTTCCCCAATGTCTGAGGCCTCAGCTGGCAAGACTTGCAGACTGGGAGTGACTTGATGTCTGGGAGCTGGAATTAGCTGAAGGAGTCTTCACTCTAGTCTGGAAGCTCATGATGGCTGTTGTCAGCTGGAATTCGGCTGAGCTGGTAGCTAGTTGAGCTTCCTCACAACATGGCAGGTGAGTTCCAAGCGTGAATGTCTCAAGAAAGCAAGTGATGATGCAGCCTTGGAAGCCTCATCTCCACCATACTTTATTGATCAAGGCAATCATAAATCTCTGCCCAGGTTCAAGGGAAGGAAACTGCGCCCCACTGAATGGGAAAAATGTCAAGGTCACACTATAAGAAGAGTATGTGGGATGGGAGAGATTGTTGTGGCTATCCCTGGAAGATTTCCTACCAATAATGAACTACACTCTTCCTTAAAACCCTCCCCTTGAGCCTAGGAACCTTCCCCTCTTGTCTGCTCAAGGACAACAATCCAGCCACTGTCTCCTCTTTGTCCTCTGCTTCTCTTCTAGAATCTTGGAGTCCAGATCATTCCCATCAGCACACAAACGTGCTGTTTGATCTTCCTGACCTTTCTATCAAAAGAACTGACTCCCCAGCCCCTCTCTCCCGCACCCAATTTTTCTCCCACAGACCTTCTCACTGTTTGACACACTCCATATCCTCCTTGCAGCAGAGCGTTTGCCTATTTTGTTCACCTTCACCATTGTATCCCCAGCCCTTAGAACAGTGCCTGGCATGTAGTAGGTGCTCAGTAAATATACATATATATATTTTTTTTTTTTCGAGACAGGATCTTGCTCTATCGCCCAGGCTGGAGTGCAGTGGTGCCATCATAGCTTACTGCAACCTCCAACTCTTGGGCTCAAGTGATCCTCTTGCCTCAGCCTCCTAAGTTACTGGGACTACAGGCATGTCACCACCACACTCTGCTAATTTTTCTACATTTTGTAGAGATGAGGACTTGCTCTTGCTCAGGCTGGTCTCGAACTCCTGACCTCAAGAGATCCTCCCACCTCAGCCTCCCAGAGTCCTCAGATTATAGGCCTGAGCCACCACTCCCAGCCCCTCAGTAAATATTTTTTGACAATTTTTTTGTGAAACTGATAATGACAGTTGCCTCCAGGAAGGGGGACTGTGTGGGCAGTAGATATACCTTGTTTAAAAACGTGAGCTGTCCCTACCCAACATGAGAGGTTGCTTTTCTTGAACCTTTCAAAATTGTCAACTAGAGATCCTTACTTTTTACCATCGGCCTTTTGGGTCTTCTGAATTTGGCGACCTGAGCACATCTTATCCATTCAAATTAATAAATTATATTATTTTCTCAAATTACTCCAGCACCTGGCACACAAGGAGTCAGCAACTGGAAGTTGTGTTGCTATAATGACCGGCAAACACAAACACTCTTTTGCTATTTCACACCTGGCTCTGCCCAGCTCCCTTTCCCAGCCCTGTAGGCTCTGGCCTGGAACCTGCGTCTCCTCTGAGCCTCCCCCGACAGCACCCAGCTCACGTGGCATTTGATCTGACCACTTCAGAGCCCTTCCCTTGGGCCTGCAGCCCAGCAGGGGAGGCTGGCGCTGGGCATCTTCCCCAGATGGGCCTTTGAGGATGGGATGAAAGAGGCTGGGTCCAAGCTAGTGGGTTCAGCCCGATGGGAAACTCAGGAACCCCCTGGAGCTGGGCCCAGGAACAGGGGTAGGCTGAGGGGAGGTGGAGACAGGGAGGCTTCCTGGGACTTGCTGGCAGGGGGCATTTATTGAGCACCTACTGTGTGCCCAGGCCTGTGCTCAGTCCTGGGGGCAGACAGGCCAGTGCCCAGAGAGAGACAACCTAGCAGGAACAGGGCTGGGGCAGGAGAACCCAGTTGATGCAGTCAAGAAGGGCTTCCTAGAGGAGGGGACACTAAATTCCTCACAAAGTCTGTGACACCCATCCAGGATTACCTCTTCAGTGACACCCAATGACATTTGCCCTCATTCCCTCAAAGCCAGCCCCAAGGGCTCGCTTTCTGATTCCTGAACCCTTTGAGTTTGTTCCCACCTCTGAGCCACCGTGCTTGCTTTTCCTTCTGCCTGTTCCTCCCCTCTCAGACCCTCAGCGGGCAGATTCCTTCTCCTCATTCCAAATGCAGGCCAGTTATTCTTGCCACACTGAACTCTTTTTTAAAAATGTCCTTGACTGGGCGCGGTGGCTCACGCCTGTAATCCTAGCACTCTGGGAGGATGAGACAGAAGGATCGCTTGAGCTCAGGAGTTAGAGACCAGCCTGAGCAAGAGCCAGACCTCATCTCTACTAAAGATAGAAAAAATTAGCCGGGCATGGTGGCACATGCCTGTAGTCCCAGCTCCTCGGCAGGCTGAGGCAGTAGGATCGCTTGAGCCCAGGAGTTTGAGGTTGCTGTGAGCTAGGCTGACACCACGGCACTCTAGCCCGGGTGACAGAGTGAGACTCTGTCTCAGAAAAAAAAAAAAAAAAAAGAATAAAAAACGCCCTTGTTTCCAGTTTCTGTTGACTCCTTTATTTCCTGCCTTTCCCACTAGGATGTAGCCTCTTCTCACCCTCTGCTCCCTAATCCCTGGCAGGGTGCCTGAGCGAGAGTTGATGCCGGCAAATATTTGTGATATGAAGGAAGAAGGGGTGTGGCGAGGAGGGGGGAAGGGACTCCAGGCACAGGGATGGCCACAGGCAAAGGTGTGAGGCAGAGATAGAGTGGGTGTTTTGGGGTCCCTGAGGAGGTTGTGCCGGGCTGGTGGGGAGGGGGGCACAGGGGGACGGGGGGGGGGACGGAAAAGGAGGGGGGAGGGGAGAGGGGAGGGCTGGAAGTGAGTCAGGTCCTTCCCTCACAGGCCAGAGGGAGGAATGACACGCATATTGTTTGACGGTTGAAGGCGACGGGATGCTTTTGGGATCTTTTCAGATAGGGACAGAGGTGGTTCTAGGAGGTGACTTTCTGGGACACCCTCAAGCTGCCTTGGAGAGGCTGAGCCTGAGGGACAGGCCTGGCCTCCCAGAGCCTTCTAAGGGCTTCGTGCAGAACATTCCATGGCGGGGCCTTCTGGAACAGGCCGTGACGTCTTGGCAGCCCTGGCCGTCCCCATCCCCGGGTCACTGCCCCGGCCTCCTCCAGTCTCCTGGCGGCCCAGACTCTCCCTCCTCCATCCCTGCTCCCCTGGGCAGCCCGAGGCGGGTACTTTTTATAGAACACTTGAAAAAATGTTAATAGCTAATTGAAGGCAATGGCACATTTCCACAGTCGCGGGAGAGGATACAGGGAAAAGCCCTTCTGCTCTCCCCTCTCCGCTTCCCTTCCCTCAGGGCCCTCCTGGGAGGCCCTGCCACCTCCACCCAGCCTGTTTCATCCCGTCCTCAAAGGCCCATCTGGGGAGGGTGTCCAGCGCCAGCCACCTCTGCTGGGCTGCAGGCGCGAGGTAGGGCTCTGAAGTGGTCAGATCAAAAGCCACGTGGGTGGCGCCATGTGGGACGCTCAGAGGAGACACACGTTCCCAGGCCTGAGCATGCAGGGGTGGGGAACAGAGTGGAGCTGGGCCCGGCGTGGAACCATCAAAGCGGCCCTGTTTCTTGTGTTTTCTCCCAGAGATAGTCCATCATATGGAAGCACAGATGGAAAAATGCTATTCAGATCAGCCATGCGTTTCTGCACCTTATTTTTTTCCTTAAAAGTGTATTCTTTTATTCAACATGTGTTTATTGAGCATCTATTATATACCAGGCACTGTTCTGGGCACTGGGAATACAGCACAAAAAACCAGAACAGAGCAAGTTCCTTGTGGATGCGGCATTCTAGTGGGGGAGACAGTACTGTATCTAAATCAAATGACAAGTACGTTTTAACATCACATAGTAGGTCAGGTGGCCCGATAACTGTTATTAATAAAACAGAAGCAGGAAAAGAAGTTGGAGTGTCAGGTAGGCAGGTTTCATTTCTTTTTCTACAGGGTGGTCAGAGAAGGCCTCGATCAAAAGTGGCATTTGAGCAAAGGCCTGAAAGAGGTAAGGAAGCCACAGCCATGTGGTTATCTGGGATAAGGGTGGGCACAGCGGGAGGGAAAGCAAGTGCAAAGGCCCTGGGGTAGGAGCGAGTCTGATGTGTTCCAGGACCCGCCAGGAGAGCAACACAGCTGCAGAGCAGTGAGTGAGGAAGAGACTGAGTGACGTGGAGCCTTCTAGGACATATTCCAAAATTTGGCTTTTGCCTTCTCTTCTTTGAGACCCATCTGTGTCTCAGTGTGTGCTGGGGCCGGTTCTCAAGAGCAGATTGCTAAACCTTCGAGAATTTCGCAAGCCAGTTGTTAAACATAGCTCTTATTAAAAACTAAATTATACAAACTTACAGGTCAATAAAATACATTAAAAACAAAGATAGGACCAGCCACAGTGGCTCACACCTGGAATCCCAGCACTCTGGGAGGCGGAGGCAGGAGGCCAGCCAGCACTTGAGGCCACGAGTTCAAGACAAGCCTGGGCGACATAGCAAGACTCTGTCTCTACAAAAACATATTTTGAAAATTAGCCAGGCGTGGTGGCACATGCCTATAGTCCCAGCTACAGGGAGGCTGAGGCAGGAGGATCGCTTGAGCCCAGGAGTTTGAGGTTACAGTGAGCTGTGATTGTGCCGCTGCACTCCAGCCTGGCTGACAGAGTGAGACCCTGTCTCTAAAAATAATATTTTCCAATGGCCCTCCTACAAAAAAAAAAAAAAAACAAACCCCAAAATAATAATAATTAAAAAAGATAATGAATAGTCAAAATGTATTGCTTTCTAATTATTTTACTACATTTTACTATTATCTATGCTCTTGAGGCTATTTATGTCTATGGTGACTCCATGGTGGCAATGTGACTTAATGCTAGGCTATTACTTATCTCTTCCAAACTCTACATCCGATGACATCATGTTGGCAACTTCAAATAAGCCACAGTGGGAGTATTTCCACCATAGAAATTGGCAAACACTACAGATCAGGGCTGTTTCCTCCCCAGACGGCTGACGGCTGAATATCTACCAGCAACCACAACAACGCATATAGACGTGGCTCATTCTTTTGCAAAGCTGGGAGCAGTTCCGTTGCATGGATGGGCCACGGAGTGTTTGCTGGTCCCTCTCCGATGCGTGCTCAGCTTGTTTCTAGTCGTCTGCTGTTGCAAACAGGGCTGCCGTACTCTCCCATGTGCAAGGCTGTATAGCCCTGGCATAAATCCCTCAAAGAAAAATTGCTGTGTCAAAGGGCGCCCGTGGGAGGTTCTAGCGTTAATGTCTGTTGCCTAATGGCTTATCGAGAAGGTTATACCAAGTTCCACGCCCACCAGCAAGTGTGTCAGAGTGCAGAGGCTTCTTCTAAGGAGGCGAAGTGGATTGTGTCACTGCGCTGCTGCATCCTGGGGTGAGGCCTTTGTCAGGGCTCGTCCCTTTCTCTTGCCACTGGAAGGTTGCACTATGATCTCCTGTGACCCCCTGTAAATTTTACATTCCAGCTACCTTGGTGATCTGCTGTCTGTCCCCCGACATGGGCCGTGTTCCCACCCACTCTTGTCTTCTCATGCCTTTCCCCCTGTCTGGGAGCTCACGGTCCATTGCCCTCCTCGCCGGGCCAAATCCACTCGTCCATCCCCTGCGCCAGTTTGGCCTCTTTTTGTTGCAAGAGGCTGAAAACCCAGTTGTAACCATCTTCAGCAAAATCAGAAACTGATTGGCACACCTTAGCTAAAAATCCTTAAGCTAGGCTGGCTTCAGGGGCTAGAACGATGCCATGAGACCCAGTCTCGACCTCTCCTCCCCATCAGCACCCTTCGGCAGCGCCTGCCTTGGTCATGTTATATATATTTTACCACGATAAAAAAAATAATAACAATGAGGCTGAAGGTGCTTTAAAAATAATATAATAAGGCTGGGCGCGGTGGCTCACACCTGTAATCCTAGCACTCTGGGAGGCCGAGGCAGGTGGATCGCTCAAGGCCAGGAGTTCGAGACCAGCCTGAGCAAGAGCGAGACCCAGTCTCTACTAAAATAGAAAGAAATTATCTGGCCAACTAAAAATATATATAGAAAAATTAGCTGGGCATGGTGGCACATGCCTGTAGTCCCAGCTACTCGGGAGGCTGAGGCAGTAGGATCACTTAAGCCCAGGAGTTTGAGGTTGCTGTGAGCTAGGCTGATGCCACGGCACTCACTCTAGCCTGGGCAACAAAGTGAGATTCTGTCTCAAAAAAAAAAAAAAAAAAAAAATATATATATATATATATATATATATAATAAAAATAGAAGGAGAAAGAGAAAAAAAATCCTGGCTCTATCCCTTACCAGGTGTGAGAGCTAGGGCAGGTCATACCTGTGTCTGCACCTCTGTTCACTCAACTGGACAAGGAGGATAATAACCAGACCCATCCCACTGGCTCATTGAGAAGCTCAACCTCTGGGTTATAGTAAATGCTCAATAAACATCAGTTACTATTGTTAAAGCAAAATATTGAGTGGAATGCTGGAGTGAAAGAAACCAGACACAAAAGGCTACATATTGTATGATTCCAATCTATGAAATGTCTGGAACAGGCAAGTCCATAGAGACAGGAAGTAGAGTGGTGGTTGCCAGGGGCTGGGGAGAGTGGGGATAGGAGGTGACTGGTTAGTGGGTTTGGGGTTTCCTTTTGGAGTGATGAAAATGATTTGGAACCTCGACAGAGGTGATGGTTGTACAACATTGTACATGCACTAAATGCCATCGAATTGTATATCTTTTTTTTTTTTGATACAGAGTCTCACTCTGTTGCCCCGGCTAGAGTGCCATGGCGTCAGCCTAGCTCACAGCAACCTCAAACTCCTGGGCTCAAGCGATCCTCCTGCCTCAGCCTCCCGAGTAGCTGGGACTACAGGCATGCACCACCACGCCTGGCTAATTTTTTCTATATATATTTCTAGTTGTCCAGATCATTTCTTTCTATTTTTTAGTAGAGACAGGGTCTCGCTCTTGCTCAGGCTGGTCTCGAACTCCTGACCTCGAGCGATCCTCCCACCTCAGCCTCCCAGAGTGCTAGGATTACAGGCGTGAGCCACCTTGCCCGGCCCAAATTGTATATCTTAACATGCTGAATTTTATTGTATGTGAATTTCACCTCGCAAAAAGAAAAAAAATTTTTTAACTGGCACTTTGAAAAAAAACTTGGGTGGAATGTGTGCCAACGTCCTTCTCAGGCTGTGTGAGGTTCATGGCCTCTCTGCTGTTCTGCGTGGTTTGTGCGGTGCCGCCCGATGTCCCCCTGCGGCCACCGTCAGGGCTTTGGCAGTTGGAAGCAAGAAGCCTTCAGAGCTCAAGGCTTCTCCCCTGGCTCTTTCATTCATTTGCTGTGGGACGTGGGAACTCAGTTTCTGGGATTGGATCCATTGGTTTCTAATGTGCTCTCAAATTTCACAGGCCCAGGCCTTGCTTGAACCTAGGGTGAGAACCCCCTTTTGCCCTGCCCTTCCACCCCAAAAGGCTGGAGATCTTTCCCCAGCTCTGAGAGGACTTTCCCTGGGGCCGGTTAATCAGTACTGAGACTGCCCCCTGTGCCGAAGTGCAAATTCTGGCAAATTTTGACGCCTCTCAAATCCAGGCTTGAGGCCTTTCACTTCTCTCCGAAGGGAAAGGAGGGAGTGAATCTTTGGACCTTTTGCCTGGAGTCCAGCCAGCCTCACACGGGGAGGTGAACTTACTCCAGGGCTCCTCTAGCCCCAGGCGGTCTGCACAGCAATGTCTCCTAGACTCCAGACGACCTGGTCCTTCAGGCCAGCCACCCTCAGGGTGACACCCACATAGTCGCTGTGAATGGGCCACGTGATTTGCTACTCCCAGAATTGGCTTCTCCCAGGCCATGTCCCCTCAGACTCCAAGGAGGGCTATGTCTCCTTAACCCCTCCTCCCCTCCTCCATGCTGTGACCCCCCAGAGGGCCCAGTATATGGCCTGAATGACTTCTTCTTTTTTTTTTTTTTTGTAAGACAGGGTTTCACTCTGCTGCTGGGGCTAGAGTGCCATGGCGTCAGCCTAGCTCACAGCAACCTCAAACTCCTGGGCTCAAGCGATCCTCCTGCCTCAGCCTCCCGAGTAGCTGGGAGTACAGGCATGCGCCACCAAGCCCGGCTAATGTTTTCTATTTTTAGTAGAGACAGAGTCTCACTCTTGCTCAGCTTGGTCTCGAACTCCTGGCCTCAAGTGATCCTCCCACCTCAGCCTCCCAAAGTGCTGGGATTACAGGTGTGAGCCACCCTCCCCGGCCCTGACTCCCTTCTGAGCAGGGCTGTCTAAAGGGAAAAGTTAATAATCACAGTAATAAAAGCCCTTCCAATATACTGATCTCGTCTGGCATTGCGCAAGGCCTGTGCTGAGGGCTTTTGCACAGGGTTTTGTTTTATCCTCCTGCTGCCTCTAGGGTAGGTACTGCTTTCATCTTATTTCAGAGATGAGGACCTGAGGCTCAGAGGTGGAATCCCTGGCCTCAAGGTCAGCGAGGAGGTGGGAGAGTCCCCCTCTCTGCCCCTACCCTTCTCACCCTCAACCATCATCCTATCCTGCCTCCTCGGAAGCATCGAATGTCTTTCTATCCAGGTCACCTGAGCCCTGGGATGCCTGGGGCCTAGCTTGGCAGCAAGACAACCACCCCGGAAAACAGCCCCCTGGCCTTGGCTGGATCTGAGGGGACGTGGCGAGGGCAGCACCTGGCACCCCAGTTCTGGGCCTCAAGGCTCAGAAACCCGAGTTACTGTTGCACCACCTGGGCCAGACAGCCTGCAGCTGGGGAGGTGGGGCCCTGCAGCCTTGGCAGGCCAGCTCTTAAATAAAGAATTGGGAAGGTAGGAAGGGCAGGGCAGGGCCATCCTCCAGTTCCCTGGGCTGGAATGTGTGAAGCTCCCCAGCCTCTAAGCTCAGATGTGCCAAGGGCTCTGCCTCCTCCTTTTCTTCCTGTTTCTGTAAGAGTCGGCCCATATTCCTGGAGTCCCTGCCGTGTGCCTGGCCCTGTGTGGGGCCATGCAGGGGACACAGCGGAGGGGGAGACAGCCCCCACCCTCAGTCCAATGGAGGGGGCAGACCCATTCCCAGGCACTGGCCACCTGGGGAGGGAAGGGTTCTAGGAATCAGGAGGTGAGTAAGGGATGACAGGCAGGTCAGGAATATAGGCAGAATCCCAAATGAGGACATGGAAGCTCCGAGAACAGCAGTGATGCCACTGTGGGCCCTTAGCAGCGCAGCCTCCATGCCAGAACTCCTGACCTCAAGCCATCCTCCTGCCTCCGCCTCCCAGAGTGCTATGATTACAGACATGAGCCATTGTGCCCAGCCCTGCCCGCCCTTTTGAAGTTAGGCTTCACCAGGCAACTTGCTTTGGCCAATAAAACGCCAGAGAAGTGATGTGTTCCTTCTGGCTGGAAGCCTTTAAGAGCCGGCATAAAATCCGTCACACTATCATGTTGCAGACGGAGGTGGCTCTGTCAGCTTCGTAGAGTCCTGGGTTGACCCCAGATGGAAACGTAGCATGGGCAAGAAAGAAACCTTTGTTATTGCAAGCCACTGGGAGGTGGGGACTGTTTGTCCCTGCAGCAGAACCAAGCCCGTACTGACTGAAGCAGCAAAGAAGGAGAAACTCACAGTGAGTCAAAATGTTCCCATGGGAAAATAAGCATGATTTCTCTTGTTAAGTCAAACAGGACCCGTTTTCCCAAAAGGGTGGGCGCATTTTTCTTTATCTTTGGTCAAGCACCAGTTGAAGCAGTTGACTTTGTTTAGGGGGAAAGTTGTAAAAAACAATATGTATCTCTCAGTAGATTTGCACTCAGAGATGTGAGATACCCATTTAAGGAAAGCTAAGATATTTCCTTGCAAGCTCATCGGAGAGACTCAAATGCGGATCTGAGGGAGGACAGAGGCCTCTCTGGGGACTCCTGAGCACGGGTCTAAGGGAAGAGGCTGAATCTCTGGAGTTACTCAATCCCTCCTGCTGGCAGACACCAGGCTTCTCAGGGTAGGGGGAACACCATTCAGAACAATACCCATTTCCCAGGTGGCAAACCAAGACCAGTCCAGCCTTGTCCTGGGCACCCTCAACCCCTTCCTGGCATCCCAGGCCTTTCTTCCCAATGATGAAATTGGAATCTGGGTAGGAGGCTGGGCTGCGTTGGAAGAAAGCTGGCTGAGACCAGCTGGTGGATTTCACCGTCCAAGCAGGAGAAGGGCAGGGGCGGGACACTCCCGGCCAATCCTAGGCCAAACCCTCTTCCCTCCGACCTGCCTCCCTGTCTGGCACTTCTACCCTTGGAGTGGGTGGGCAGTGACCCGGCTGAGCCTGGCCTATGCTCATGTTGCGCAACTGGCTTGGGCCCCTTCTCCATCCCCTGGGGCTCAAATTACCTGGAGGGCTGCCAGAAGCTTCCCCACCCCCAGCCCAGCCACCTGCTGCTGCAGCGCCTGAAATCCAGCTACTGGCTCCCATCTGGGGCCTCTCAGGCCTCCCTTCACCCAGTGGCCCCCGGATCCTCAACAGCCCTGGGGGAAAGCACCCATCTGATGCGTCTGTGCCCCAGGGAACGCACTGGAAGTGCTCTTTTCTCCTTTTTCCTTATACATAATCTGTATCTGCAAAAGGTCATCATTGCTTAAAATATCATCGGGCTGTGGTTTACCAGGCACCAACCAAAGTGTTTTATATACTCATATAGGAACTCAGCTCACTTCTTCATGATCTCGGAGGCAGAAGCTATAAGCACCCCCATTTTACAGCCCAGCAAACTGAGGCTGGAGAGTTGCGTAGTTTGCCCAAGGTCATTCAGCTGCTATGCAGGGAGATACAGAGCTGAGAAGACAGACTTCTCCGACTCTGTGCTGAACCACAAAGCCACTGATTTCCTTCCTGAAAGCAGTCACTTTCAGCAGTTTCTGTGAATTCTTGCACAGTCAATGCATTTAAAACTGACGCTTTTGTACGTTCATTTGTTTTCCCCCACAGATGCTATGGTGCCCCATCCCGTACACGTTCTCCTGCGCTGCACCTTGCTGTTTCCCCCTTACAAATATTTCTGACCACCTGATCTATTACTGAAGCCTGCCCTCCACCCTTATGTCCATACATACATACGTATTTTCCCCTCGGCACTCACTGCTTTGTAAGGATAAGTTGCAAGCGAGATAACCCACTTGATCTACTTGTTTATTTACATTTAGTGTTTTTTGACTGTCTCCCGGCTGCTAGATTAGGCTGCTAGATTATGGGAGCCAGTAAAGAGATTTTCATCTGTTTTGCTCATGGTTATGTCCCCAGACATTCTCAGTGCTTGCTAAATACTGGTTGGATGAATCATGGCAGACAGCTCCGTGTCAGTGTGTGGGTATCTGTCTCCTTCTATTTGATGTCTCTCAGTTTCTGCAGATGTGGTTTGTTGAATGACTGAATGAATGACTGAATTACTGAATGAACAAATGCCCAGCTGAAGAGTTTGGGGTGGCCACTGGGGCCTCTCAGAGGGTGGGGGTGACTAGGTTAGATCTGTGCTTTGGGATATTCCAGATTCTTCTCAACTCTGGGGCTTTGTATGAAATACTGTTTGTCTGGAATATTCTTTTCCCTGGTCTTAGTCCAACTCCTTTATATCCCAGTTCCAATGCCTCCTCTTCCAGGAAGCCCTCCCTGCCCCCCAAGCCTGGTCAAGCATCCCTTCTGGGCTGCCCCATGCCAGCCCTGCCCACTCTGTCATCACTGTCTGGGCCTGGGTCTGTCTCCTCCACTGGACTTTGAGTCCCAGGAGAACAGAGCCAGGTCTGTCCACAGAGCCAGGACTGTCTTGGTCACTGCTGGGTCCCTATTATCACCCATCTCAGGTGATGCTCAGAATAAATGTCCCTTGTAGGAAATGTCTCTGCTTGGGGAGGAGCTGAGTGCAGGGGTAGCTATGGTGTTCCATAGGGGATACAGATCAGGATAGGAAACATCTGAGTTCAAATCCCCTCCTCAGTCCACGTTTGGGCCCAAACAAACCTCATTACCCTTATCTGCTTCTAAATTAGGAAAATGAGAGAGTGAGGTGGTCTCATCAGTTTGGTACAGATAAGATAAAGTCTGACAGCATTTCTGCCAGAGCAGAAAGTCTCTCCTCCTGCTGCCTCAGGGCTTTGCGTCTGCCTTTCCCTCTCCCTGGAATGTTCCCAAATTATGCAGGTGAGCTCCTTCTTATGGACGTCAGTGCAAATGTCACCTCCTTCCAGTGGCTGTCCTGACCATCCCTTTACTCTCACACAGTCCGTTTGCTTTCTCCCCACACACCTCCATCTGATAGCCCAAGTTTATGTCCTTATCTTCGATCACTAGAATGGAAGCTCCCGCAGGCAGGAAGTTTTGTCTGTTTGTTTGTGTGTTTGTTTATCTCTCTTACTGCTGAATCCCCAGCATCTTGAGCAGCCCTTGGCCCTACAGATTCTCAAGGAATTTATTGAATGGGTGGCATGCTCAGGAACTGTCCCCTGTGTGCAGGATCATGTTTAGGCTCACATGGACACTAGGACAAATGAGGAAACTGACACTCACTGGTAAGTGGTGGAGTCAGGATTTGAACCCATGTCTGCGTGACCTAGTGCTCACAGTAGAACCAAGAGCAACTGAGGGGTTTGCTGAACAAATGTGAGTTCAAACCAGGAAGGTGGGATGGGAGTGGAGGTTTCTCAAGTAGGTGGTATTGAGGATATGAGGATATGGGAGGGAAGCATGTCCTGGGGAAACAGGAAGCAGGTCCAGGAGGCCACACAAGCCCGGGGCTGGGGCCATCAGAGCCTGGGCACATTCTCAGCTCAGCCTGGTCCCAGGGCTTCAGATCCTGCAGGATTTAACCATAGACTCGCCAAACTCCTTCCCATGCAGGCCTAGGCCTAGGCCTGGCAGTGACCAGGAGGCAGAACTCACCACTAGGGCCCAGCAATGTATGGGCTGCCAGGGCCCAAACCATGCTCATCAATAGTAATAACAATAACTACAACAATAATAGTACTAGTACTATTTAACTTTCATTAAGGGCTAACGTGTACCCTGTCTAAATGCTTTGCATATAGTATCTCATCTGATCCTTGCAACACCCAAGAAGGTATGGCCTATTATTATTCTTCCCATTTTACAGATGTGGAGACTGAGCCTTATAGAGGTTGCCACTTGCCTAAGGCCCCCACACCTGCGGTAGGAGGAAGCTTCTGAAGTTAACTATAACCTCTGAGCAAGTGTGAAAACCTGAACTGTTATCAGAGAACAGGATAGGTGAGGAAGGAATTAGGATTTCAACACTGCCAGGTGGAATGAGGAATCATGGTCATTCACTGTTAATCACTCAAATGTCGCCCAATAGGCAATTTGAGGTGGCAGCAGGGTGGGTGTGGTTAGTGCTTGGGGGGCAGGCATGCAAGTCCCAGTTTCCCCAGGAGTGGCCTCAAGGCAAGAGACTTCCTCTGGCCATAAGCCTCAATTTTGCCCATCTGGAGAACAGGCCTAATAGTGGGACCGCCTCATCAAGCAGTTATGAAGATTCCAGTGAAATCGGGCATATGCATTTGTCAAAAATCAGCTACTGGCACTTAAGATCTGAGCATTTCATCGTATATAAATTTTACCTGAAAGGAAAAAACAAGAGGCCGGAGGATGACTCAAGCCCTACCCCGGGCAACAGAGTGAGACCCTGTCTTGGGGGGGGGGAAAAGCGCACACAAATATTGAACTCTGATTAATAATATGCATGCTGAAGTATTCAGAAGGAAAAATGCACTGATGTCTGCAGTTTACTTTGGCATCATCAGAAAAAGGTGAATGGATGGATAGAGAGATAGATAAATGGATAGAAACATGATGTAGGCCGGGCGTGGTGGCTCATGCCTGTAATCCTAGCACTTTGGGAGGCCGAGGTGGGAGGATCGCTCGAGGTCAGGAGTTTGAGACCAGCCTGAGCAAGAGCGAGACTCCTGTCTCTACCAAAAATAGAAAGAAATTAGCTGGACAATTAAAAATACATAGGAAAAAGGTAGCCGGGCATGGTGGCGCATGCCTGTAGTCCCAGCTACTTGGGAGGCTGAGGCAGGAGGATCCCTTAAGCCCAGCAGTTTGAGGTTGCTGTGAGCTAGGCTGACACCACGGCACTCTAGTCCGGGCAACAGAGTGAGACTCTGTCTCAAAAAGAAAGAAAGAAAGAAAGAAAGAAAGAAAGAAAGAAAGAAAGAAAGAAAGATGCTGTAGAAGTATGGTAAAATAATTTTAGGTGCTACGTAGTGGGTATACATGGGCATCCACTGTAAAACTCTTTCAGCTTTTCTGTGTGTTTGAAATTTTTCATGATAAAATATGGGGAAAATATTTGGTGAAAGTATTCTTAAAAGCACTAGCACAGTCATTAAATTGAACTATAATTTTTAATGGATGAATTGCAAATTGTGTACTGTTAGATAAAAATCATACGAGGACATTGTTTTGGACTAAGCCCCTGCACTAGGCCCCAACAGGCCAGACTAAAAATCAAAATGGAGTCACCCATGCTAAAGTTCTACCTGAGAGATAGGAGAATGAGCTAACAACCCATCTCCGCAAAAGGCCAGTTTCAATTTTCAATCCACAGGATATTGAATTTCCCTCTGCTTTAATCTTTACACAAAGAGTTAACCTGAAGTAGCCTGATGTTAGTTCAGGTTCCTGTCCGTCTATAAAACCAACTTCCTCTGCTCAACTCATTGGAACACTTATTCTATTTTATGGAACGAAGTGTCACTCGATTCTAGAATTGCAAATAAAGCAAATTAAGGTCTTAAAAATTTTGTCTTTTGACAGCACCTAGGAGGGAATGAATTCTACAATCCTAATACAATAACTGCGTGTAACTGAAAAATGTCAGGGTCTGACCTGGAAACATTTATTTTAGAAATTATAAATATCATTAAGTAAATAACTCCATCTCGTTTGAGGGATGAACCTTTTATCATCTACATTTTACATTGGAGAAACTGAAGTTCTGAGAGGCGACAAAAGACAGAACTCGGGGCTGAGGCGTGCCAAGCTGAAGCTGATTTGCAAATGAACCACCTGAGGATCACCTGCGCTTTCTGGCTACCCTCACGCCAGGGAACCGCTGTGGCTTAACGGATCCAACCCAAAGCCCGATTCCTTTGGCGATGAAAAAGGACGCTCTCAACGCCCCGCCCCATTCCCTGGGGCCCCGCCCCTGAGTCCAAGCAATGGAATTCGGCCTCCTACGGGTGGCCCCGCCCCGCTCGGTCTCAGCTCCGCCCCTCGCTCGCAGGCAACGCACCGCAGCCAATCGGCGTCCGCGGATCGGTCCCCGCCTTCTCAAGCTCCACCCTCCGTCTTTAATCCTGGCGACTTCTGCCAAGCAGGCTCACAGCCTCGCGGCGCGCCCCAGGGAGGTCCTATTTCAGGTAGTAACTGCTACCTCTCGGCATCCGGTCCCACCGCCTGCCGTACCCAGGGGACTGGATCCCTCTCCCACCCCTCCATTCCCAGGGCCTGGACACCCCGAGTCGCGCCTCCCGGATCCAGGCGTCCTGGACCTGCACAACCAGGACCTTCCGCAAACCTTCGCCATCTGGGCACACTCAACCCCCCCCCCCCCGGAGCCCAGCCTCGCGTCCCAGCTGAGAAACACCTGTATTCCGAACTCCTGGGGCCCCAGCTCCTAGCTTTGGGGCATCTGTCATAACCGCGAAGAGCAGAGGAGCCCCCGCGCTCCGCCTGAGGAAATTAGACACTCCAGCTTCCAAGAGCCAAGGATCCTCGCGCTGTGAACTCAAAACTCGAAGGGGCCCTTCAAAGTTCCAGCTTCCGGGCGCTGTTACTGGACTCTCAGTCCTAAGCAACGCGGGCGTCCAGCTAAGGAGCCCAAGCGCTCCCAGCTTCCAGGGGCTAAAGAACCCCAGTGCGTCCCAGCATGGTGGCCGATCCTCCTCGTGGGGACTCTAAGGGGTTCGCCGCGGCAGAGGCCACCGCGAACGATGGCCGGACGCTGATCCCTATGGGGGACCAAGGCACGGCAGCCGGCGGCTGCTGCCGTTCTCGGGACAAGGTGCTCGGCTGCCTTCGAGCCAACCTGCTGGTGCTGCTGACGGTGGTGGCGGTGGTGGCCGGCGTGGCGCTGGGGCTGGCGCTGTCGGGGGCCGGCGGCGCGCAAGCCCTGGGCCAGGAGCGCCTGAACGCCTTCGCCTTCCCGGGCGAGCTGCTGCTGCGCCTGCTGAAGATGATCATCTTGCCGCTCGTGGTGTGCAGCCTGATCGGCGGCGCCGCCAGCCTGGACCCCAGCGCGCTCGGCCGCCTGGGCGCCTGGGCGCTGCTCTTCTTCCTGGTCACCACTCTGCTGGCGTCGGCGCTCGGAGTAGGCTTGGCGCTGGTTCTGAAGCCCGGCGCCGCCTTCTCCGCCATCAACGCCTCGGTGGGGGCCACGGGCGCTGCCGAACGGCCCCCCAGCAAGGAAGTGCTCGATTCGTTCTTGGATCTTGTGAGGTGAGAGCCCGCCCGCCCTGGAGGTGGGGAAGGGGGTGCGCATGAGGGATGGCGGGAGTGGCCACGTGGACAGGACTGGGTTTTGGGTCCCCTAGAGCCCAGACATCGCCTCTAGAGGCTTGGGAAAACATAGCGGGATGGTGGGGACTCCAGCCTCTGGGGAATATGAGGACGGACTTCTGGGGAAGGGGGTCTCTAAATTTGGGGGCATGGGTACCTAAGCTTGACCCACGGGCAATAGACAAAGAGGTCTTTTAGAGGGAGAGGGAAATGTAATGCTTGGAGTTTGGGGATACATGGGGGGTCTGCCCAGGGGAGGAGGACCCTGTGAGGGGAGGGGACCCCAAAGGGAACTTTTTGGGAGGGAATCTTTGGGTGGCCCAGGGTCCCAAGATGGGGCTTCTGGATATAGCTTTGGGGCTAGGGTCAGATGGTTTGGGACCCCAGGGTAAGGAGATCTGAGTAACCCCTACCAGGCTCTCTTCCTGCCCCTGGGTTCCCCACACCACGTGTCACCTGGACATAGCCAGGTTCCTTTCTTGGCCTCCCTTCCCCGCACAGTTCAGCTGGGGCCTGGCCACTTCCCCTTGTAGCTTCCAGGTCAGCCCTGCCACCCCTGCCTTTCCATGTCATCTCCCCCTCTGTCTGGGCCGCCCAGAAGGGGGCCAGTTAGAAAGGGGAGCACATTCTTTTTCTTCTGGCCTCTGCTCCTTGCCCCCCCCCAAAAACCCCACTACCCTCACCCCTCTGTTGAGACGGGCAGACTGCTGGGTCCACGTGGCCCTGCCTTTAGGGCCTGCTGATTCAGTGTCTCCAGGTTGGGGACTTTCAGGAAGTGGGGGGAAGGAAACGATGCGTCAGGGAACAGGGTTTCCCCAGCCTCAGAGGCATCTGTTCCGGGCTGAGATGGGAGACTGGGGGTGGCTTGGTGTCAGAACTGCAGCGGGTGGGCACCTCCTGGCTGGGAAAGATTAGCTGGGTCCTGGCCCAGCCCTGGCCTGGGTGCGTAAGGGCTGCCCTGCAGGCAGGCACACCCGCGCTAAGGCTGTTTATGAGCACGGCCTTCCCCTGTGTGCCAAAACAGCTGTAACTCACACTTGGCCAGCCACGCAGCCTTATAATCAAGGACACACAGCTGGACACAGGCACACAGAAACACTTCAGCCACAGCTGTAACATCTCACACAAACACGTGGCCATACACCCACTGTCATACACACATACCCACTGTGTCAGTACAGCCACTCCAGAGATGCCACCAGCCACAGCAACACACACATACGTTTTTTTTTCTATTTTTCTTTTCTTTTCTTTTTTGTTCACACATAATTATACTCCACCAGGAAGTGTGCTGTCCATCCGCTGACACTGTCCCATTCATCCGAACACTAACCCGTATCCCCAGTGGGACACCAACATTTGACAAACTGTACCCAGGCCGCAGCGACAACTGTTCAGCCGCATCATTGGAGAGGAAGGATGCAGAGTGGTTGGGACGGAGCCAGCTGCCGGGGTTCAAATCCCAGCTCTGCCACTTCCTAGCTGGGTACATTTCTTCACCCTTCTGGGCCTCAGTTTCCTTTTCTGTAAAATGGGGTAATAGTGCTTCTCCCCAGGGTTGCTGTAAGGATTAAATGAGTTGAGTTGTGCCAAGCACTCATTGCAGTGCCTGGCACACAGTAGGTGCTGTAGTTGGGTTAGCTGAATGGACACTGTCACACAAGAGTGGCTCTGTAAACACAGATGGGTATTCATGAGACACACAGCCAACCCTTGTCACCCTCTCTTGGCCTCTTACCACCACCTCCCCGCACACCCTCAGACCCACTGGCCAGCCCCTCCAGGGGACCAGCCCTTTTCTCAGCCCTTCAGGAGGAAGTGGCTGATGCAAGCCGTCCAGGGTATTAAGTTTGCTGCATGGGGTGGAGCTGAGGCCTGGGGCGACCTGCCTTGGCCTGATTTGGGAGGCCAGCATTCCTCACTCCCAAGCCACAGTCCCTTGGGTCTAGCACACCAGTCTCCTGGGGCTGGAGGAGGCCCGCTCAGGCTCCCCACACCCCAAAAAGGTATGCAAGCTGGCTGAGGCATGGGTGGGGGCTGCATTTGGGTACAAATGGGGCTTTGAAGCTTCCTCCTATCCCCCCTAAAGAGGCCAACCCAGTCCCCCAGACAACCTTGCCCTCCCTCTATGGTGTCTAATAACCCCTTGTATGTCTATCTCTGCAGAAATATCTTCCCTTCCAACCTGGTGTCTGCAGCCTTCCGCTCAGTGAGTCCTCAGGGGTGTCCCGAGGGGTGGAGGGTGTACAGGGAGGGAGACAGCCAGTCACAGCCCTTGTCACCTGATTTTGGAACACGTGGCCACATGTTCCAGGCATTATTGGGGGATTGTAGGGTAGCCTCTGAAACCTATCCTTGCCCCTCCCCTTCAAGAAACAAGAATACAGGTTCCAAGCCTCCTGTGGGTTTTAACTCTAGCGGTGTGACCTTGAGCAAGTGCATTTACCTCTCTGAGCCTCGGTTTTCACCTCTGGAAAATGGGGATATTAATTGTTCTGCCCCAATGGGGATCCCAGCAGGTGAAATGAAATCAGGTTTAAGGGATGCTTAGGGCAGGCTTTGAGCATTTTTAGCTCCAGGATGGGGGGGGTTGATGACACTTGACACTGACTCTTCCCGACCCCCCCTGCAGTATGCTACCTCCTACACAACGTCGCAGACGAATGGAACCACGGTGAAGGTGAGAGCAGGGAAGGGGGGGGTGCTGTACCCCTTGACCCATTGCTGTTATTGTCCAGCTTTGTTCCTGCTCCCATCTTTATCTGGTGTGGAATTTGATTTAAACTCTCTGCAGAGCTCCCCCAGTTTCTGTCTCTTCTGCCTTCTAGATACATCTTCACTTTGTTCCCTCTCTGTTCCTACCCACGGCCCCACCCTGCTCCAGGCTCCTCCCTTGCCCCCAGCCCCTCCCATGCCACCTCCCGCCTGCCCCCTCTCTCAGCCAGAGGGGTCTTTCCATAGCACAGATCTGACCCTACCTCTACACTGCCCAGAGCCCTGCTGTGTTCCCCAGTGCCCTCAGGAGGAAGCCCGGGCTCCTTGCCCCCATCCATGACCAAGGGGTCTCTCTAAGGTCAGACCCCTGCCTGTCTGCCCAGCCTCATCTTGGGACTTTTCTCTGCCCAGCTCATTCGACTGTAGCCACAGTGACTTCCTTCTGCTACTTGAATGCCCAAGTTTCACTTGCTTCCAGGCTGTTCCACATTCTGCTTCCTCTCTCTAAAACCTCCTACTGCCCCTCATTACCTGATTCACCTCTCCTGTCCTCCCAGTCCCAGCTCAGATGCCCCTTCCTCCAGGAAGGTCTCCCTGTGACTCCCCCCTCCCCAAGCTGGCACCTCCTCTTGGTGTCCACACTCTCCTGAGCTCTCCCAATCTGGCCCTGCCCACTCTGGGTCATCCCTGGGGACAGGTATATTTCCACTGGACTTGGACTGTGTGCCGTGGGAGGAAGGGCTCTGAGGGCTGTCTTGTCTCTGCTGGGTCCCAGTGAGTGTGCAGGTTGACTGAGTGTCCCTCCCACCCCCATGTGTCCCTGGCCCAAAGGTGCCCGTCGGGGGTGAGGTGGAAGGCATGAACATCCTGGGCTTGGTGGTGTTTGCCATTGTCTTTGGCGTGGCCCTGCGGAAGCTGGGGCCCGACGGGGAGCTGCTCATCCGCTTCTTCAACTCCTTCAATGACGCCACCATGGTGCTGGTCTCCTGGATCATGTGGTAGGTGGTAGGAGAGGGCTAGGGAGGTGCCGTCAGAGGGTCCGCCAGAGACAGCCTGGGTGTGTCTGTGTGGGGTGGCGGGAACCCTCCATCCATTCTCTGGAGCCAGATGGCTTCCGTTTAAATCCAGCATCGACCATTCCCTGGCTGTGTGACTCTGGGCAAGTGACTTACCATCTCTGTGCCTCAGTTTCCTCGTCTATAAAATGGGGACGCTGCTGTATTCTATGAGTGCTAAGACTGATGTGGGCACCTTCTTGATCTTACTGGAAGGTGACAAGACAATCAAGCTGTGGTCACTGCCTGGCTAATGTGCTTCAATTTCAGAGATTTAAATGTAACCAAATGTTCACCTTTAATTGATTTAAAACAGTGCCTGCTTCATAGGGTCATGACGAAGATGAAATGAGCGACTAAGGGACAGTTAAGGCGCTTAGAAAGTGCTTTAAGTGCCTGGCGCCTAGTGAGCGTTCACATAATGTTAACTATGGTTATTAGCATTGTGAGTTTTGTTAAATGACTCTAGTTAATGAGAAAAAAATGTACAGAGGCTTCTGGCTTCCCCTCCCCCAGCCTCACTTCCATGGTCTTGCCCTGACTCTCAGGACCTACCCTGGATCTAGAGGGTCAGAAGAGTCAGGAGAGGGGCCGGGGTTGCTGTTGTTTAACAAACGGCCCAGGTTCCAGTGCAACTAACATCTAGGAAACTGCTCTGCCTGGTGAGTGCTCACAGAGTGAAAGCACTTTGCAGGAGAGGCCTTCTTGTGCCTCAGTTTCCCCCACCTGGAAAACGGGGTTAAGAGCACCAACCTCGAAGAGTGGCAGTTAGGCACAAATGCGTTTAATATGTGTAGAGGTCTTGGGGACAGTGCCTGGCTTATAGCATGTCTACAGTAGTAAATAATAGTAGCTAATATTTGTTGAGCGCTTTGCTTGTGTAACTTCTGGGCACATCCTGCTTGCCTGAACTTGGGCATCTGGCCACACCTGGCAGCACAGGTGGCTGAGAAATGGTGCCTTTCTTTTGTGACTAACGAAAAGAGTTTGGGAGACAACAGCAATCAGCAGTCAGGGAGGCCTCCTGACGGGGAGGCACGGGCACCCCTGGGCTCGTCACTGCAGGAGAGGGTGATAATCCACCTGGAGTTTATAGATCACTTATTGTGTACAAAAAGCTTTCAGCTCATTTCAGCTGGCATGACATCTCGTCCTCCAAACATTCCTATGAGGTTAGTAGTGTTATTGTCCCTGCTTTATAGACCAAGTAGATGATGTTTAATCTGAATGACTCAGGAGCTCCCTCGTGGGGTTGCTGGGAGGACTCGGTCATGATCAAGGGCTTAGCACATGGAAAATGCTTCCCACCTGGGAGTTATTAAGACCTGAGCCACGGCCTTTTCACTTTTCATGATGTGCTGAGAGGGTTAGTTCCAATTGAATTAGCTGCTGTAACAAACAAACCCAGAAAATGTAAATGACTTGTATGTGATGGATGCTTCTTTTTCACTCATGTGAAAAGTCCCAATCTAGTGACTGTGTTCCACATCCTGAGGGAAGTACTGAGGGTTCCTGTATCTCCTGCCTTCAAGGGGAAACAGCCGGCCCGGGGGCTTCACAGGCTGGGACTGGGAGAGGTGCCCACACTGAAGCACTCGTCGCTGGGGCTCCTTCTGACCGCAGGGAGGCTGGCAGATGTGGTCAGGGTAGGGGGACACCGTGCCTGGCCTCTGAGCATGTGGTCAGAGGCAGCAGACTGTCTTCTGTGTGATTAGGTATGCCCCCGTGGGCATCATGTTCCTGGTGGCCGGCAAGATCGTGGAGATGGAGGACGTGGGGTTGCTCTTCGCCAGCCTGGGCAAGTACATCCTGTGCTGCCTGCTGGGCCACGCCATCCACGGGCTCCTGGTGCTGCCCCTCATCTACTTCATCTTCACCCGCAAAAACCCCTACCGCTTCCTGTGGGGCATCGTGACACCACTGGCCACCGCCTTTGGGACGTCCTCCAGGTGCGGCCTTGGGACAGACCAGGGCAGGATTTTTAAGCTAAGGGGCATGGAGTGGGCATCAGGTGTCTGAAGACCCTTGAAATTTTGTGTTTGGGGACATTAGATCCGGGTACAAGGGCCATACTTTCATGAGCGTCTCATAAGGTCCTGGATTCCAACCCCCCCTAAAAAAAAAAAGTTAGGAAACCACTGCCTTAGAGATTTCTTCCCTCCTTACAATGCTCTCCCACTACCCGCCCACCACCTCCTCCCCGCCAAGGCCTGGCCCTGCGGGGATCCAACCTCAGAGCCCCTCCACCGTCTCTCCGGGGTGTTTCATCCGTCGCCACCGGCCCTGCCCCCTGAGAACCGGACCCTCCACGAGATGGCGAAGGGGTGTGGGGGTCAGACACGGTAGAGCACTCAGACACAGTAGAATTTAGGTGTGAATTTTTGTGGGTATTTTGAGGGGTAGCAGTCTGTACCCTGCAGGGGGTTCTAGGATTCATAGATTTTGGAATCCTGGCGTTTTGCGAGATCTCTCGCGCTGCCAGGCTGTGGGAAGAGAAAGGGCATAGAGGGGCCAGAGCCGTGGACGGAGCCAGGACCCTGTGGGAGGGAGGGGTGGGGCCTGGCTGGAGGGCGGAGCTAGACCAGGATGCCCTGGGGAGGTGGGCGGGGCCTCGGCCGGGCCGGTTCTGAGCACGTGGGCGGGGCCCAGGCCCGGACCGGCGGAATGAGCTGGCTCAGATCCGGGTCCTTGCAGCTCCGCCACGCTGCCGCTGATGATGAAGTGCGTGGAGGAGAATAACGGCGTGGCCAAGCACATCAGCCGCTTCATCCTGCCCATCGGCGCCACCGTCAACATGGACGGCGCGGCGCTGTTCCAGTGTGTGGCCGCGGTGTTCATTGCCCAGCTCAACCAGCAGCCCCTGGACTTCGTGAAGATTATCACCATCCTGTGAGTGCCAGGTGGCTGTGGGCGGGACGCTCGGGCCCAGCTGGCCCCATCTTTTCTCACTTCAGTGTTGTGTATCTGACCTCCCCTCTCCTCCTCCTCCAGGGTCACTGCCACAGCATCCAGCGTGGGGGCAGCGGGCATCCCCGCCGGAGGTGTCCTCACTCTGGCCATCATCCTTGAAGCAGTCAGCCTCCCTGTCGTGGATATCTCCCTGATCTTGGCAGTGGACTGGCTAGTGTGAGTGTGGGCGTGGGACTTCGGGGGGCCCTGGGGTTCCCCTGGGAAAGGGGATAATTGGGAGTCGCTGAGAGCCTCTGGGCAGGAGAGGAAGGAAGGAGTTCTAGGGGAAAGGAGGTGGGACCTTGGGTGTTCCAGAGGTCAAGGGATGGCATCTTTGGGGTTCTAAGAGGAACCCCAGGAAGATAGTGGATCTGAGTGATTAATAGAGCCAACTCTTAGGCCAATCTGCTTGGGTTCAAATCCCAGCACCACCACTTGTTAGCTGTTATGACCTTGGGAAGTCCTTAATCTCCCTGCATCTCAGTTTCTCCATCTGTAAAGTGGGAGAATAGTTTCCATTTAGGATTATGGCCAGGTGCGGTAGTTTATGCCAGTAATCCCAGCATTTGGGGAGGCCGAGACAGGAGGATCTCTTGAGGCCGGGAGTTTGAGATCAACCTGGGTACCATAGCGAGACTCCATCTCCATAAAAAATTTTAAACAATTAGCTGGGTGTGGTGGCACATGCCTGTAGTCCCAGCTACTTGAGAGGATGAGGCAGGAGGATCACTTGAGCTCAGGAGTTTGAGGCTGCAGTGAGCTATAATGATGCCACTGCACTCTAGCCTGGGCAACAGAGGCTAGAGTGCAAAAAAGCAATAGATGACTAATAAAATATACACAACTCCCTTAGAACAGCCCCATAAGTAGTAAATGCTACATAATAGCAAACAATTATGTAAGCTATTGAGAGTAGAAAGACCAGGAAGGAGTTTGGCTTCAAAAGTTAAGTATAAGTTACCATATGTTTCCACAATACTACTCCTAGGTGTATACCCAAGAGAATTGAAAACATAGGTTCACACAAAAACTTGTACATGAATGCTCATAGCAGCATTATTCACAATAGCATATGGGTAGAACAACCCAAAAGCCCATCAATTGAAGAGTGATAAAATGTCATATTGCCATACAGTGGAGTATTATCCAGCAATAAAAGCAAATGAAGCACTGATGTGAACATACACGCTATGACATGGATACCCCTTAAAACGTTCTGCTAAGTGAGGGAAGCCAGTCACCAAGGACCACATATCCTACGACTCCATTTACCTCAAATGTCCAGAATAGGCAAATCCATCAAGATAGAAAATAGGCCAAGCATGGTGGCTCACGCCTGTAATCCTAGCACTCTGGGAGGCCGAGGTGGGAGGATTGCTTGAGCTCAGGAGTTCGAGACCAGCCTGAGCAACACCGAGACCCCGTCTCTACTATAAATAGAAAGAAATTAGCCAAACAACTAAAAATAGAAAAAATTAGCCGGGCATGGTGGCGCGTGCCTGTAGTCCCAGCTACTCGGGAGGCTGAGGCAGAAGAATCGCTGAAGCCCAGGAGTTCGAGATTGCTGTGAGCTAGGCTGACGCCACGGCACTCTAGGCCAGGCAACAGAGTGAGACTCTGTCTCAAAAAAAAAAGAAAAAAGGACAGTGGGGAGGGAGGAATTGGGGATGACTGCTTAATGGGTACAGGAGTTTCTTTTGAGGGTGATGAAAATATTCTGAAATTAAATAGTGGTGATGGTTACCCAACTCTAAATACATTAAAAACCATTCAATTGTATACTTCAAGGGTGAATTTTATGGTATGTGAATTATACCTTCATTTTTTTTTTTCAATTAATGTTTTTCTGAGATAGGATCTCTGTCACCTAGGCTGGAGGGCAGTGGCATCATCCTAGCTCACTGCGGCCTCCAACTTCTGGGCTCCAGCGATCCTCCCGTCTCAGCCTCCCAAAGTGCTGGGACTATAGGCATAAGCCACTGCACCCAGACTCTATCTTAATTTTTGTAAATGGCACATACAGACAAAGAAATATAAAGAGGAAGGAAAAGGAAATCTTTAGCATTTTAGGGAGGAGAAAGGCCGGAGGGAGAACTTCAATATTGTATGAGGGAAGGGGGTGGGGGTGGGACTTTGGGGGCCCTAGCTGAAGGGAGGGTGAAGGAAAAATCTAGTGTATTGTATTTGGGGTCCAGAGAGGATGGAGCGGGGAAATCTTTGGGGTTTGAAGGCAGAGAAAATGTGAAGGGACACGTGGGGATTTCTGGGGAAAGGGAGGTGGGGCCTTCTGCGGTTGTAGATGAGAGGCCGGTGAGGTTCTAGAAAGGGATATTTGGGATCCTGGGAAGAGGAAGGGATGAGCTTTTGGGTCTAGGAGGAGTAGGATAGGGTTCCATGAAGGAGGATGGCATGAGGGAGCTTTAAGATTGCAGGGGAGAGAAGCAGGGGGTTAGACCTTGGCCCTTTCCTCCTCTCCCCGCCCACTCACTTCCTTGTCATTTCTACCCCTTTAGGGACCGGTCCTGCACTGTCCTCAACGTGGAAGGTGATGCTTTGGGGGCGGGACTCCTCCAAAGTTATGTGGATCGTACGGAGTCTAGGAGCCCGGGGCCCGAGTTGGTCCCGGTGAAGAGTGAGCTGCCCCTGAGTCCGCTGCCGGCCCCCACTGAGGAAGGGAACCCCCTCCTCACACACTATCAGCCCACTGGGGATGCTGCTGCCTCCGAAAAGGAATCAGTCATGTGAACCCCGGGAGGGACCTTCCCTGCCCTGATGGAGCGACGTCATGAGGAATGGCTAACTGGACAGACTAGGGCTCTGGGGGCTGCTACACACTCCGGACAGCCAGAGAACCCTGGTCCCCTCCCGGCCTCGATGCTGGGGGGGTACATGTGTTTGTGTACGAGTGTGTCTCCCCAAACCGCCCCAGTTCTCAGCTTGTGTCCTTGACTCAAGGCTAGGAAACAGCAAGATGAAGAAATAACATCCGCCACCCCCCAGCCCCAGGACCTGCCTGGTCTTCCCCTGTCCCAGGGCACAGCTCACGGCCCGCCATGTGCATTTCTACCCCTGTTGAGCAGATGGATGCTCCAGCGTGATGCTGGGTACTTTGGTGGCTGTAGCTGTGATGGGGGCGTGTGTGTGTGTGTTTTCTGTGACCACCTGGTCTCTCCATGGTACGGCCCACCCTGTCCCCAGGCCCTCTCTTCCCTCACAGTAACAAGCACTCCAAGAACTCTCCGAGGAGGCCGAGGACAATGTTGCAGTCACTCCAGAGGACATTTTCTAGCAATAAAATTGAGAGTCAGGTATTTCATCAGGTATTTGTAAGAATTTAACTAAAAGCACTAACCACGAGAATGATAGTATCTGTCCATCAAGAACCACCACTGGAAGCCACACTGAGACGCCAGCATACACTATTAGAGTGATTAATAACAAACAGAAACAATACCAAGCGCTGGTGAGGACGAGGAGCAACCGGACTCTACATTGCAGGTGGGAACGCAAAATGGTCCCGTTGCTTTAGAAAACAACCGGACAGTTTCTTACAAAGTTAAAATATATACTTACCGTGCCCTTTAGGAGTCAGACTCCTGGAATTTACCCAAGAGAAATGAAAACTTTTGTTCAGGTAAAAACCCGCACACATGTTTATAACTGCTGTATTCATTGTTGACAAACTTTAGGAACAAATCAAGGGGATAAATTGGTAACTTCATACCATGGAAGATGATTCAGCACTAAATAGAAACAGTACTGATTTATCCTACAACGTGGATGGATCTCTCAGATAATTTGTTGAAAGAAACCAGAAACAGTACATAATACATAGGTGCATTTGTAGGAAGATCTAGAACATGCTAAACTGGTCTGTGGTGAGAGAAATCAGAGCAATGGTGACATGAGAATGCACATTGACTGGGCACAAACAGTCTTCTATGATAAAGCAAATATCTTGGTGTGAGCGATGGTTACATTTGGAATTTTTTTTTTTTTTTTTGAGACATGGTCTTGTACCATTGTGCGGGCTGGAGTGCGGTGGTGGCCTAGCTCACAGCAACCTCAAACTCCTGGGCTCAAATGATCCTCCTGCCTCAGCCTCCCAAATAGCTGTGACTATAGGTGTACCACCACACCCGGCTAATTTTTCTATTTTTGTAGAGATGGAGTCTCACTCTTGCTCAGGCTGGTCTCAAACTCCTGTCCTCAAGGGATCTTCCTGTCTTGGCCTCCCAGAGTGCTAGGATTACAGGTGTGACATTTTTTTTTCAGACATTAAAAACAATTTTTAAAATTTATTAAATTATGTTCACACATAGTCTAAAAAAGACATTTGAAAATCCACTGTGCCTTATTATTTTAACGTGCAATTGGTAAATCAATTCTAAACTTTAACATGTTTCTATTATATAAGGCTGAAGAACATTCCTCTGAACACCTACCTCATGCATCACAACAATGTTAAAAGTCAACCACAAAGAGATTCTACACTTAAGATTTTCCTGCGTCTTACATTTCAGTGTCTTTCATATTCCATTAGAAAGTATGCAAATTATGTCTGCATTTGGAAAGATTAATGAACTTGTGCACTTAATTTTTTTAGGCAGATGTGGGTAAATGCAGAATTGTGTGTATTTTTGCCCTATGTATATTCCAGTTAAGATTTTTGTACAACTCATGGTATCACCTGGATAAGATTGCAGGTGTCCCTTTGTATCTGAACCCTCACTATCCACATAGTCCCAAGAATGACTTATTCTTTTTTTGAGACCCCAGATTTGCTATTTGAATAAAAAAAAAACCTGCTGTGCAAGTGTTTAAGCCTGTGTGAGTACAGAATATGGATTATGGTGCCATTATATCTCAGCTGTTCTAACCAGGATCTTGTGTGTTACTGAAGTGTGTTAGACATTGTTGAAATTTTCTTCTCCTTCTGAAGAGGTCCCCATGTTAATTTCTGCCAAGCGCCTGGAGGCACCACTGGCTTGGGTCCAATTGCAGATGGTAGCTTGAGTATCTCCAGTACCTTTTTTTAGTTTAGTTACACCCCAAGGCTCACTGCAGTGTGAAAGGGAAATATAATTCATATCTGATTCTACGCAGAGTAGTTATGTATTGCACACAAACATGGTCACTAATTAGTTTAAGTGTTGAATAATTAGGTAATTGGTGTTTTAAGTGCTTGCTATTATGCCATACTCCTTTGTGGGTTGTCTATATGGGTGTTTAAGAGTGTTTAATGATATTTTGGGAAATTGGTTGGGATTTTTGGATGGAGCTGGAAGTGCATTATTTTCCCTATTTAAAATAGTGGTTTATCAAAACAAATTTTTTGCCATTTAACACTTTTAAAAAAATGGATTAGATGTAGATTCTGAGGGATGCCTCTTTATAGAGATACATACCTATGCACATTGCATATATGATCTATATGTACAATATGTTTACATGCAAAACTATGTAACTGAAACAAGCTTTGCCAAATGGCACTTACTCTTTTCTATTCCATTTTTATTATATATATATATATATATATATATATTTTTTTTTTTTTTTTTTGAGACAGGGTCTTGCTCTGTCCCCCAGGCTAGAGTGCAGTGGCCGGATCATAGCTCACTGCAACCTCAAACTCCTGAGCTCAAGTGATCCTCTTGACTTACCTCCCAAGTAGCTGGGGCTACAGGTGTGTGCCACCACGCCCAGCTAATTTAAAATACTTTTTTTGTAGAGATGAGGTCTCACTATGTTGCCCAGGCTGGTCTCAAACTCCTGGGTTCAAGTGATCCTCCCACCTTGGCCTCCCAAAGTGCTAGGATTACAGATGTGAACAGCTGGCTCTCTAGTCCTTTTTTTTTTTTTTTTTTTAGACAGAGTCTCGCTCTGTTGCCCAGGCTAGAGTGCCATGGTGTCAGCCTAGCTCACAGCAACGTCAACCCCCTGGGCTCAAGCAATCCTGCCTCCCGAGTAGCTGGTACTACAGGCATGCACCACCAAGCCCAGCTAATTTTTTCTATATATATATTTTTTAGTTTTCCATATAATTTCTTTCTATTTTTAGTAGAGACGGGGTCTTGCTCTTGCTCAGGCTGGTCTCAAACTCCGGAGCTCAAACGATCCACCCGCCTCAGCCTCCCAGAGTGCTAGGATTACAGGCATGAGCCACCACGCCTGGCCTTCTCTAGTCCATTTTTAAAATTTGTTAGGCACATGTCATTATTTTTGCTTAAAACGCTGATTTAGGCCATGTAGAAAAACTAGAATCATCTAGAACCTCCTCAGTTTGAAAAGAAGCTTAAGTAGCCTCCAGATCTGTCCCTTAAGCTCTGTTAATATTCAGTCAATACTTACTGAATGATTATTCTTGTTATAAAGATTTTGCACATATATATTTATTTTTCTAAACAGCCCTCTGAGGGTGGTTCCAATTATGTTGTTCTCCATTTGAAAGAGGAGGAAAGGAGGCGCAGAGGAGGTCCTTACCCTAAGGTCACCCAGCCAGGAAGTAGCAGAGCTGGAATTTAGATTCCTCCAGCCCACACCTAAACACCATGTTACCCTGCTTCTCGAGAAATAATTATAAATAAAACACCTGCCCTTTATAGAGCAATGTCTATGTGCCTGAGTCTGTGCTAGAAGCTTCCCATGCAGGATCCCTCTGAATTGTCACAGCAACCCTATGAAGTGGGCACTATAATTGTTCCCATTTTACAGTCTGGGAAACTGAGGCTTGCTGAAAAGCTTTTCCAAGGTCACGGCAGAGCAGAGATGCAGACTCAGTGCGGGGACTGTCTAGCTCATGTTCTTACCTGCCACCATGCCCACCTATGTCCTTCATCGCACCTTGGGAGTTATAGAATATTCCAATGTTAGGGCTAGAAGACAATTTTAAATCAGTGATGTCAAACTTTTAAAACCAGTGCACTGTCTTGGAATGAGATCTGTGCAAGTCCCAGGTGAAAGATGAAAATGGCAGCTTTGATTGCAAGGGGCCGGGTGTGGCCCCCCGCCCACCACCTTCTCCAAATACTGGGACTCAGAATCAGGAGCCCATGGGTGTGGCCCCTGCGCTTTGCAGGCAGAGAAAGCCGGACAGCCTGGCCTGTGGTGACACACACTGAGGGGAGAACCATGGTCTCTGGAGAGCTTGGGGACTTCTGGCTCCCCCAGGGTTGGCTGCGGCCTGGTGTTGGGGGGCCCAGGGGCTGCCGAGGGGTGCAGGAGCTGGGGCCGGTACAAGGGGCCGGCCCCAGGCAGGTATAGCACAGGCCACTTACCTCCCTCCCTCCCCTGCTATGCCCTCCTTTTGTTCTTTACGCGCCCCATTCAAGCTACTGGCAATCCTCTTTTCTCTGCCCTCAAAAGAAACCCCAAATCTGGCCCCTTCCACCACTCGCACGCTGGGTACCACCCTGGTCTGGTTGCCAGCACCTCCCACCCGAACTTCCAGCTTCCCGCCGACTCCCTCTCTCAGCCCTCGCCTCTTCCGTCTGTTCCTCACATGGCCGCTAGAGGGCAGCGCTCCCCACTGACGGCAGCTCCCGTCCCTCTGCTCTGACCACTCCCAAGAAAATGCTGAAGTGCTCGCCGTGCCTCACAAGGCCCCTGCAGGATCCCCCTCGCTCACTGACGTCGCCTCTTCCCACTCTTCCCTGGCCCACTCACTCCAGCCACATTGGCCTCTTGGCTATTCCTTGAACATACCAGGCCTGCTCCTGCCTCAGGGCCTTTGCACTGGCTCTTCCTCTGCCTGGACACGCTTCCCAGGATCTCCATCTTCCATACCTCCTTGTCTTTGCTCAAATGTCCCCTCAGTGAGGCCTTCTCTGACCACCTTATTTAATCCTACAACCCCCTTCCCCTGTTCCCCACTCGCACCCACTCACTCAACCCTTACCCTGTTCTACTTTTTCTTTTAAAAAGACAGTGGCTTGCTCTGTCACCCAGGCTGGAGTGCAGTAGCACAATCATAGCTCACTGCAGCCTCCAACTCCTGGGCTCAAGAGATCCTCCCACCTCAGCCTCCCGAGTATGTGGGACTATAAATAGGCAAGCACTACCATGCCTGGCAATTGAAAAAAAAATTTTTTTTTTTGGAGATAGGGTTTTGCTATGGTGCCCAGGCTGGTGTCGAACTCCTGGCCTCAAGTAATCCTCCTGCCTCAGCCTCCCAAAGTGCTAGGATTACAGGTGTGAGCCACCACGCCCAGCTTGTTCTACTTTAATAGCCATTATCACCTCCTAACATACTTCCATACACATATAACTTGGCTTGTTTATTATGTTTGTTGTTTGCTGCCTGTCCTCACTGGGAAGTGCACCCCTGGGGGAGCTCTGTCTGTCTGTCCACTGCTGTATGCTCCGAGCCCAGCACAGGGCCTGCCACACACTCAGAGTAGGGTTCAGGGACTACTCACGGGATGGACGAATGGGTCGGGCTCCAGCCACAGAGCTGCCTGGCTGTGAGAGGCTGGTTCAGTCCTGCTTCTGCTAGCTGCCAGCTACGTGACTTTGGGTGAGCACTGCGGGACTTCACCCACTGGTGACAATGGCTCTCTTATGCCTTGCCCAAAACCTGCTGATGAAGGTTACATAAGAGCAGAAGAAACACACCTGGATGGCCACTCCCTGGGGGGGGGGGCCCAGCTCCCAACTCCCTCTCTCTGTCTCTATTTCCCCATCCACCCCTCTTGCCTCTTCTTGGGAGCCTGGCTTGGGAGGGAGGGCCCTGGCTGACCCTGCATTGGGCTTGGACCCGGGTTCCAGGCTTGGAGTGGCAGTACCGGGGCGGGGGAGGCAGGGGACAGGCAGAGGGTGAAGATTTGGCTTTGTCTCTCCCAGCAACAGGCCAATGTTTGTAGGCCCGTTGGACTCCCTGCCCATCTCCTTTTTTTGAGGTCAGCCTATTGATGTTATTACACACAATAAATTGCAGCCATTGAAGTCGCCAATTGGATGAATTTTGACAGATGCGTACGCCATGAAAAAACATCCCCACAATCAAGAGACGTGATATTCCCATCACCCCCAAATTTCCTTGTGCCTCTTTGCAGTCTGCCCCTCCCTCTACCCCCAGGCCTAGGTAACCACTGATCTGTTTCTGGTCACCATGAATTAGTTTGTTCTCTTCTAGAATATTACATCGGTGGAATCACAGACCAAGTAACTTTTTGCATCCGGCTGCTTTTACGTAACATAATGCTTTGGGGATTTATTCATGTTTTTGCACGTATCAGTGGTTTACTCCTTTTTTTCCTTTAAACACTGAGGAGTGTTCTATTGTCTGGATGTACCAGTTTGTTTATCCACTCACTTGTTGACGGGGTGGTTTCCAGGTTGGAGCTATTGTGCATAAAGGTGCATTTGTGGACAGGTCTTGACGCACCACTCACTTTTCAGAGCAAATATTTTGTAACATCCAGGTGTGACACGCAAAATATTTACTGCTTGGCAAAGGCAGTGGCTCATCAGACAACATCCTGGACAGGGATGTCCCTTCCCTCCCACTGTGCCAAGTGTTAACCCCTTGGCTGCTGGGTCAGAGGGAGGCCCAGGGGCTCCCCGGGAATAGACTAGGGGTCTGGGGGCTCATGGAATGACCACTTACCAAAGGGTAAATAATCCATAATATGTTTTTGTGTTTTAACCACTGGCACGGCCATCCCAGGGCATGTGCTGGCTTGAATGTCAGCTCTGGGAAAGTTTTCTCTGCTCTCCTGACGTTTATAGATAATATAATTCACTTGCACATGATTTTAAAAACAATCCTTTATTGCCCTAACTGTAATGAAAAGGAGGAATGAGAAGATAGTAATCGATGAATGCATTTCAATATGCAAATGTGTGGGGCCACCTCCCTAGAATCCAAGAAGGTAGCCTGACTGTTTACACCTCCCAATGCACCGGGAACACAAGGGATTGGTGTCTATTTCCCAAGAGCCGGGAGCAACGTGATTTTCTGACACGGTGGGTGATCGCTGGCCAAGTTTCTAACAGAACACAATACAAACTTCCCTCATTTTACATGGTAGTTGCACTTCCTGGAAGATTCAGAGGCTATTACAAATAAAAAGGGCTTTGTGTCTACAAGAGTGTTGGCTCTGGGCTCAGATAATTACTACCAGGGCTTTCACCTCCAAGTAAGGCTAAATTTTAGTGGGTCTGCACTAGCATGGATATACTAGTTAAAATACTGACATATTTCTATTCTGGGTGGCTAATAATACAAGAGTAGTGCAGAAAGCAGTAAAATTCAATACATATTCTAATATGAACTTGTTAGTTCATGTTAATTATTGTGACAGGTTTCTTGTCATACAACTTAGTTGATAACAAAGAATTGAATACATAAAACCATCAGACAGTATTATAGGAGCTAGAAAAGTTTTTTTTTTTTTTTTTCTGAGACAGAGTTTTACTCTGTTGCCTTGAGTAGAGTGCTATGGCGTCAGCCTAGCTCACAGCAACCTCAAACTCCTGGGCTCAAGCGATCCTCCTGCCTCAGCCTCCCGAGTAGCTGGGACTACAGGCATGTGCCACCATGCCCGGCTAATTTTTTTTTTCTATATATATTTTAGTTGGCCAGATAATTTCTTTCCATTTTTAGTAGAGACGGGGTCTCGCTCTTGCTCAAGCTGGCCTAACATCGATAATTTCTAAACAATGGCCAGGCAAGGTGGTTCACACCTATAATCCCAGCACTTTGGGAGGCCGAGGCAAGAAGATTCCTTGAGGCCCATTGGGCCTCAAAACCAGCCTGGGCAACATAGTGAGACTCTGCATCTGCAAAAAATAAAAGAATTAGTTGGGCGTGGTGGCCCCCCGCCTGTAGTCCCAGCTACTCAGGAGGCTGAGGCAGGAGGACCTCTTGAGCCCGGGCGTTTGAGGCTGCAGCGAGCTAGGAGCACACCACTGCAGCACTCTAGTCGGGATGACTGAGCAAGACCTTGTCTAAAAAAACAAAACAATTTCTAAATAAAAGAAAATCATTACAATCTGAGGATGAATTGAGTTCCAATTTATATTCTTGGTAAACAATCTAAAGAAATGTGTATATAAAGGTAAGATCACTTGGATTACAGAAAAAGAATATTTTAAAATTTGGTGCATATATTGACAGATATTAATTTATATTATCATATTGGTTGCAAAATATTTTGAATATCATCTTTCCTCCATGAATGTCTAATAGGACATTTGGAAATGGTATGTGACAAGGGAGTGACTTTATTGCTTGGAGGCGCATGCCTGCATGTTAGGCATCCACATCCCTGGGCCACGCCTTCCAAGAGCCAAGGGCACTGTCCTCTCATGGTGATAACCCAAACCGTCCCCATACACTTCCAGAATGTTCTCTGGGGACCCGACAGTCTCTTTGTAAACCATTTGAGGGTTCAGTGGTTAAAAGCAGAGGCTGGGTTATAAGAAATCAGTCTTTGGATGCCTGAACCCCAGCAGATTAGTTTGTCTTGCTGGTCTATGAAGCCTCCTCCTCCAAGAAGTGTACAATTCTGCAGTATTGCCGATCCCCCAGTTTAGGGGTTCAGAGAGGCAGCAACTTGCCTAAGACTGCAAAGACAGGAAAGGGCTAAGCCAGGATTCACACCCAGCCTGACTCTCAACTCCTGTGCCCCAAACCCACTCCTGTGGGATAAACGATCTCACTGCCCCCGTTTCCCAGATGCAAAGCAGAGGTGCAGAGACACTGTTACTGGAGGCCCAAGTGCAGACTGGAAGTGGCAGCGCTGCGGTTTGAACCCCGTCCTCTCTAACCCGTGGTCTCTAAAAACAGATGCACACGCCTAGGGGTGTGTGCAAAAAGTCACTGGGATGAGGTGAGAAAACATAAAAACTTCTATTCATATTTACTATTTAAAATGGAATAATTTAAGTGTTATTACTGATATACAGACGGATAGTGGTACCCGTGCACAATTTATAAATATACACATATTGGGAGCACATACCCAAATACTATTTACTGAGGTGCATGACCAAAAAAGGCAGCCTGCCAGTGCTTCTACCCGCTAAGTGGCACGGCCTCCCCGACCCCTCCTGGGTACCATCGCTAGAGAGGGCACAGTGGGTAAGTCCAGTGTGGGCTCCGGAGCCTGACCACCTGGGTTCAAGTCCCCAGTTTGCCACTTCCTAAGCTGTCTGACTTTGGGCAAGTGACTTTACCATTCTGGCTCCAGTTTCCTCATCTGTAAAATGGGAATGATAGCAGCTGTCACTTCGGAGGGTTGAGGTGAGGGATAAATCAGTTAACCCACGTGAAACGCGGAGAAGGACGCCTGGCACCCAGTAAGTGCTCAGGAAACATGAACTATGGTTACCGTTTACCCTGCCGTGCAAGCCGGGAAACAGGTGCGGAGCGGAAATAATGAGGTAACAACAAGGGGTGGAGCCCAGATCCACGACCCGTTTGTGACCACATCGCATGTCAGAGTTGAGCCGGTTTTCTCCTCTGCAAGATGAGTTAAGAGCAGCACGCACCTCACAGAGCTCTCCCAGGAGAGAAGGTCACCTTCCGGAAGAAGAGGAGATAGTCATGGCTGTCCCGCCTCCCACGGGGGCTTGGAGAGAAGTCCAAAGGCTCAAGAGATGCGATGGCACTGGGCTTACTGTCACCCTGGCATCAACAGCACGCCATCAGGAGCGGGGCAGACGCGCCCTCTAGTGGCGTAAGCGACCCCAGCAGCCAAAAGTCCTGGGGGCTCATTGGGGCCAGACACCAAGGGCACTCGCAGAATCCTGGAAGCAACCAAGCAAGGCGCACAGAATTGCGACACCGCCCCAGGCCCACCTAACTGGTAAGGGGTAGAGCCGGGATTTCAAGCTCGCCAGTCTGGCCCCAGAGCCTACACTCCTCTCGCTTTCCAAAACTCTGCCCTAGCTCCAGAGCGCAGGGCTCTTGGAATCTTGGACAGGGCCCTTGTTTGTGGCCTGGGACTATCCTGGGCCTTGCAGGACGGCCTGGCATCTCTGGCTCCGTCTGCCCAACGCTAGCAGCTCCTTCAATTACCAGGACGCGCGCACACATCCGACGCTCAGGGCGGGCAGGGCTGGAGAACCTCTGGGTGCTGCTTCCCACGGTCTTTGGCCAGGTTCTCTCCTGCCAAAGCCAGGCTTCCGTCGTGCGCCCCCTCTAATTTCTTTCTTTCTCCATGACTTTCCCCATCCCTCTACACCACACCCCCCTCACCCCCAGTCGATCACACAAAGCTGCTCCACATCCAGACTCCCCCCAAAACACAGGAATGTCCCCTGGACCCCAGGACTTCAGCCGCTTCCCGTCAAACTCAGGAGTGCTGGGTTGGGGTACTCGGGGTTCTCGATGACCCCAGGGCCGAACTTGAGCTCCAGGAAGCGACGATAGTTGTTAGGCGCCTGCGCCACGAAGCCAGCGAAGGGCAGAGGCACCAGGGGCTGCAGGAAGTGCTCCGGGAACTCCACGTCTTGCCGGTGGTCTAGCCACGTGTCCTTCGTCATGACCCCGTTGCGGGGGTAGAAGGGCCACAGGTCCACATGGAGGTGGTTGCTCTCGCTGTACTGCACGCGGAAAAAGTCCCCCTCCACGGCCTTCTCCCACACGAAGCCACGCTCATCCACCACCGAGCCGGCCTCTGCTCCCCGCAGCTGCTCGCAGTTGCCCACGTCCTCCAAGTAGATGCCCAGGTCCACGTCGTAGTCCCACGGGATGATGTCCCCGTGGCGGGCCGCCCCCAGCAGCGAACCGCCCTCCAGCCAGTAGCGCACGCCAGCCGCCTCCAGCACCCCCACCACGTAGCGGGCGGTCTCCCGCAGCGCCCGCAGGCAGCAGGGGGGCGTCCAGCGCTCTTCGTAGAGGTAGGCTGGTGTGTCGCCCACCACCGTGCCGAAGCAGCGCGTGGTCTCCTTGCTGCAGCCGAACCACTCGAGCCGCCCGCCCTCCCAGCTCACCAGGCGGATGCCCAGCGCGTGGAGCAGCGCCGCCCGCCGAGTGCGCCCCTCGCGCTCTGCCTTCCAGCGCGCGTGGGCCGTGGCCAGCGGGGACTGGCGCGCCGCGGCGAAGGGCAAGTCCAGCAGCTGCACCGCCCAGCCTCGAAGGGCGGTCTGCAGGAACAGGCTAGTGCCCATCGGCCGGGCCAGCGGCGCCGAGAGGTTGAAGAGGTCGCGTGCACGCAGGAGCACCACCGCGTCCCCGTCCAGGGCGTCGCAGCGGGACACAGTGGGTGCCTGACCATAGCGGGCAGTCCACTCTCGCACGCTGACGTTCAGGGCCAGGCACCTAGCAGGGTTGGCTGTGGCCACGGGGGCGGCCACCAGGCGTGCGTTTCCCGCTCGCAGCGCCTCCACCATGCGCTCCAGCTGGCCGGGTGCCTCGGCCCGCGCCCCATCAGGCACCAGGGCCACGAACTCGGTGGCCACGTAGGTCTCCGGGCGCGAGGCTGCAGCAGGCCGGTCCAGTGCGGGCTGGAGCAGCGCCAGGCGAACGTTGGGGATGCGGGGCAGGGCCAGGGGCGGGTAGGGGAGCGTGTCGGCCACCACCACCACAGGCTGGGCTGGGTCCTGCTGCAGGAAGGAGTCCACTAGTTCGGGCACCGCGTTGTCAAATGCCTCAAACTCCCGCACTAGGATGGTGACACGAGGCCCAGCGGCAGATGAATGGCGAGGGGCCCGGGCCCGGGAGTGCCGGGGCTGGTGCTGCAGCCACGAGACATAGAAGAGGACCAGCAGGTTGAGTGTGATGGCGGCTGCCAGGGCAGCCTGGCAGCGGGTGAGCCGCATGGGGCCCGGGTCAGGCCCTAGCTGGGCCTCAGAGGCATCCTGGGGAAGACGGATGAGAGCAGAGCTGGAGCTGGTTGTCAGACCGACTCCCTCCCCCCACCCAGCCTTGCCCTGCTCCCCCAGTTCCTTCTCAGCTCCCCTTCTTTTCCCTATTTGGTGTCAGCTCCAATTTCCCCTCCTCCAGGGAGCCTTCCCTGACCTCCCAGGCTGGGTCATGCATCCCGTCTGGGCTTCCTCAGCTCCCTGGGTCCCCCCACGGCAGCCTGACCACTCTAAGTCATCACTGAGCGTGAGACTCATGAGGGCAGGACCTGAGCCAGTCTTGGTCACTTGCTGACTCCTCAGTGCCCACGAAGCACAGAGCCAGATATGCATTAGGTGCTCGGTAAGGTTTTTTCAATTGAATCACCTTCCCTTCCAGGTTGTCGCACCCTTCTCTGTCAACTTGCCATTCAGATGCCAACTCAGTTATAAATACCCTAACCGCATGCCCAAGCCCAGCTTGCAACTTCCTGTCTACCGTTCTCTCCTCCAGGAAGCCCCCCTCAAATCTGTCTCCCTCCCTTCGCTCCCTTGCCCTAGCCCTGGCTCCAGGGTGAGGCTGATGCTACAGCCCCCAAGCCTCTCCCCTGCTGCCTCTTTCTGATGTCCTCAAACCCTGTGCCATCTGGTCATCTCCCTGACCCTGGCTGGAGTGTAGTGGCATCATCATAGCTCACTGCAGCCTCCAACTCCTGGGCTCAAGTGATCCTCCTGCCTCAGCCTCCCGAGTAGTTGGGACTACAGAGGCACACCACCATGCCCGGCTCATTTTTAAATTTTCTTATAGAGATTGGGTCTTACTATTGCCCAGGCTGACCAATTTTTAAATGTTTGCCACTAATTCAATTTTTTTAAAAAAATGGAGTGGGTTAAACTCATAGCAACAGCAAGTAGAATGGTGGGCGCCAGGGGCTGTGGGGAGGGGGAATGGGCAGTTTGATGGATACAGAAGATCAGTTTTGCAAGATGAAAAACTTCTGGAGTTTTGTTTGCACAACAATGTGAATGCACCTAACACTACTGAACTGTGTACTTAAAAATAGTTAAGATGGTACATTTTATGTAATATGTATTTTGTTACAATTAAAAAAAATTTTTTAAAGTGGAATGGGTCGCTTCTAGATACTATCAGCTTTCGGGCACTCCGCTCCCTGTCCATTCATTGGCTACACTCCCAAGCAAGCCCCAGATGGCGCTGTCTGCCTGTCCCCATCACGAGCTTTGAAGACTTGGCTGGTATCCAGAACAGGTGGTTCCCAGCACTACTCAAAGTTTCCCCATTAAGGATTTTTATAGGTTTCTGTCCTTCTCAAAGAGGACACGCAGCTAATCTTCCTCCCTCCTAAATACTTCTGACCCCTCCTCCCCATTTCCAAAGCTCTCCCTTGAACCCAGGTCCACCCCGGTTCCTGCCCAACCTCCCCCTTGTCTCCAGCCTGAGTACCCTCGTCATGGTAGCCAGAGGGGACTTCCTAAAGCACAGATATGACCTCTGCCTTCCCTGCTCAGATCTTGCCATGTCCCCAGTGCCTGGGGAAAAGTTTAAGTTTCTTACAACATTCCACTTGCCTGCCCACTGTTCGAGCCCATCTTTTGTCATGCCTGTCTCAAACTCTATGCCTAAGTCACCCTGAACTTTCTCTCAGACAGGTCACTTATTTCTAAGTGATTGCACATTCTGTTCCTTCTGTCTAGGAGAGTCTCCTCTTAAGGACGCCCTCTCCCCATATCTCTTCTGCTGGAGAACACCTACTTATGCGTGAGGCCTCAGCTCAGACACCCCCTCCAGGAAGCCCTCCCTGAACCCCTCTGGGCTCCCCCAGCCCTGCCCATTTTGGTTCATCAGATGGGGATGGATGTGTCCACCCACTAGGCTGTGAGCCCTGGGAAGGTAGGCCCAGGGCTGTCTCGATCACCACACTGAGAATACACTTGGCAAAAAAAAAAAAGGCAGATGGATCAGAGTTTGTCAGAGTTTAAAGCCCCCTCAGGTCCTTGGAGCCAAACTCTGCCGCTCTGTCCTACTGCAGTGTGCGTGGGACCCCGCGCTGGTCTTCCTGGTGCACGCTTGCATTCTTTCTCCCTCTCCTACCAGGAAAGAGGAATGCCCTCCCGCCCCTACACCCACCCCAGGCCTGCATGCTGTTCCTTGGCCCAACTTGAATAGCACTTGAGAATCTGAGTTCACTTAAGGGCGACTCTGTAATCTTTAGAAACTTGTCGCTGCCTTTTGCACCTGAGGTGGACCCTTCCCTCTTCAATCCTTCGACATCTGTTTGTTGAACTTCGACAACACACCAGGCACTGTTCTAGGACTGGGGACACGGCAGCAGACACACAGACCAGGATAACATGCCTGCCCTCATGGAGCTCGCATAATTGCAGGGGCAGGAACCTTTGGAACCAGAGAATCTCCAGGGTCTTAAAAATCTTAGGATCTTACAGTTTAGGTACACAGGAGTTCAGAGGCGACCCTTAGATAGTTTTATAATCTTCACATCCTTGGAGGTCTGAGCAAGAGACCATCTTCCTGCCTCTGTCTCGTCCCCTCCGGGACTGTTCCCTACTCAGCGCCCAGAGGGATCCTGTTAAAATGAATTCAGTCCTGTTCTGCCTCTGCTCAAACCCTTTCATGGCTTGAACCTTGCTCACAGAACAGCCAATCTCCTCACCCACAAGGCCTCTGGTGGTCTCCCGTCCTTTCCCACTCGCCCCCTCAGTTCCAGCCTCACCGGCACCAACCCCATTCTTCAAACACACATGGAACGTTCTAGCCGTCAAACGTTCCAGCCGCAGAACTGCCTGTTTCCTGTCTGGATGCTGTTCCCCCAGCTATCCGAGTGGCTCCTCCCCCACGTCCTGCAGGTCTTTGCTCAAATGTCACCTTCCAGTGAGCCCTTCCTTTGGCCATCCTATTTAAAACTGCATCTCTCTGTCACCCCCATACTTCCTGTCCCCCCCATCCCTGTGTTATTTTTCTTCCCTAGTAGTTATCATGTGGGTTTTACTTGTCTTGGTAATTATCAGAGTCCCCATGAAAGGTGGGGATCTGTTTTGTCTGTTCTATTTCCTGCTGTATCCCCAGAGCACAGCCCAGCACCTGGCACATACCAGGTGCTTAATAAACACGTGTTGAAGGAATGAGGGACTTGGACTGTTAAGACGGGGAACCTGAGCTCAGAGATGGGAAGGACGCAGGGACCAGAACCCAGGTCTCCACTTCCAAGGCACTGGCTCTCGCCACACTGTATGGGTGACTCTGGGCCAGGAGGTGCCTAGGAGGGCAGAGGACAGAAACCAGGCCCTCAGATACCAGGAGTTTAATGGCCAGGCGAAGAGATGCTGCCTGCTGCTGAGGGTGTGAGGGAAACTTAGAAGGAGAAAGGAATTATCTAGTACCCTGACAAGGTTAGTCCTGGCTTCACCAACCATAAGCTGGGAACTGGAAGGACTGCAGACCCCTTCATTGGAGCAAGGTAGATGAAATAATGATTTTGAAGGTCTGAATGTTGTATACTTTTCTGAATCGGGAGGAAAATAATACCAACAATTCTATCGGCTCCCCATGGGCCAGGTCCTGTTCTAAGCACTTTGTGCACATTCGCTCATTTAATCCTCATGTTATGATCACAACTAAAGATGAGGAAATGGAGGCACAGAGAAGTGAAGTCACTTGCTCAAGGTCACACGCTGGGAAGTGGTAGACCCAGGATTTGATCTAAGAAGCTGGCTCCAGAGTTGTGCTTTAAACCAATATACTCTGCTGTCTCTCTTGGGTCCACGCACAAGGCCCAACTCTCAGACCATCTTTGGAGACCCTTCCCCAGCCCGAACGTGGCAGGTGCTTTCAAAGCTAAATATAGCACGTTAGTTAATTAATTCAACAAACATATTTATCAAGTGTTCTCTGTGGCAGACCCCGTGTTCTGAGGACACAGGATGAACAAGGCAGTCATCGGGTTGGCCATCCAGAAGACAAAATCCAAACATACAACCTACAGATATGGCAGGAAGCCAGCAGGGACATGAGAGAAAAACAGGGAACTCAGAGCTAAGCTGAGACCTTATTGTCTTGTTCCCCACAAAACAATGTAAATGACCAGATTCTTTTCAGGCCTGAGCCTCAGCCCCTGCATCCGGAGAATGGGCATGTGACTGGTAGAAAAAAATGAGATATGTGGGAAAGCCTTTGGGAATAAGGAAAGGGCATTTCCATGTGAGTGCTGGTGACACCGAGGGACTTCTTACCTCCTAAGTTGCAGGCTGGGGGAGTTCCAGGAGGGCAGTTCCAGCCCAACTCAGCTGCACTGCTGAGGAAAGTACCAGAAGTCAGCCAATTCTGCATAATAGAGCACAATTACATCTTACCCACAAAAGTGGCTACTAGAAGGTAAGGGAATCCTTTCATTTGAAGTCTCACAAGCTTGAGCACCATCTTCGGCATCTCAGGAGCGGGGCGGGGTGGGGGGATGTCAGTTATCATAGCAACCTATAACCATCCCTCTCTCATGAATATGTTCAGAAAAGGTAGGGCTAGAAGTGACAGAAGCTGTTACTATGACAACCCCTCCCTAGATACGCTCCACCCTGAGAGACAACCTTAAAATGTCCTGTACTTTGGTGGGCTTGGTTCCTGGGGTCACTGGAAAAGGGGGCCCGGTGGGTGGTTGCCTTGTTACCATAGTAACCAGAGCTTGGCCTTGCCTGTTTCTCACTTCCCTGGGCATCGTCCAGGCCCTGTAACCATAGTAACTGTGCCTCAGCAGAGCAACTCCTCCTCTAAATAAAAACACCTGGTGGATTTGGTCCATAGAAGATGGTTACCATGGTAATGCCAGCTGGGTGGCTACCAGGGAGGGGTTGGGGAAGAGGTGTTCTCTTGGAGATCAGTGTCCTTGGGGCTGGGGTCCTTTCTACCTGAGCGCAAGGTGGGGAGGGGTTGCCATAGTACTGATGAGGGCCGGAGCAGAAGGGCCACCAGGGACTTGGGTTACCTTAGCAACCTTCTCCTGGTGTGGAGTCCAGAGAGGTTTGGGCCTCCATAACCACAAAGGTGGAAGGGTGGGGAAACTGGGGGGCTCCAGGCTGGGGAAGGGTTACCATGACAATCGACCTGACCAGGAATCAGAGAGGATGGGGCCACTGTTGAGACTACCCCTGGTGGTCGCCCTTTCTCTCAAACAGGGAGAGTGGTATTTGGGTCTAGAAGGGGTAAGACTCTTTCTTTGGGACGAAGTGGGAGGAGGGGGGCTGAAAGCAGCCCCTTCCTATGTCTCGCTTTTGCCAGGGTGACTGTCCCCCGGGGGCCTGGGTCTCCCTTTTCCACTTCGGGGAGTGCGGCCCCGCCCCCGCCTCTGTCCCCCCCCCGCCGCAGGCACGCTTGTATTCGGGGTCGACCCGGGTGGGCAAGGCTCGGCCCGGCCTCGTGCTCGCCGCCGCCACCCCCCTTCCCTGTCCCCAGCCGGGCGCGCGCGCGGGGGGTGGGGGGGCGCGTTGGCGCGGCCGCGCAGGCGCGCGAGGCACAGTGGGCGCGCGGGCCGGCCCCGGGGCCTCCATGATGGAGGAGCGAGCGGCCGCCGCGGTCGCCGCCGCCGCCTCCTCCTGCCGCCCGCTCGGCTCAGGCGCTGGCCCCGGCCCGACTGGGGCCGCCCCAGTCTCTGCCCCTGCCTCCGGGCCCGGCCCGGCGGGTAAGGGAGGCGGCGGCGGAGGCAGCCCCGGGCCCACGGCGGGCCCGGAGCCCCTGAGCCTGCCGGGGATCCTGCACTTTATCCAGCACGAGTGGGCGCGCTTTGAAGCCGAGAAGGCCCGCTGGGAGGCCGAGCGCGCTGAGTTGCAGGTGAGCGCCGCCCCGGGACCCCCGACCCCCACCCGGCCCGGCCCGGCCCGGCCTCACCCGCCGCCGCCGCCGCCGCCATCTTGGAGCAATGGCCGCCGGGACGGCCGGGGGGGCGGGAGGGGACCGCGACGGTCCCGGAGAGCGAGTGAGGGGCCGTCCGAGGGGGCTCCTGAGGGGACCCGGGGGCGGGAGGGGACCCGGACGGCTCGAGGTGGGAGTGTAGGGACCCGGGAGTGGGAGGGATCGACCGGGACCGGCCGAGAGAAGGGTTCAGAGGGATCAGAACCGGCTGGGAGTGGGAGTGGGACTGAGCGCGCCGGCAGAGAGACTCCTGAGAGAGGCGACTCGGGACCCGGAGGGGCGTCTAGGAGAACTCGGGAAGGGGTGTGGAGAGGAGTTGGAGGGATCTGGGAAGGACCTGAGTCGTCTCGCGTGGGAATGAGCAAAAGCTCGCAGGGTGCAGAGGGTCTCACACCGCCGCCCCTGCCGACCGGGTGCGTGTTGGAGGTGGGATCGGGGGAGCGTCTGGGGCACTTGGGGTCTGGGCGAGAGCGGGTCCTGGCGGGGAGCCGGGAGGAGTGGGGAGAGGAAGTCGGGAACCTGGAATGGGGTGTGTTTCGGGGCGTTTGAATGGGGGGGTGCTGAAAGATGGCTGTGTAAGGAGTCTGGAGGTGAGAGGAGGGTTTCAAAGGGTCCCAGGATGAAAGTGTGTGCCCTCCCCTCTGAGGGAGAAACTTTGGGGAGCTCGGACATGTGTGGCTGGCTACGAAGTGCAGAGAGGGGGTCCTTCGGGTGGAAGCGTGGGCAGGGCAGAGGACATACCCTGGGTACGTCTGGCTGGGAGAGCTTGAGAGTGGAAGCGCCAATTTGGGAGTGTGGAGGAGTAGCTGCGATGGCTCCGAGATGGAGGTGTGTGTAGGATGTCGGATATAGAGCCCTGAATTGGGGGAGGGGGGCGTGGGTCCAGCATGTCCAATGTGGAGATGAAGGATCCTGGGATGGGGCCAGTGAGCAGGGATGGGGTACCCTGGGGCGATGCATTAGGGGGAGCATTTTGTAGAGCAGGAAGGCAGCGAGAGGAGGCATCCCAGAGGGACCCTGGGAGGAGATGTGTTTGTGCTAGTTTCTGGGAAAGGACCCCATGGTTTGCGAAGTAGCTTGGGAGCAGGATGTGCCCTGGGATGTTGTATGGAAGAGGGCTTTGCGACTTCTAGGAGTGTGAGGTCCATTTGCAGTTGAGTGTCTGGTGGAGCCTGGGAATCAGAGATGTGAGGATTTGAAAGGATCCAGGGATGGGCCACCAGGAATCTGAGGGTTCCTGGGCTGGGGTGTCATTAGCAGGATTTGTCAGTACTTGCTCTAGCAGCCCATCTTTCCCCTTCTGATTTGCTGTTTCCCGTCTAGTTGAAGCAGGTACCCAAATACATCACTGATTAGAATTTTGTCAGTGAGATGAATAAAGAGAGACTCCAGCGTTCTCCCGCCCACATGGGGATCTTAGCTTGCGGTGGTAGCTCAGGCTGGGGCTGAGGTGGGAGAGGGGTCTTTAGGTACGTGCTTCTCGCTTTCTTGTCCTGATCTCGGAGCTCTTCCCCAGCATACATCTCATTAGATCTTCTCAACGCCCCATTATATAGGCAGAGCCAATGTCGCAGCTCAGTCAATCATAATGATAGCAGCTATTTATTGAGCACATACTGTGTCTGGGGCACTGTATTAAGCACTTTAGGTATATGCATGCTATCATTTAATTCTTGCAACATTGTGGGAGGGGGCATGATATTTTCTCCCCTTCCTGCCTTTATAAAAACTATTCAGAAGAGGAAATGGAGGCGTTGAGAGGGTGAATGATTTATCTAGGATCCCAGCAGATGAGTGGCAGGGCTGGTCTGTGGCCTTTAAAGCCCATGCTCTGTACCTCTCTGCCACCCAGTACAAATGAAAACCGTGGTTCAGGGAAGCGAAGTGGCCTCCCCAGGGTCACCCAAGTAATCACAGCAGAACTGTGGGCCTGCGAGATTTCACAGGTGCGCCCTACAGCACCCACCATACCACTTTCATCTTTGAGATGTGAGAGGAAAGATGTGTTTATGCCCTCACGTTAATAACCCTTCTTGGAGTTTGAGAGGGACCTCTGGGGAACTCCCAGTTAATCTCTCTCTCATCTAGGCTTTAGCATCGTCCCTGACATCTTTTGTTCTTCTACGTTAATAAAGTTTTAAACATCTCAGAGGGGTGTATGTGTATGTACACATACATGTGAGTGAATAAGGAAAGTTCCCCCTCTTGTCCCTTTCCTACTCCTCTCCAGCTCTCCTCCCCAACTGTTATTGTTATAAAAGTAGTTTGGTTGTGTGTGTATAATATATGAGATCATCCTATATGTGTCATTTTGTGTCTTTTTTTCACATAATGTGTTTTGGTGTTCCTTTCACTCAGTACAGAGAGCTCTCTCTCTCTCTTTTTTTTTTTTTTTTGAGATGGGGTCCCGCTCTTGCTCAGGCTGGTCTCGAACTCCTGGCCTCAAGCGATCCTCCTGCCTCAGCCTCCCAAAGTGCTGGGATTACAGGTGTGAGCCACTGCACCCAGCATATTTCTCATTATTTTTGATAACTACATAGCATTCCATTGGATGTTGGTTCCGTGGCTTGCTTATTTTGCCCCTCTTGATGGACTTTTAGACTCTTTCTAGTTTCTCCCCATCAGGCCCGGCTGCAGTGAATATCTTTTATGCCCAGGTGAGGATAAGGCAGAGCAGATGGGTGGGATAGCAGAGTAGGTGTGTTTATCAAATGGTGATTGGCTCTGCCACGTTGCCCCACCAGTTTACACCCCATCTGGGGCACTTCTTTTTACACACCTTTACTTGAGCACTTACTGCTTATAGAAAGTGTGACCTCCCCTGTGAGATCCTTTAAGATCCAGACCGTGTCAGATTGTTTTGATGAACTGTGAATAACTTTTCTCCGAAGAGCTGACTACAGCTGCTCCTAGCGGAAGACCTGCCGTCGGTATTAATAAGTGCTCGATACCTGTGTGTACATGGCAGAGAAGGCAGCCCCTTATAAGGTCCTGCCAAGAGGCACCCAAAGTGTGGAGCAGGAAGGTGGCATAGCTGCAGTCTGGTCATGAGCAGGAATTTGCTAGGTGGGGGGATTCCCAGAAATAGGCCCTGTGGTTTCTGCCCCTCTGAAACTTCCAGGCTAGCAGAGGAAGCTGGCTTGCAGGAAGCTGCAGAGAGCTATACACCTTCATGCAGCTGAGTTCTCGATTGTGTGGCTCTGCACATGTTCTGGGGAACCTCTGAGAAGGGAAGCTCTTTGAGGACAGGAAGAACCTTTTGGGAAGGGAGCTGAACTTGACGTTTGCATAGGAGCAGCGACAGGGAGCCATGATAAGTGCGGTGCCAGCGGAGAAGGTGTGGAGCTGTCCCCTCCCCTCTTCCAGCATCCTAGGGGGTCCTGAGTGATCCACTGGGGACTCATCTCTCCAGGAGCCAGTGAAGCTTGGGAAGGAGGCATTTAGGGATGCAGGGCTAGGTGGTTAGATGGCACTGAACGAGAAACCCCTCTCAGGGGGCTGGGACATGAGGCTGCCAATTCAGAGAGGCCTCAGCTCCTGTGAAGACTGAGATTCAGGGACTCCTTGGGAAGCCTTTAAATGTTACCTTGCTGGGGAGAGGGAACAGCAGAGAGGAGGAGAGGCAGCGCAAGAGCCAGGTATCAGAAAGGTTTGGGGGCGTCTGCTCTGCTAGTCTGGCCAGAGGGAGTGGCAGTGGGTGGATGTGGAGAGCAGAGGACTTCCAGATCCCAGACCCGCTGCCCACCGTGGCCCTGGCAGATCAGGCAGGGGTGTGTCGGGGAGTGTCCTGGAGTTTGCAGCGGGGGAGAGACTGACTGGCCACTGACACTTCCCTTTTCTGGTGGGATTCCACCAACCTCAGACGCTTCAACCACATCTTTCTGGTTTTCTTTCCTCCCTCCTCTGCCAGAGGCACTGGGAAGAGGACAACAGAGTCTGAGATTCTGGCGTTGTAACTGGGGAAGGGAGATCGGGGCTGGAGGAGGTGGTGGGGGGTGTGAAGGGTGGCTGAGCAAGTGGGAGGCAGGGTGGGGTACTGGACTCCCCCTTCTTCCCCCACAGACACAGTCACCATGTCCATTGCTGCATCCTAGTCCAGGCCACTGTCATTTCTCCCTGGATTTCTGTGACTGCCCCCTTCTTTGATATCTGCCTTTAGCTTTGCTGCCCCTTCCCTACTCCCTGCCTTCCCATCAGTTCTCCATGTTCCAGCTGGGATTACTTTGTAACTGCAAATCTGGTTACTTCTCTTCCGTGCTCACAACCCTTCCATAGCTTCCCTGTGCTCTTGGGATAAACTTCACACTTGTTAGTGTGGTTTTCTGACTTTCGTGGGGCCTCCGTACTTCTCGAACTTTCCTCACTAAGCCTTTACGCATTCTCAAGCAGCCGCACCGGCCTCATTGGAGTTCCCTGAGCTCACCATGCAACTCTTGTCTCTGCCCTCTGCCAGCAGCCCCCTTCTCTACTCTGGCTAACTTCTAATCAGCCTTGGGTCTTAGCTGAACCGTCACTTCTTTGTCCCTCCTCGTATAGCATGCTTTGCTCCCTCATCGTGGGCTGAGTCACGTGCTATATGTGAGTTGTTGCTGCTCTTGCCTGTCACTCATGCCTGGCAGGACCCACATGGCTTCTCTGATACTCCCCAGTGCCTTGCATAGCACCTGATGCATGGTGGGCAGTCACCAAGTAGTGGTGGGCTTGGACAAGTGCAGGCTCTCAACAGGCTGTCCTGGCACCGGGAAGGAGAAGGATCCATAGTGGAAGCCCAGAAGGGCAGGGAGGACCGTGGATGAAGAAACTCAGGGCTTGTGCTTAATAATCAACTTTTTATTCTCCATCTCTTTTCCCACCTTCTAAAATGATTTATGGAGTAGATTTGGAGGACAGAGAAGATACACAAAGGAGGCCAGGTGCAGTGGCTCACGCTTGTAATCCTAGCACTTTGGGAAGCCGAGGTGGGAGCATCAGTTGAGATCAGGAGTTTGAGACCAGCCTGAGCAAGAGCGAGACCCCATCTCTACTAAAAATAGAAAAATTAGCCAGCGCGATGGTGCCTGCCTGTAGTCCCAGCTATTCAGGAGGCTGAGGCAGGAGGATCACTTGAGCCCAGAGTTTGAGGTTGCCGTGAGCTATGATGATGCCACTGTGCTCTAGCCCGGGTGACAGAGTGAGACCTTATCTCAGAAAAAGAAAAAAAAAGATACACAAAGGACAGAAACTCACACTTCAGCAATGTTGATCACATGTGGGTAGTCTGCCCACCTGGCCTCAGATCTTTGTGTACATATGCGTTGATAAAAGTGTGAAGGGAAAAAATCCCATTGTTTTAGTGGACAGATGAGGTTTCTTTTCCGTTACATACTTGATGACATATATTTATGTGTTGATTGTCCTACACCCCCCCACTAGAATATAAGCCCCATCCTGTTCAATGATGCATCTTCAGTATTTACAGCAGTACCTGATATACACAGTTAGGACTTAATAAATATTTGTAGAGTAAATGAATGAATGAATGATCCTTTGTCATACATTAATGCATGTATATCCCTTTTTATTTATTCAAAAAGAAGCCTACCATTGCAAGTATGCCTGCAGGATAAATTCCTAGAAGTGGAACCGAAAGAAATGTACATTTACCATTTTTGTAGATACTGCTAGATTGCCCTCCAGGAAGGGTACGTCGGTTCCTGACCCCACCAGTGGTGCATGAGGATGCCTGTGCGTGTGCTCGTTGCCCCGGGCTCTGGCCAGCGCTAGGTGTTACTTAGCGTGTCCTCAGTTCTCTGCTAATCTGAGAGTGGCACCTCGTCTCCGGGGCAGGACGGAGGTGCCAGCAGGCCTGAGGGTACCGTGCATGGGGCAGCAGGTCAGGGCCCAGTGAGCCCCGAGGGGAGGGAGAGCAGCAGGGGGCAGCATCTGGGAGGCCACACAGAGCAGACAGCCGGGGGTGAGGCTTTGACCGACCACGGCCTGGAGGAGGTGTCTGGGGTCAGGCTGGAGCCTTCTGGTGGCATCTCTGAAGCTCTTCAACAGGCACACGACATACGGGGAGCTGGGTACCAAGAAGGTGTGGCTGGCGGCGAGGGCAGGAGGCCCGTAAGCCCCAGACGTTCCTATCTGGTTGGAGGGATCGGAGCTCCCCTGAAGAACTGGGCCCATTTGGGAGTTGTGGAAGAATGGACATGGAGAATGAAAATGCCATTCATTTTGGCAGGTAGAAGGCAGAGAGGTAGAAGCTGGCCTTTCTTAGTCCGTATTCTGTGCTAGGGTTTGGACTGAGAAGAACTTGACACGTGAGGGGAGGGCACTCTCATGAGCCCCATTTTCTAGAGGGGCAAATGGAAGCTTAGAGAAGGTTGGTGACCTGGTTCAGATCGTGCGGCGAGTACACGTCTGAGCTGGGCTGGCGCTCAGCCTGTCTGGGGCTGGAACGGTGGAGCACTTGGGGAGAAGCCAGGGAAGAGCCCTGGTCTCCAGGCTTTGGCAGAAGGGCTTCTGGAACATGGTCAGGGGCCAGGATCCTGCCTCGAAGGCCGTTGGCCCAGTGTCTCCAAACGACCTGTTGACAGACTGGAGCAGACTGGGCAGCCCAACCCAGCAGACGGTGTGAAGAGCTTGGCAGGAGCCCCGGGTCATGTCTGGGTCGCATCTCCTGCATCCGGGGCAGAATTCAGTGGGACATCGGGGGTCGGGTAGTAAAGCTTCTGTATTGGAGCGGGAGCCGAGCCGAGCCGAGCCACCCACTCTTGTCCCTAAGCTCCAGAAGTAGCTTCCTACGCCTCGAGAGACAGATGCTCTGGTAAGAATAGTGGGACGCCACCTCCACCAGCATCCTCAGGGACGGCACCTGCCAGGGGGTGTGGGGGAGTCCAGGCTGTTAATCCTACCCCCCTCTCTCCTTTCATCCCTGACCTCACTTCTCCCCAAAAGGCAGCCACCAAGTTCAGCCCAAGCTGGCTCCGTTTTAATTTCAGGGGTTAAGGACTCAAGCTCTTTCATTGCAAGTGACATGGCAGCATTCGTCCTCTCTGTGTTCCATCGAACCCTGGCTCAGAGTCTTTCGCATGTCACTGCAGGGGCACGGGCTGGGGCTGCACCTGAGTGAGTGAGGGACCCACCGCCAGTGGGCCTGAGCCCTGTCGTCTTCCTTTGCTTTCCGTCTCCCCCCTCACCCCAGGCTCAGGTGGCCTTCCTCCAGGGAGAGAGGAAAGGGCAAGAGAACCTAAAGACAGACCTGGTGCGGCGGATCAAGATGTTAGAGTATGCGCTGAAGCAGGAAAGGTGAGCCCTCCTGCCCTTCCCTGGTCCCGCCTCTGAGAGTCGGTCTCCAGCACACGGTCCGGAGGCCACTGGCTGTGCTCACACCCAGCTAAGGGAGATTTGGGGTCAGGCGTTCTCTTCCTGCCATGCTAGTACCATAGGGTTCTGGGGGGCGAGGGGCGGCGCGTGGGTGAAATAAGACCTAGTAGGTGAGATTCAAGATAGAGCCAGTGACAACAGTCTTGACTGAGGTGCAGTCATGATGGTGGTGGCCCACGGTGTGCCAAATACTGTGTTTTCCTCATCCTGTGTATCCCTTCCAGTAGCCTACTGGGTATCATTAGCCCTGTTTCTGGTAAGGAACTGAGGTTTCAAGAGGGTAAGTGACTAACTGAAGAGCTCCCAGGGCTGGGATAGCAAGCTAGTCTGCCTGGCTCCAAGGAAGGGCTGCTTTGCCACCACGCGATCTATGGTGCCACCTCTGTTAGGCCGTGGGGGGGTGGGGGGCAGTTCAGCTTCAGAGGTAGGAGAGTGGATTAGGGGGAGGCCCTGGGATTTGAGGTTCCTGAGGTGACTGCTGACCCTGTCTGCTCTCTTGCATCTCTTACTCGTTAATCATTTGCTCTTTTAGGGCCAAATATCATAAACTGAAGTTTGGGACAGACCTGAACCAGGGGGAGAAGAAACCAGATGTGTCAGAACAAGGTACCCACCCTCTGACCCTCCCCTGCAGTTGAGTGAGACGGAGAAGCGTGAAGACCGCTGCTTTCTTGCCTGGCTCCGTAGAAAGCAGAGCTGGCCCCAGGGGCTGGGGAGTGGTGGAGTGTCACTCCCAGGGCCCCTCCCCTGTAGGCTGCTGTGTGCCAGGTACCGTGCTGGGCCCTGGGGGCCAGTCCTGCCTGCGTCCCTCTGTGAAATAGAGACAGACTCACAACCACCCGAGGGATCCCTCTGCGAGGGGTCAGCGCTGGGGAAAGCGTAGGAGAGTCGGTGAAGCCCTCACCAAAGAGGTGGCGTTTGAACTGGGTTCTCATTCAGTCATTCAGCCAAAACAAAAAAAAAAAGAAAAGAAAAGAAAATTTGTTTATTTCTGGGGTGCTGGCTTTGTGTCACAAATCAGAGACACAGCAGAGAGCAAGATAGACATGGTCCCTGCCCTCTGGTCCCTTAAAGTCTAAGCTCCTTGAAAGAAGACTCAGTTCCCAGGGAGGGGAGTGAGGGAAGAGTGTGCACAGACGCACAGAGATGCACACTGGAGAGCGCAGTGCATTGGCGGACGGGAGTCAGTGTGACTGGGCGAACAGCGTGGGAGGGAGGACATGGCAGGGTGGGCCAGGTAGCGGCGGGACCTTGGCCAAGGTGAACTGCAAAGACCTTACCTGCGGCTAACGGTGATTATCATTATCTGATGTCAGCCTCCTCCGAATAGAACATGAGTTCCAGAAGGACAGGGGTCTTTGTTTCCTGATGTAGCCCGGGCCCTGGGTAGGCACAGTGTAGATGCCCAGTGAATATTTGACGAATAAAGTGCTGAACAAATTATCTAACTTAATCCTCACAACAGTCCCAAGAGGTAGATGCTGTTATTATCAGCCTCATTTCTCAGTGGAGAAAACTGAGACCCGGGTGACACTGACCTGCTCAAGGTCACAGCTGGGGAGCAGCAGAGCGGACTTGCACCCAGTCCACCCGCTCTCTTAGAACCAGGCCAGCTTTCTGTGTAGGAAAATAACAACGTGCCCTGAGCTTTCAGATAAAACTCTCTTGTGGGGACTAGTCCGGGGAACAAGCAGCCAGGAGACTACAGCTGAGAAGCGCCGCCAGGAGGAGGAATCTCTGGGAGCAGAGGGGTTTCAAACACTCAGGAAGTGACGCCACAGGCCCCTTGACAGTGACCGATTTGGGTTTGAGGAGTGAGGAAGATGGAGGAGGTGACGGGTAGGAGGCAGTGCCCGACTAAGACAGCCTCCTCCTTTCTCTCCAGTCTCCAATGGCCCCGCGGAGTCGGTCACCCTGGAGAACAGCCCGCTGGTGTGGAAGGAGGGGCGGCAGCTTCTCCGACAGTGAGTGTGCAGGGGCTGGGTGCTGGGGACGGAAGGCATGTTTGGCTTGAGAGATAAGTCCAGGGACTCCACAGTCCTTCCTGTCCCCAGTGGGGACACTTGAGATAATCAGGATCCCAGCTGGCCACAGTTGGAATGGCCTGTCACCCTGTGGTGGAGCCTCGCCTGGGGAGAGGGAGGGAAGACTTGCTACAGGAGGTCTGTGTGGGGACCCCGCACTCTTGGAATGTGACCCTGAATGCCTCTGTGGCATTTCTTAAAAGGGTAATGGTAAATTATTATTTTTTTATTCCTGAAGAGATCTGTGCATTTTGGAAAACTTAGAAAAAAGAGGGGAGCACAAAGAAACACATCACTCATAATTCTACCACCCAGGGAATTTCATACCCTGTAAACATTTTAGCATATATACTGTCAATCTCTTCCGTGGCTGTGTATTTGTGTGTGTGTGTGTATTTTGTAAAAACAGATTTCCCATTTCCTATTTGATTGTTTTCTTACACATTATTTTTGCTAAGAGCCGTGAACATCTTTCCATATAAATTAGTTACGTTGCTTTTTTTTCTTTCTTTCTTTGAGCTAGTGTCTTGCTCTGTCACCTAGCGTGGAGTACAGTGGCGTGATCATAGCTCACTGTAACCTCTAACTCCTAGGCTCAAGCAATCCTCCTGCCTCAGCCTCCTGAGTAGCAGGGACTACAGGTGCAAACCACCATGCCCAGCTAATTTTTCATTTTTTGTAGAGACAGGGTTTCACTGTGTTGCCCAGGCTGGTCTTGAACTCCTCCTGGCCTCAAGCAACCCTCCCGCCTCAGCCTCCTAAAGTGCTGGAATTACGGAAGTGTATAATCGTCTGTCATATGGATAACCATAAGTATCTATAGCCAGTTCCTTCTTATGTATTTTGTTGAGGTTGTTTTTAATTTTTTAGTATTATAGACAGTGTGACAAACATCAGGAAGATATTTGTGCAGATCCTCGATTTTTGTCAAGCTAACTATCTGGAAGTGCAATTACTGCCTTAAAGTGTGCACAAACAGCCACCCCAAAATGATAATATTAATACTAATAGGCCACACTTACCAAGTACCTACTCGGTGCCTGGCACTTGGCTAAACATTTTGCTCATATCGATTCCTCACATAAGTCCCTGTGTGGTGTAGCTACTCGTGTTCCCCTCATTTTCACAGATGGGAAGACTGAGGTGCAGAGAGGTGATCTGTTTGCACAAGGTCATGTGGTTGTTGGGATGGGGTCTCAGGCAGTCCGCCCCCAGAGCCCAACTGCTAACCCGCCCTGCCCCTGCCTCTGCTGGTGGGGACACACGAGCCTCCAAGACAACGGGCACTTAAGAGGTGACATACGTGCGGGGCAGGGTCAAGGCTCCAAAGGAACAGGGGAACAGAAAAGGCTTCCTGGCCAAGCAGCCTCTTGAGGACCAGCAAGGGACCTTGTCTCCTATCTTTTGAAGCCACAGACACCCATAATTGACTTTTGTTCTTTTTGTTTTCCTTTTTAAATTGTGGAAGTAATAAATGCTCATGTGCAGAAGTAGAGTAAGTTGCAAATGTTCCTCTTACGTCCCTCATCCCATTCTCTAGAGGTCACTGCTATTAAGTTTCATGTGTATCTTTCTAGGCCTCCGAGGGGGCATAATACAAACATGTGTTTCTGTGTGATGTGAACTCACACACATATTAATGCTTTTTTTTCTTTACACAAACACTGGCCTCGTAAGGAATATGTGACTTGCTGTTTTCACTGTGCTGTTTATCGTGGCCAGTTTTCCTCGACACCCTGCTGTGTTTATTTTCTGCCTAGCATTCCTATCAGTAATCTGCTGACACGGTCCCTGTCAGTGGATGCTGAGGTTGGTCCCTGCACTTCAGACTCCCCAGTACGACATTGCAGGGACCGCCCATCCTTGTGCGATCACACTGTGCATGGGTGTGAGGGCTTCCATCGGAAGGAGTCTCGACAGTGAAACTGTTGCATCGGGGGTGTGCTTATGTGAAATTTTGGTGTATACTCTTAAGTTGCCCTGCACCAGGGTGTCCCGGTTTGCGTTGGCCCCTGAAGTATATGAAGAAGCCCAGGGGACATCTGACCCGCATTGGCTCTGTACTCCTGCAGGTACCTGGAAGAGGTAGGCTACACAGACACCATCCTTGACATGCGGTCCAAGCGCGTCCGTTCCCTGTTGGGCCGCTCATTGGAGCTCAATGGGGCTGCAGAGCCTAGCGAAGGGGGCCCCAGGGCCACACCGGGCCCTGGGGGGCTCAGTGGCGGTGAGTCACTGCTGGTGAAGCAGATCGAGGAGCAGATAAAGAGGTGAGCCCTTGGGCCTGGCAGTTGTATCCCTCCGTTCCTCCCTCCTGATGCGGGCCAGTGTCAGAAAGACAGCCGGTGCTCCTGCGTGCTCTGGCTGCCCCTTCTCCTTCTGGAATATATCATGGGGTCGATTGTTCCAGAACCCTCTGCCCCTTCATTGCTGGGATCCCCTGGATTCTGTTCCCCTCTACATACTCTCCACAGCCTCGTCTCTAGGCTGCCCCTCCCGTGAGTCTCATGCCTGCGCCTCCTTAGCAACATCCAGCACCCTGGGTGACGTCCCAGCGGGGAGCAGAACACGTGGTTGCTGTCCTAGGGGGCTCTTATTTGTTCATTCTCTAATCTCATTAATCATGAATTCATTGGAATCAATAAGGTCATGTAGGTGTTGCTAAGTGCTATGGAGAATATGAAAGGTAATAAGATCGAAGGGAGAAATCATGCTGTTTTGGATGGGGAGGGACAGGGAGGACCTCTGGACATTTGGGTATCTCTGTCCTGTGACATTTGGGCAGAAAATTGCATGAAATGGAGGGTAAGACACACAAGTGGCTGGGAGGAGAATGTTCTAGGCAGAGGGAAGGGCAAATGTAAAGGGCCCGAGGCGGGAAGGTTCCAGCCCTCATAGCTGCGGGGAGTGAGCTCAAGGCTGTGGAGAGGCTGCAGTCCCAGGAGGCGCAGCACACAGGCCGGCTGGGGCACTGAGGGAGTGAGTGTAGACTGTGCAGGGAAGAGATCCAAGGCCCAAGCCCTGGGGGCTCGCCTAGCTCAGAGGCTGGAGCGAGGAGCCGGGGAGGAAGCCAAGAGGAGGCTGAGCTGGCAGCCGGTCTGGAGGAAGGCCGGGGAGAATGAGAGTGGTGTCCTGGCTGAAGTGAGTTCTGGGCGTGGCAGCCTGGAGGCAAGTGAGGGGAAGTCTGCAGTGATCTCTCTACCAAGTGGTAACTGTATACCTGGGCAGTTGACAAGAACTCTCTAGAGCATCAAGCCGAAGGCAGAAAGGAAGGTGTTTGCATTTATCTGAACTTTGAATTCCACCCTGCCTTTATGGTGGAGTCAGGTTTGGTAAACACCTCCCTTGCTAAAACTTGTCATCATGTTGGAGGCCAGGAGGTAGAAGTAGGAGTGCCATCTGTCGCCGGGCATGGTTCAGGCTCCTCGGGAGCAGGGAGCGCTAGTGCCCCTGCTGTCCACAGCTGAGCTGGCTGCGGGTGTTGGAGCATTTGCAGAATGGCTGGTTCCTCTTTCCTGCTGGGCGCGTCTGCCCCTTGCCTGACCTGCCCTTATGGTCTGCCCGGGCATGCTAACGGGGGGCTGCCAAGTGAGCGCCGCTCTCTCCAGCGTCCCTCTGACTCAGCACATGCAGGAGCTGTTTGGTCAGGGTTGGGGGGTCGGTGCTCAGTGAGGAGTTGGGGTGGGTCTGGGTGGAATGAGGTTCCGGTTGGCATGAGCATGCGTGGGGCAAAGGCTGGAGTCGGGGCCCTGTGTGTGATTACAGTCAAGGCTACTCGGGGCTTAGGGGCTCAGCTGGGTCCAGGCTCTGGCCACCACACCTGGGCAGGCGCCTTCCCTTCTGAGCTTTGACACCTGGCAGGACTGAAAGCCCCTCTGCCCCCTTGTCGTGGGCAGGAACGCAGCAGGCAAAGATGGCAAAGAGCGCCTGGGCGGCTCGGTGCTGGAGCAGATCCCCTTCCTGCAGAACTGCGAGGACGAAGACAGTGACGAGGACGACGAGCTGGACAGCGTGCAGCACAAGAAGCAGCGCGTGAAGGTGAGCGCCTCCCCGCCACAACGCCCTGCGTCCTGGTCTGGGTGCGGCCCCATCGCAGCCCTTCCCCGAGTCCCAGCTCCTCTTGCGGCAGGACTGTGCCTCAGTGCCCTGCAGAGGTGCCTTGGTGTTTGTCAACAGGGCCTTCGCCCGCGCTCCCCCATTTTCCACTTGCACCGCCGTAACTCCCCGTCCTCTGCTGCTTCATCCCAGACGTCCCTCAGAGGCCTGCCTGAGCCCCGCGGGCCAGGTCAGCACTCAGGGCGCTCCCCCTCGGGCCGCCCCACCGGTTCCGATCCCACGTGTTTGGTGTGACTGTTGCCCTCTGTGTCCTGCAGCGGACTGTGAGCTCCACCAGGCAGGGATTTTGTGGGTCTTTTTGCTGCTCCATCCCTGGGCCCTGAAAAGGGTCTGGAACACAGGCTCTCAGTAAATATTTGAGAATCAGACGAGTGTGGCTGGGCCCGGGGTTCTGCCTGGGTGGAGGCTCCTCTCTGCTTCTCCCATCAGAAATTATCCCTGAATTTTTCTTTTCTTTTATTTTTTATTTTTTATTTTTTTGGAGACAGAGTCTCGCTTTGTTGCCCAGGCTAGAGTGAGTGCCGTGGCGTCAGCCTAGCTCACAGCAACCTCAAACTCCTGGACTTAAGCGATCCTACTGCCTCAGCCTCCCGAGTAGCTGGGACTACAGGCATGCGCCACCATGCCCGGCTAATTTTTTGTGTGTGTGTATATATATATATATATATATATATATATATATTTTAGTTGTCCATATAATTTCTTTCTATTTTTAGTAGAGACGTGGTCTCACTCTTGCTCAGGCTGGTCTTGAACTCCTGACCTTGAGCGATCCACCCGCCTCGGCCTCCCAGAGTGCTAGGATTACAGGCGTGAGCCACCACGCCCGGCCTATCCCTGAATTTTTATACTCCTGTGGCCTTCACATCTGTCACCACAGTTGTTCCACCACTGGGCTGGCGTGTTGTGCAGGGCTGTCTGTCTCCACACAGCAGACCTTCAGGGAGGCTTATCTGGAAGCCTCGCTGTGACCCAGAGCCCTGCTGTGACTCCCAGATTGGCCACTGGCCTGGCTGTGTGACCTGGGGCATGTGCTTCTCTTTGTCTTAGCTTCAGTTTCCAAACTCATAAAATAGGGCTAAGAGTCCTGGTCTCTGGTTGTTGAGGATTTAATTCAAATGCGCTGACGCACAGAAAGCCCTCAGCTCCACGGTGGCCGGCCCCGCTGCGTGCTCGGTGGCTGTAGTTAATGGCTGGTAGTGTTGGTGGGACTGAGTGGTGGTGTCGCTCTCATGGGCCTGGGCACCATTGGAAGAGTGTGGTTGACAGGGCCCCTTTCTCGTGCACCCTTCAGAGCGCTTGCGAGGGTTCCAGGCTTCTGTATAGAGTCCAGACCCCGGCTGCTGCCTCTCTGGGCCTGCTGTCCAAACCTAGACCCTAGGTCTCTACGTCCCATCCCCCTGCTTCCCCCACGAAGGCCAGAGTCTGGCTCCTCGTGCGTGGCTGACCAGCGCCGTAGAGGGTCAGCCGCACCCTGGCGGAGTTCACAGTTGGCTGAGGCTGCCCAGGGCATGGCCAGAGGTTGGACTTGGTGACCCGGGGCAAACAGCTTCGCTCTGCTCGGCCTCAGTTTCCTTGCCCGTGATATGGGAAGAATAATTACAACAATCACGGTTCATGAGGTTGGGGGGTTAGTTGAAGCCATATATTATGCAGACCTTGTTCAGTGCCCGTTCAGGGCGTGTGACTCGTCCTCGGGTGCGCACAGCAGCCGGGGCCGTGTCCGGTGAGTGTTTACTTGTCATTCCTGCTGTGCTCGTGGTTAAAGCGCTGGGGCCATTCGTCCTCACCGTAACCGTGCACCTCGTTCCCTCGCATCCAGACACGGGTGTGCTGCTCTCCCGGCAAGCCTGTTGTCCTGTTCCTGGCTTCTCTTCCCGAGAGGCGCTGCGCTGTGGGACAGGGGCTGCCCCAGCACAGGCCAGGAGGAGGGGCCGGGAAGGGGCCTCCAAAGCCAGGCTGCGGGGCGGGACAGGCAGCGGCTCAAGGCCTCGGCAGGGGGAGCACACAGTCGGCACTCAGCGCAGGCAGTAGCTGGCAGCTGAGGCGGTCCCTTCTGAAGGGACAGGCAGAAGGCTGGGAACCCTGGCTCATCTGTCCTAGTCCCCAGGGAAGGTTAGTCTCTGGACAAGAGCGCCCTGACCTGTCTGCTTCTCCATGCCCCAGCTCCCCTCCAAGGCCCTGGTGCCCGAAATGGAAGATGAGGATGAGGAAGACGACTCCGAGGATGCCATCAATGAGTTTGATTTCCTGGGCTCAGGAGAGGACGGGGAGGGGTCTCCAGACCCTCGGCGTTGTACTGCAGACGGGAGCCCCCACGAGCTGGGTGAGTCGGGGATTCTCTGGCCATGACGGTGGCGGGGCCAGACCCTGGTTCCTGCCCCTTCCAAACACAGCCGCCTGCAGCTGCTTCCTGCCCCAGGGTCGCCACCGGACGGATACGCTTCCTGAGAGGAGAGTGGCCAAGGAGAGCAGGCGGAGACCGAGCCATGGCAGCCAGGCCCCTCACCCCTTCCCTGGAAAATCCCCCTGGGGACACAGGCAGGCCCGCATCCAATTCTGGCTGATCTCAAGGAGGGAACAGGATGAGGACCCGGTGGGGGACAGGCAGGTGGGGCAGGGCTGCGTCTTCCTCCCTGTCCTGTGACTCCTGGCTAGGAGGGCCTTTCGGGGGGGGGGGGTGTCACTCGGGGTGCATGGCTGTGGACTGAGGCCCAGGCAAAGGCAGTGACCTGCCCACCGCCCCACAGAGGGTCCTGGTCAGCCTCGGTCTCCTCTGCTAGTCTGCCACCTGGGCCCAGAGCGTCATAGCTGCCCACAGTCATAGGAAGGCCCCCAGCGGTAGGGAAGGCATCTCCTGCACAAGGCTGGGTTGGGACTGGTGGGCGACTTCCTGTCCGTGCCTTGTCCCTGCAGAAAGCCGGCGGGTCAAGCTCCAGGGCATCCTGGCTGACCTTCGGGATGTGGACGGGCTGCCCCCCAAAGTGACCGGCCCGCCTCCTGGAACTCCCCAGCCCCGGCCACACGAAGGTAAGAGACCCACTGCGCCCCCAGCCCAGTCCTGTGGGCCCACAGTAGAGGGAGGCTGCAGAGCTGAGCCAAGGGCTTCTGTGTCCTCAGGGCTGAGGCCCAGCCTCCAGCCTGCAGCCTCCCTGTCCCAAAAGTTTGTCTGTCTGTCTCTGTCTCCCTCTCTTTTTGTCTGTCCTACCCTGTCTGCCTGTCTCTCTCTGTCCCCTCCTTTCAGCTGTGATTCTTGGTCTCGTCCTCTCCCTGTCTCTCCTGTTCCTTATCTCTCTCTGCCTCTCTCTCGTCCTCTCTCTCCCCGGCCCTCTCTGCCCCTCCCTCCCCTCCCCCTACCAGGTTCCTTTGGCTTCTCCTCAGACGTTTTCATCATGGACACTATCGGGGGCGGGGAGGTGAGCCTGGGGGACTTGGCAGATCTCACCGTCACCAACGACAACGACCTCAGCTGTGATGTAAGTTCTCCAGGTGTCCCCGCCCAGCCCCCAGCGGCCGTCGTGCCCAGGGCCAGCCTTTGCCGAGCCCTGACCGGGTACCGTGCTCAGGCCCTTCCGTGTGGACCGTGTGACGTCATCCACAGCCCCGGGAGGTGGCTTCTCCCACTCACCCTGCTTCGCAGACGGGTGCGGGTGCAGGCAGGTGGGGAGACTTGACTGTGGTCGCTGAGGAGCAGGGCCTGGAAGACTCCAGAGCGCGGATCTGGATCACGGTGCCAGGCTCCTTCAGTCAGTGTTCCCTCCTGCCCCTGGCGTTTTGGGGTACAGGAAGATGGCCTCACCAAAGCCTCCCCAAAATAAGACCAATCTGGTGTGAATGGGGCCAAGTGGGCTGGAGTGAAATGTTCTGAGCCTGAGACCCAGACGGGCCTCTGGCCATCTGGGCACCTCTGGCCTGGATGTATGCGTATGTTTCCTGTGGCAGGGCAGGACTCGGGGGGTGGTGATCCCAGTGAGGTGGGGGCACTGCTGTGGGACGCGGAAGGGAGCCTTGGAGTGTGCCTCAGGGCTCTTCAGCTTGCCGCAGGATGTCGCCCAGGCTAGGGAAGGGACCGTGTTCTGAACTCTGCCGGGGGAGGGGGCAGAGGAACTACACAACAGCAGATACTGTGGCTCTAAAGAATGGTGACAGAAGTGACGGCTGGGGTGGGGACCTTGGGGATGGACTGAGCCCAGGCAGAGGGCTCTTCAGATGTGAAACGCATCTTGGGGCAGGGTCCCGAGGCTCGCCTGGCAGTCTCCTTGTCGGCTTTCCCAAGCCCGGCCTTCCCGGGTCCCCCACTTGGCAGGTCTTTCCATCAGGGCACGTGCAGTGGCCCTAACAGGCCTGTTGATTCTGCTCTCAACGCCTCCCCATTCATGTCCTTGCCTCCACCTCCACGGTCAAGTGTCCGGTCTGAGTACCCTCATCTCTCCCCGGGACTCCGTGACCTCTTAACCTCTCTCTCTGCAGCTGCTCTTACCTGTCCCTAACCCAAGCCTCCCATTGGGTGGCCAGAGAAAGCCATGTCATTCCCCTACTCTACATCCTTCCCCGGCTCCCCAGTTCTCGATGGCTTTTTCCAAGGATGAAATGCAGATTCTGACTGGGCTCCCACTCTGGCTCCTGCCGCCCTCCTGGCCTCATCTGCTGCTTTCCTTGCCTTCTGCACTGCAGCTGCGCAGGCCTCTCAGGCTTGGGCCCGCCTTTGTTGCCTCCTGCCTCAGGGCCTTTGCACGTGCAGTTTCGCCTCCCCGTCCCACTTCTCTTGTCTGGTCAAGTCCCGCTCACTTCCTCAGGAAGACCTTACCAACCCCACGGAGGAGGCCAGGCTGTCTGCTATCTCCTCCTTGTGCTTTTTTTTTTTTTTTTTTTTTTTAGACAGAGTCTCACTCTGTTGCCTGGGCTAGAGTGCCATGGCGTCAGCTCACAGCAACATCCAGCTCCTGGGCTCAATCGATCCTCCTGCCTCAGCCTCCCGAGTAGCTGGGACTACAGGCATGCGCCACCATGCCCGGCTAATTTTTTCTGTATATATTTTTAGTTGTCCGGCTAATTTCTTTCTATTTTAAGTAGAGACAGGGTCTTGCTCTTGCTCAGGCTGGTCTCGAACTCCTGAGCTCAAAGGATCCTCCCACCTCGGCCTCCCAGAGGGCTAGGATTACAGGCGTGAGCCACAGCGCCCGGCCCTCGAGCATTTTTAATTCATTGTACTGGTCGTAGCTCGTAGTTCTGTGCACTTGTGGGATGGTCTGATTGTCTGCCCTGGTTCCCATCCTTCTGAGCTGCTCCAAGGGCCTGTCACACTGTAGGAACTTGCTGAGTGAGTGAGGGGACTGTGCCTGGCAAAGAGGAAGGGGCGAGCACCATGGGCTGCTAGGGTGTTGGGACTCAGTTAGGAGAGAAGGCTCAGCCTCCTGCCACGGCTGGCAGGCCCTCACTCACTCCTCCTGCTGGGGGATCTGTGGGGAAGGGAGGGGTCCTGAAGTCCTGTTAGAGGTGGCAGTGTCTGCGTGAGTGCTGGGATGGATGAGGGGACACTGAGGCAGCTTCCCACTCCCTCAGCTGTCTGACAGCAAAGATGCCTTCAAGAAGACCTGGAACCCTAAGTTCACCCTGCGCTCACACTATGACGGCATCCGCTCCCTGGCCTTCCACCGCAGCCAGGCGGCGCTGCTCACCGCCTCCGAGGACGGCACGCTGAAGCTCTGGAACCTGCAGAAGGCGGTCACGGCCAAGAAGTGAGGGCAGCAACCCCAGAGTGGGGGTGTGGGGGCACCCGGTCCCAGGGCATAGGATGACAAGAGTCTCCGTGACATTGGGCTCCTCTGTCTCCCCACAGGAATGCTGCACTAGATGTGGAACCTATTCACGCCTTCCGGGCGCACAGGTAGGGAGGTGGCCCTGAGCCTGCTAGAAACCTAGCTGTCTGATGCCTGACCTGCTCACTGCCACCATGGCAGGACGATGGCAGGAGGCAGGATGGCAGGAAGGCTGAGTCCCGACGCCTCTCCTGTCCTGCACAGTGCAACCCTCAGCCCATACCCGCCCTGGCTCGGGCTCTGTGCCAACTTTCACGTGCCCCTCGTGGCTGGTCCTCAGAGGAGGACATGGAGGTGGGGGCTGAGAGAACGTAGGGCACAGGCAACTTGCCCGGGTGGCACGGCCAGAGCCCCGCTGGCTGAATTCTTTCTGGCCATCCTTGAAAGATGCTAGTAGGGAACTTGAAGGTCCTGTGGCCAAGGAAGGTTTTGAGCTGCTTGTCTCATCTGCCTTCGCCCATCTTTGCACCCTCCAGGGGCCCTGTGTTGGCAGTCGCCATGGGCAGCAACAGCGAATACTGTTACAGTGGCGGGGCGGATGCCTGCATCCACAGCTGGAAGATTCCAGACCTCAACATGGACCCCTATGATGGCTACGGTGAGGGTAGCTCCCTGCCTTCCTTTCCTCACCCACCGCCCACTGGGGCCTGGTCATTCCTTCCGCACACGCTCAGCGTCCCCTCTTGCCAGGGTCCCTGTGTGGCCAAGTGGAGGGAGCGTGTGAGGAGAGACTGGGAAAGGTGGAGTTAGCTGGGCCAGCTTGTAGGAAGCTGGGACTTTATCCTGAGGCACTTAAGAATTAAGTGGAGACGTGACCAGACTGTCAACTTCTGTTCAGTGTCTGTCCCCCTGCTCTCTGACACCTTTTTTGATCATTCACACAGCTCTGTGCTAATCTTGTCATGACAGAGTTCAGAGGTCTGTGTCTCTCCTCAAGGAACATACACCATTTTCCAGAGAGCAGTCTCACCTACGAGAGATCAAGGGCCAGCCCGGCCACATTAGCTGCCATACTTTGAGCGTCGGTAGGGCTCAGGCCAGAGTCACCTGTGTGGATTCTAGTGACAAGGGAGGCTATGGTGGGAGCTTTGAACGACAGAGAGCTTTGGAGAGACTGGGCAAAGCCCGTGCACTGGGGCACGGGCAGAAAAGACTCAGGCCTAGGGTGGGCCCTGCGCGGTGGGCAGAGGCTGTGTGCCAGCCCTCGGGGGCTGCAGAGCCTCCACTGTTCCTTCTTTCCTTAACTGAGTCCTAAAAATTACATATTGAGCACTGGTTTCTGGGCCCTGGGGAGACAGCCATGAACAGAGGGAAATCCCTGCCCTCTAGAGCCCTAGAATCTTCCCCAGAGTTATCACTCACTATGCAGCTGCTGGCCTGTCCCAGTGCTGGGCGACCCCAAGGGAGCCGGGGCTCTGGGGATGAAGCCGGATGAACGGGACGGCTCGAGCCCAGCTGCCCAGGGCCTGGTGGAGCTGGAGCTCTGGACCGTCTGGGCTGGGGCTGGCAGGCCTGATGCGGCCCATTTCCTCCCAGACCCAAGCGTGCTGAGCCACGTCCTGGAGGGCCACGGGGACGCGGTGTGGGGCCTGGCCTTCAGCCCCACCTCCCAGCGCCTGGCCTCCTGCTCCGCTGACGGCACTGTCCGCATCTGGGACCCCAGCAGCAGCAGCCCGACCTGCCTCTGTACCTTTTCCACAACCAGTGGTGAGTGGGGGACCCTGGCGCCTCACACAGGGGCTGTGCGGAGCTGGAGGCCATCAGGGTGGCTCCTGACGAGGGCTCAGGCCTCCCGCCCCGCAGCCCCCGACCCCAGGGCAGGACCGGGCATCAGGCAGCCTTCTGTCCCCTGTGCCCTCAGAACACGGGATCCCCACCTCAGTGGCCTTCACCAGCACCGAGCCTGCCCACATCGTGGCCTCCTTCCGCTCTGGCGACACTGTCCTGTATGACCTGGAGGCTGGCAGTGCCCTCCTCACACTGGAGTCCCGGGGGAGTAGCGGTAAGGGAGCCCCAGGGCCTGGGGCTGGGCCAGGCTGGGGGACTGGGGTCTGCGTGCCTCCAAGGCCCCAGTTCCTCTTGCGGCTTTGGTGACCTGCTTGCTAGTCAGCTCGAGATGACTTTCCTGCGCCCTCAGGGGCCCTGAGCAGGAAGGAAATAAGGTCCGATGGAGGGCGCAGCCCTGCCGCACTCACAGCTAGGGGCTCCTGGGGCCGGGGGCAGAGTTCGTCATGGACGCCCCACTGGCCCTCTTGGTAGAGCAGATGCAGGTTTTCATGGCCCTTATGTCTCCTCCCCGACCCCAAAACGATCCGGGGCTCATTTTGCAGAAGCAACACTGAGGCTGGCAGAGGAGTGGCCTGTGGGTCCCCAACTTTGACACTGGGGTGGGACGTGGGATCAGCGGAGCTCCTGTCTTGCCTCTGTCCTGGCTCCCTGATTGTCCCCTTGATGTCCTTCCCTCTCCTCCTCTTCCTTCCAGGCCCGACCCAGATCAACCAAGTAGTGAGTCATCCAAACCAGCCCCTCACCATCACCGCCCACGACGACAGGGGCATCCGCTTCCTGGACAATCGGACAGGTGAGGCCCAGCCTGTAGCTGGCCCCACTCCTGCTCGTGTGGTGTGGGGTGGCCCAGGCACAGACGGCAGAAGTCCTCATGTCCCCATCAGAGGCTCTCAGGGCATGTCCTCCAGCCCCCTCACCTCCAGGCGAGGCCCAGAGTGGGAGAGGAACCTGCCACCCACCCGTTTCCCTTCAGGTAAATCCGTGCACTCCATGGTTGCTCACCTGGACGCAGTCACCTGCCTAGCCGTGGACCCCAATGGCGTATTCCTGATGTCAGGAAGTAAGTTGGGACCCTCTTATGTCTCCCTTCCGCAGCAGGGGTGCAGCTTGCTAGAGCCCCCAGGGTTGGGGATAAGAAGAGAGACCTGGGCATTGGCCCCAGGCGAGTACGCAGGGACTCCTGGGGCTGGGGGCTGGGGGGAAGCTGGTCTGGGCAGGAATGACCATGGTCGTGGTGACATAATAGGACGTGGCAGTGAAGCACAGGGTCAGAGCCCACTGGCAGCACTGGTGCCTGCAGCATCTCATTTAATCTTCTAAGCAACCCTGTGTGCTAGGTACTTTAGCCCCATTTTACAGATGTGGGCTCTGACACTCAGAGCTAAGTCTTGCAACTTGGTCACAGTCCAGTGGGCTGTGGGAATGGAGGGCCAGGTCTATCCAACGGAACCCCCACGGGGACTTTGAGCATTTGGTCCCACCCTGCTCTCTCTGCATGAGGGCACTGAGGCCGTGACTGTGAGGCTGTGCCCAGAGGGGATGGTCTGGACCGTGGGTGGATGAAGGCCTACCCGCATCAGACCCCCGAGAGACCCCACGCCAGCAGCCGCGAGCACGGGCGTGTGGAGCGTGCACAGGGGCGCGAGCGGTGGCGGTAGAGGGTGTGGATGGGCACGGAGTGGTCACGGCTGGGCTCTGCCTTCATGGCAGTGTGGGTGGGCAGCTCGGCCCCGGGCCTCGTTCTCCACCTGCCCCTTGACGGCCGCAGCTGTCGGGTGAGGGGTCAGTGAGATCCGGCCAGGTACAGATTTAGTCCAGAGCCCGCGTCCCCTCAGAAAGGGCTCCATCCTGGGAACTGTCAAGGCTGTGGGGAGAGTGGAGCCTTCACAAGGCCTGATCCTCCCTCCTACCCTCCCTTCTTCCCTCCTTTCTCCACCCCTGCTCAAGCTCTTGCAGCCACACAGGCCTGCTGTCATTCCTCAGACCAGCAGGCGTTCCTACCTCAGGACCCTCTGGCTGTCCCCCTGTCTGGAAGCCTCCTCCCCGCCTTCCTCCTCAGGCCATTCTGTCCTCACGCTGGCCACAGGCTGCCTTCTAGCGCCAGAGGGCAGGGGGAGCTGCCTGTGTGCTCCCTGTACCCCCAGCACCTGTATACAGAAGGTGCTCAGTAATACTTGGTGACTAGATGAATGGTTGATGGGGTGGAACAAAAGGGTTCTCCTTTGGGCCGGTGTCAGTGTCGGGGGTGACTGCAGAGGGATGGCAGGGAAGAGGGTTGAGTTGCACTTGATCCCGAGACCTTCGGACGAGGCCAGGTATCTGCGTGAGGAGCTCGGTGACAGCCCTGTCTCCCCACACCTGCACAGGCCACGACTGCTCCCTGCGTCTGTGGAGCCTGGACAACAAAACCTGCGTGCAGGAGATCACGGCCCACCGCAAGAAGCACGAGGAGGCCATCCACGCCGTCGCCTGCCACCCCAGCAAGGCGCTCATCGCCAGCGCTGGTGCCGATGCCCTGGCCAAGGTCTTCGTATGATGCCCACCTGGCCCCGCCCTGGCCACACGCGGGCTGGAGAGCGGGGCTGGGCAGGTGGGGCTGAGGTGAGGGCCTGGGCCCGTTCGTATTCTGGGCAGGAGGGCGGGAACCACCTGTGTCCTCAGCCCTGCTGGGCCCTCACACACCCCCTTGCCTGGCACTTCAGGGTGGGACAAGTCCCACAGTCCGGTCGGGCCACCCTGGGTATGGAGGGGAGGGTGTTGAATAGCTGTGCCCTAGAGACCATGGTCTAGTCTCCCCTCCCTCCTGTCTCCCGCAGGTGACACTCAGCTTCACTCCACAGGCACAGAGGCCTGGCCTCTTCCCAGCTGCAGTGAAGCCCGGTGGTGCTAGCGGCCCTTTCCCCAGGAATCCCTCCCCCACGGCTCCCTTCCCCGAGCATCTGGCTTGGGGACGTGCCCCTTTCAGGAATCAGCCCTCGAGGACGGTCTCTGGGGGTTTCTCCCTGGGCCCTGACACCCGCTCCTGGTATCAGAGCTGCCTTCTTGGAGGCAGCACAGCCAGGGCTGGGTGTTTTTGAGGATGTTCTTCCAAGATGCCAGAAGGTGCCAGGTTCTCCCCTTGAGCTCCTGCCCCCTTCCTCTCCATCTCCCAGACCCGGTGGGGGCTGCGCTGGGAGGAATCCCCATCAGATGCCCCTCCTGGGTGGGCCGAGCCGCAGAGTTGAGCCCTGGGCCCGGCCCCTCCCCCGTCCCCTCTCCACTGCTTTCCAGACACTAACCAAGGCCTCCAGGCCAGACACTGCCCACCACTCCTCCCGGGACAGCCCTCTCAGCCAGCTCGGGGTCGCCCATGGGGAGAGATGGCCTTCTCGTGCCCCTCCCCGGGGCGTGGAGGGTGGAGTAGGGTGCCCTGGGCCCTCTTAACTCCCTGTATATCTGTATAAATAACAGGATTTTAATGCCCCCCCTCCCCCGCCCCACGTTATCACTGTGTGATAGTCTTGGTCAGTCTCCATCCTGGCCCTCCACTCTTTCCCTCTATTTATTTCACTCTCTTTGGTTCCACCCTGTGCCCTCGGTCCCCCTCCCGGGTTCCTGTTTATAAGCCCCATCCCCTCTGCCCCTATCTTGTATGTGAAAACTTGTCTGAATAAACCCTTTGGAGTAAGATGGGTGACAGTGCCATCTGTGGAGGGGCCTGGGGACTTTGGGGGAGGAGTGGCTGGCTCTGCCTGGGTTGGGTGGAGTTTGGAGAGAGGGGATGTAATGGTTGGGGTTTGTGGTAGGGCAGGGGGGGCTGGGGAGGGGCCCGGAGCCTGGGCGGGTGTGGGTGGAGGGCGGAAATGGGGGCACTGGACCGGATCTCCTTGTGCCCCTTCTTTCTGTGCCTAAGCACTCCCTCCCCAGGGGCAGAGCCCGACAAGCAGAGGCTGTGAGGTGACAGTTCAGCTGAAGACCGCCCCCCTCCCCGCACCTGGATGTGTGATGGGTGGTGAGGGGAAGGGCTGGCGCCCAGAGGATTCAGGCCTCCCTCCCCTCCCTGCCCTGTGCCTGGGCCCACACGCAGCAGGCAGGGAAGTCGGGCCTGCCAGTGTTGCCGCCTGCAGGCTCTGCCATGCTGGGGGCCCTTGATGGTCCCTCCTTTCCCTTCTCAGTGGTCTGATGTTTGCTGTGCTGAGCCCGGTGCATGTCATTTCACTGGGTCCTCACAGCCTTGACGGGAGGGACCACTACCATCCACATGGTACAGAACATGGGACGGGCTGCTCTAGGTCTTCGGCAGGTCATCAGATTTTGTGTCCAATCCCATCTCCGTTTGCTATGAGGCCTTCACCGCCTACCAGCTGGTGTCCTCGGGCAAGTCCCAGCACCTCCAGAACACGACACTCGTGCCCACCTCCTGGGTTGAGGCCTGTGAACTGCACGCTCGGGACCTGTTAGCATTTCACCGTGATAGTCATCTGCCCCTCTGGAAAATGGGTACAGAGGCCCCCAGGTGACACAGACAGGAGCCCACTGTGGGCTCCACGTGGCCTTGTTCCCCTGTCATCCTGGGCTCTATGCAGTTCCCCAGGTGGTTTGGTTTTCCTTCCAGCCTCAGACTTCCTTCCTTCCCCAGCCCCAACCCCCGGATGTGGTGACAGAGCGATACTGTATGGACCTCAGCCACCCTCCTTGGCCCTGTACCAGGAAGGGGGGGCTGTGCCGGCAGCTCCCATCCCCAGCCAGTCCTGGTGGCCCATCTCTAGGATGTCTTTGGGGCTCAAACCTAGGCTGTGACCTGTCGGTGAAGGAGGTGGGTGGGGCAACTTCACCTGGTGATCTTGGACAAGTCACTTTGCTCCTCTGAGGCTTCAGCGTCCTATGTGTGTACTAAATGGTAGCCACCATTTGATTATTAGGTGGGGAGGAGAAATCAAGTCTGATTGCCCCCAAAGGGGCAACGGTGGGTTTCGAGAGATATTTGCTGAGGGACTGACTGAATGGACATGCCCACCCATGAATGCCCGAGTGCTTGAGGTGCCCCCCCTTTATCTCCACAAGTTGTTAGCGACAGCCACCATTTACTGAACTTTTGCTGTGTCCCAGGCACCTGCATACCACCTCCATCCCACAATCCCCTTTGGACTCAGTCCTATTAGTCTCATCTAACAGAGGAAGAGACTGAGGCTCACAGAGGGAAAGTCACTCACCTAAAGTCACACAGAAAGACACATGCACATGTCCCCAGGAGCTTATCAGTTCATCAGTTGTGAAGTGGTGTGGGTGTGTTGTCCTCCCTCCCAGGCACCATCCTGAGGGCAGGGGACACTGACCCTTCGCACCTGTCCTCCAGTTAGTCCCATGCACCTTGCCCCAGGTCTCTGGAGACAGACCTGATGCGAGGCGCCCCTGCCCATCTGGAGGCCTGGTCTTCCCACCTGTCGACTGAGCTGCGGGTGAGTGTGCGGGGGTGAGTGTGCGGGCGCGGCTGGGGTACGGGGCGACGCTCTGAGAAGAGAGAGGCCGAGCTCAGAGAGCTGGCCCTGGCCGAGACCCGACACCCTATTTCCCATCCCTTCCCCGCGGTGGGCGCCGGATGCCGGCCAGCCTAGAAGGCTCCCCTCCTTAAAGGGCCAGTCGCCTCCTAGCCGGGTCCCAGCGACCTGGGGTGGGGGGGTGAGGGTGGTTCGTCCCTCCCGGCTCAGCTCAGGGAAAAGTTAACTTCCCAGACTCGCGTGTGTTAAGGGGGGAAATCAGTCCTGCCCGCCAGCCCCCCAACTCCCACCCCATTCCGGGCCCCGGCGTCGGGCAGGGGGGGACTCCAGCCTCCAACTGGAGGCGCCGGGCCCGCCCTCCCCTTCCGCCCCCGGCCCCCAGACAGGCCCCGCCCCCTCTGACGTCACCGAGGCCCGCGCCGATTGGCCGACTGCGCCGTCGCTCCGGACACTTCCTCCTGCGCTGCCGCCGCGGACTTAAACTTTGGAGGGGGAAAAAGAGCCACCGGCGCCCGGCGACCCTCCCTTGCCCCCATCCCCTACCCCGCCGCCTTCCCCACGGCTCCCGACCGAACTTTTCTCCAACTTCCGCGACCCGTGAGATTCCCTCCTTCCCACCCCGGCCCTCAGGACCCCTCTGCCCATCCCCGCGCCGGTCGGATCCCTGGGGTCCGCTCGCCCCCCTGACTCCGAGACTCCTGGTTTCCACTCTCCAGGTCTGTGACTCCCTCGGGCCTCCTTCTTAGTGGAACCCTCATCTTAGAGCCACGGATCCTCGGATCCCCCCTGCTCCCTTCTCAACCCCCCTCTCTGCAAAGGTCCTTTTGGATCGCGGGCTCTCCTGATCCCTGTGACCCCGACCTACTAGATTTTCCTCTCTGGCTTCTTAGAATCTCTTAATCGCTGGGTCCCCCGAACCACTCCTTTGTTCCTTTCTTATCTTCTGTGATCCCTGGATTCCAGGCGTCCTTTTCTCTAATTTCCCAAGACCCTGCCATCCTCAGGTCCCCTCAGCCTAACAGATTTCCCGTCTCTGGACCCCGCGCTCTTAGCACCAGCTCACAAGATCCCTCGGATCTAGGACCCGGGTTCCCCCAGCCGGATCCCGGGTGGGCGCCGGGCGGCCGGTCCGGGGCCTCCCCCCATGGCCGCCGCCCCCTCCTATCCCGCGGGGCTCCCCGGATCTCCCGGGCTGGGGTCTCCTCCGCCCCCCGGCGGCTTGGAGCTGCAGTCGCCACCACCGCTGCTGCCCCAGATCCCGGCCCCGGGCACCGGGGTCTCCTTCCACATCCAGATCGGGCTGACACGAGAGTTCGTGCTGTTGCCCGCCGCCTCGGAGCTGGCCCATGTGAAGCAGCTGGCGTGTTCCATCGTGGACCAGAAGGTGAGGGCGCGAGGCTCCCCCATCCAGCTCGTGCAGCGGTCTGAGGAGGGGGGCGCTGGCAGAGGCGTAGGGGAAGGGGAAGGAGGGTATATGAGCATTAGGTGACTGACAGATGGGGGGGCACTGGCCCCCAATTGCCGCCTCTCCCCACGACCCATTTAGAGAAGACTGGGCAGGGGTGGGGTGCCCCAGAGGCCTCCCCAAATTGCCTGTCCCTGCATGTTGTTTTCTGCAGCTGGCAGGGAGGAAGGGAGGAGCGGGCCAGGTGCAGAGTGGGGAGGAAGGGGCAGGTGGGGGCAGATGTGGGGCCATCTCCACATTCATGCCCATCGGGGCCTCCCATTTGGTGGAAACAGTAGAAACTGAACCCGGGCTGGCCATGGCGATCGGGTGACACGTGTGGGTATAGGTGCCAGGGGCAAGTGAGGTTTCAGAGTGCTGCCCTCCCGCAGGCCTGAGAGGTGTGTGGAGGGGTGGGCAGGTACACTTTCTGCACCTCCAGAGGCCCTGGGGACTCTGATTCCCTCTCCTAATCACAGTGCCCCCACCCTAGCCTTAGTGTTGGACACCAGGGTCCCCTGGGTGGAGTCTGCGAGTCATGACAAGAGGGAACAGGTAGATCTTGATGCCTGAATCCCAGAATGCTAAAAGTTAGAATAGTGGGGCTTCCATGTTGTTGGGGTACCAGACTGTAAAACTGTTAGAGTACCAGAATCATAAATAGTTGGAATATATATCTCAGGTCACTGAATTCCCCTGATAATTAAAGTGTTCAAATATTAGATTCCTAGGTTGTTGAAATACTAAAACGTTAAAATGTTGGAATATTAGATACCTAGGTTGTTGGAATCCTAGAATGTTAAAATGTTTGAATTTTGGAATGCTGGGTTGTTGAAATCCTTTAATGCTAAGACATTCAAATATCAGAATCCTAGTTTGTCAGACTCCTAGAACATTAAAATATTAGATTGTTGCTAATCTAGGTTATCAAAATCCTAAAATATAAAATGATAATATGGGGGAACCTGGAATGTATAATTCTATAATGCGAGCATGTTGGAATCGCAAAATAGCCAAATTCCAGTATCTTCTCAGAATGCTGGAAATGAATCCTTTGGGCTTCAGAGAAACACGGGGCCAACTCCCCCATTTTACAGACAAGGAAACTGAAGCTTACAGAAAGATGTCCCAGGTGGTCAGGGCCAAGGCAGTCCTGGTCTCCTGTGGACCCTGTGTCAGCCGTGGAAACAGGGCTTTGCCCATCAACGCCCAAATCTAGCAGGCCGAGCTCCCACCCCCAACTCAGTCTGCTCCATGGGAGGCTGGGGATGGGGCTGCAGATAGTCCTCTGTGTGAAATTTTTTGTCCAATGCTCAAATCCCCAGCTTGGCCCCCTCAGGGCTCACCCCAGTTTTATTTTTCTGTCCTCCCAGTCCAGGTGTGTTAGGGCCCCTTTCTTTCCTTCCGAGGCCCCACCTGGGCAGTTTCACTTTCTGTTCTACCAGGTTTCATTTCCTGCCCCCCCATCCCAAGCTGGCGACCTGGACACCTGGGTTCTTTGAGCTTTGGGTGGGGGGCACCCTCCCTATTTCCAGCCATCTTGCTCTAGCTCCCCCCACCCCCGTTCCCAGGAGTCCCCAAGTCCCCTCCTTTCAGCTCGCCCCGCCCCAGTGCTGGGCCTCCTGCCAGGTAACTGTGACAACAATAGATCCAGGAAGGAAGCTGGGGCAGAAGCAGGGCGGTGGCTGATAGGGGAGGGGGTGTTCACTCAGCATCTCCCCACCCCCAGACTCCGGAAAAATAGAGGGGTCCACGTTCCGGGAGCCGCACTCCCTCCCACCCCAGCTCGCCAATCCAGCCACCAAACTCGCGCTGGCGCTGGCGCTGGCGCTCCCTCCCTGCACACCTGGGGCCCTGACATCCTGTCCAGCTCGAGCTGGGGTCGGCAGGGGTCAGACAGGAAGCGAGGGGCTGCGGGGTCTCTGCGTTTCCGGGGGAAACAGCCGGCCCTGCCCTGGGAGGGTGCCAGTCCGCTGCTGAAGGCAGCTCTGAGCTTTTCCGTCGCCACCTCCCTCTCTCACCCTCTAGTTCCCTGAGTGTGGCTTCTACGGCCTTTACGACAAGATCCTCCTCTTCAAACATGACCCCACATCGGCCAACCTCCTGCAGCTGGTGCGCTCAGCCGGAGATATCCAGGAGGGCGACCTGGTGGAGGTGGTGCTGTCGGGTGAGAGACGGCGGATGGCTTAGGGGCGGAGCCTCGGACGTGGGCTGGGCATCTGGAGGAGGGGAGTGGAGGGGGAAATTGGGTTCAGAACTGTCCTGTTTTGTTTTGTTTTTTCTTTTTTGAGACAAGGTCTCAGTCTGTCACCTAGGCTGGAGTACAGTGGTGTCATCATAGCTCGCTGCAGCCTCCAACTCCCAGGCTTGAGCGATCTTCCCGCCTCAGCCTCCTGAGTAGCTGTGATTACAGGCACTCACCACCCCTCCCAGCTAATTTTTTAAATTTTTTGTAGACAGGGTCTCATTAGTGCCCAGGTTGGTCTCCAACTCCTGGCCTCAAGTGATCCTCCCGCCTGGTCTCCCAAAGTGCTAGGATTACCGGCATGAACCACCATGCTGGGCCAGAACCCTCTTTCTTACAGTCCAAGGCAGGTGGTTCTTGTCCTGAGCTGCAAATTAGAGTCGGGAGCTTTTGAATGGATAAATGTATTGTGCTGCCGTCACACTGTGGAATTCACACAACACTGAACATGAACCACACACAGCAGCATGGGTGCATCTCGCAGACGTAACCCTGGGAGAGAAGCCAGACACCAGACCACGTGCTGTCTGTTTCCACTTAGGAAGCACAGAGACAGATGAATTACCCTAAGGTGTTACAGGTCAGGAGAGTGGGTGCCTTCGGGGAAGATGGAGGCTGAGTGAGGCCACAGGGGCCTTTTTTGGTACTGGTTTAACTTTCAGGCTAGTGACAGTTTGCACACTTTGAAAATTCACTGAGCTGTGCACTCGTATGCCCTTTTCTGGACACATGTTATACTTTAATATAAAGTTAAAAATGTTCTGATGGCTCCTCCCACTGAAATGCCAAATAAAATCAGAATCTCTGAAAGGTGGGATGAGACCTGGGCATCAGTATTTTTACAAGTGATTATCCTACGTACAGCCAGAATCTAGCCCACCCACTTGCTGTTCCCATTTTAGAAACAGGTAAGCTGTGAGCACCTGGGTTCCTCCTGAGGGTGGGGCATCTGCCCTGTTCACGGTGTTCATGGTCGTACCCCCTGCCTCTCTTGCATACGCTGCAGTGCTCAGGAAAATTTGTTGAATGACTGAATGACAACTAGAAGCTTGGTTTTTACACCTTTGGTGACCTCATTAAGGCTTTAAATATGCTCTTACACGCTGCCTCTCTTGAATTGTTATCTTCATTCCCATCTCTCCCCTAAACCTGAGTCTTGTTTATGTCACTGTCTCCCGGACAGTTTTATTGGACATCTAACAGGCATCTCAGATATGGCCTATCCAAAACAGAACTCTTGATTTCCTGCTTGTAAACCTGCTCTTCCTGCAGTCTTCATGTCGGTGAAGGGTTTGGGGCTTGGGTGCCAAACCCTGGGGCATCCTCGACTCCGGTTTTTTCTCTCGCCCACTCACTTGATCCATCAGCAAACCAACTGGCCCTGTGTTTAACATACATCTTGAATCTACTTCTTTTTTTTTTTTTTTGAGACAGAGTCTCGCTCTGTTGCCCGGGCTAGAGTGCCGTGGCGTCAGCCTAGCTCACAGCAACCTCAAACTCCTGGGCTGAAGCAATCCTCCTGCCTCAGCCTCCCGAGTAGCTGGGACTACAGGCGTGCGCCACCATGCCCAGCTAATTTTTCCCTTGTATATTTTTAGTTGGCCAGATAATTTCTTTCTATTTTTAGTAGAGATGGGGTCTCGCTCTTGCTCAGGCTGGTCTTGAACTCCTGACCTTGAGCGATCCACCTGCCTCGGCCTCCCAGAGTGCTAGGATTACAGGTGTGAGCCACCGCACCCGGCCTTGAATCTACTTCTTATCACCCACACTGATCCAAGCCCCCACCACATCCTGCCTTGACTATTTCAGTAGCATATAAGTTAGATCATGACACTCTACTGCTTAGAATCCTCCCATGGCTCCCCAGTACACTTGAAATGAACTGCAAACTCCTCAGCCTGGCCTCAAGGCCATCTGTGACCTGGCCTCTGGTAGTTCCCTGAATTTATCTCAGCATCTGATTCCACCCGTGCATGCCTGCCCTCTGGCCCTTGAACACACCAAGCTCCTTCCCACTTGGGCTCAAGGTCATGTGCGATTTGGCCTCTGCTGGTTCCTGGAATTTATCTCAACAATGTCCTTACTTTCTCTGTGCCACCCATGTATATCTGCCCTCTGTCCCTTGAACACATCAAGCTCCTTCCCACTTCAAGGCCTTTGCACTACTGTTCAAACTCCTGGGCTTAAGCAATCCTTCTGGTTCAGCCTCCCAAGTAGCTGGGACTACAGGCACGTGCCACCATGCCCAGCTAATTTTTTCTATATATATTTTTAGTTGTCCATATAATTTCTTTCTATTTTTAGTAGAGACGGGGTCTCGCTCTTGCTCAGGCTGGTCTCGAACTCCTGACCTTGAGCGATCCTCCTGACTCGGCCTCCCAGGGTGCTGGGATTACAGGCCTGAGCCACCTCGCCTGGCCTGCACTACTGTTCTCTCTGCCTGGAAATCTAACCTGCCCACACCCCTATTTATTGTCTTCAGAGCATTTAGCATTGTCTGAAATTTCCTTGTTTATCTTTCTTGTCTCCCCAAAAGAATGTCAGCTCCCTGAGAGCAAAGTGTAAATCTTTTTTGTTCATAGCTTCATCCTGAGTGCATAAATAGTGCCTGGCACGTAGAACAGTCTCCCCTTTCTGTTGCATAATATTAAGAAAAATAGCTTAATGTTAGACTAAAAATTTGGGGGGAAGAATTAATGAGACTTAGTCCAAACATGAAACTGTTTTAAAATAATAGCTGACATTTATTGAGCACTTTCTGTGTGCTGGGCACTGTTGTAAGAGGTTTCCATATATTCATTCATTTAACCCTTAAAAGAGAATCTATAAGGGCCGGGCATGGTGGCTCAACACCTGTAATCCCAATACTTTGGGAGGTTGAGGTGGGAGGATCGCCTGAGGCCAGGAGTTTGAGACCAGCCTGGGCAACATAGTGAGACCCAATTTCTACAAAAAATTTTTAAGACTACCTGGGTGGTACATGCCTGTAGTTCCAGCTACTCAAGAGGCTGAGGCAGGAGAATCGCTTGAGCCTAGGAGTTTGAGGCTGCAGTGAGCTATGATCATGCCACTGCACTCCAGCCTGGGTGACAGCGAGACACTGTCTCAAAAACAAACAAATAGAACCTATAAGAAGAGACTGTTATGCTAGGCATGCTCTTTCCTAGACACCTGCATAGCCCATACCCTTACCTCCTTCAGGCTTCTGCCTTGATGTCAAATGCTCAAGGAGGCCTTCCCTGATGATCTGTTTAAAATTGCACCTCTATTTTATTAGGTAGATTTTTTAGAGACAGTAAGTACAGTGCTAAGAGTATGAACTCTGGAGCCATCCTGGCCTGGGTTCGAATCCGAGTTCTAAGACTTGCTAGCTGTGTGACCTTAGGCAAGTTGCTTAACTATCTGTGCTATGCCTCATCTAGAAAATGGGCATAATGATAGGGTGTACCTCAACCTCACAAGGCCCTTGGGAGGGCTAACTTAGTACTGTAAAGTACTTAGAGCAGTGCCTGGCACAGAGTAACAGCTACATCGGGTGATCGTTAAATAAGAATATTTATTTTGTTTGTCTGTCTCTCTCACTAGCGGCCAGGCAGGGATTTTGTCTGTCCTGTTCTGTGTGGAGTCCCTAGCACCTAGAACAGTGCTCAGTATGTTTTTGGTGGTTTTCCTTTTTAAAGGTGAGAAAACTAAGGCACATAGTGTTTGTTCCCCCAGACCAATTAGATCAAAAACTCTGAGGGTGGGACCCAGGCATCATCTGGTTTTTTCATTTGGTTGGTTGGTATTTTTAATTTAATTTTTATTTTATTTTATTTTATTTTATTTTTTTTTTTGAGACAGAGTCTTGCTGTGTTGCCCTGGGCAGAGTGCGGTGTAGTAGGGTCATTATAGCTCCCTGCAACCTCAACGTCCTGGGCTCAAGTGATCTTCCTGCCTCAGCCTCCTACGCAGCTCAGACTACAGGCTACAGGCACGGGCCTCCAAGCCCAGCTAGTTTTTTTTGGTTTTTTTTTTTCTTCTTTTTGTAGATACGGAGTCTCGCTGTTCTTGCTCAGGCTGGTCTCAAACTCCTAAGCTCAAGCTATCCTCCCGCCTCGGGCTCCCAGAGTGCTAGGATCACAGGCGTGAGCTACCACGTCCAGCCCAATTTAAATTTTTTTCACTGTGGTTAAAATACACATAACATAAAAATGACTTCTAACTGTACTGTTCAGCAGTGTTAAGGACATCCATGCTGTCGTGCAGCCAATCTCCACAACTGTTTTCATGTTGCAAAACTGGAACATTAAACACTCCCCATTTTCCACTCCATCCCAACCCCCGGCACAAGCATATAGGTGTTTTGTCCAGTGGCGGACCTGGGTTTTGAACCCAGGCAGAAAGTAGTATGTGAGTGAATGAATGAAGAAGGGAAAGATCAAACCTTGCTGTTGGGAGGACTGTGAGAAACCTGGGAACATAGGGGGCTGGAAGGGCTTCGGCCCACCCCCGCTCAAGCGTCTGCTTTTCCCTGCTGCCTGCAGCCTCGGCCACATTCGAGGACTTCCAGATCCGCCCGCACGCCCTCACGGTGCACTCCTACCGAGCGCCTGCTTTCTGCGACCACTGCGGGGAGATGCTGTTTGGCCTCGTGCGCCAGGGGCTCAAATGCGACGGTGAGAGCCAATGGGGCTGGGGGCGGGGCCTGGGCGGGGCTCAGCTCTGGGGCGGAGCCTAGGGCGGAGGGACAGAGCTTGGGGAGACGGGGCGGGGCTCAGAGCTGGGGGCGAGGCCTAGGAAGTAATGCCGGGAGGGAGGGGTAAGGGTCCAGAGGCTGAGGTTGGGAGAGGAGGGGCGGGGCTGATATCTGGGGGCGGAGCCTAGGTGGTGGGCTGGGAGGGAGAAGTAGGGGCCCAGGGACTGAGCTTGGGGGATAGGACACGTGGTTGGAGAAGAGGGTGGGGCCTGTATCAGTCAGTGATCAAGCAGAGAAAACAGAACCAGTAGGAGGCATATATTAAGAGACTTCTAGGCCGGGCTGGTGGCTCACGCCTGTAATCCTAGCACTCTGGGAGGCCCAGGTGGGAGGATCGCTTGAGCTCAGGAGCTCGAGACCAGCCTGAGCAAGAGTAAGACCTCATCTCTACTAAAGATAGAAAAAATTAGCTGGGCGACTAAAAATAGAAAAAATTAGCCTGGCGTGGTAGTGTGCGCCTGTAGTCCCAGCTACTTGGGAGGCTGAGGCAGGAGGATCGCTGGAGCCCAGGAGTTGGAGGTTGCTGTGAGCTAAGCTTATGCCACGGTACTCTAGCCCGGGCAACAGAGAGATACTCTGTCTCAATAAAAAAAGAAAAGAGAGCGAGAGAGAGATTTCTTGCAAGGAATTGGCCTACAGGACTGTGGGGCTTGGCTAGACAACTCCAAAATCCTCAGGGCTGGAACTCTCAGGCACAAGCTGGAGCGGCTATCCAGGGGTGAAATTTCTTCATCTGCAAAGTCCCAGTTCTGCTCTTTGAACCTTTCAACTGATTGAACTAGGCCCACACAGATAAACCAGGATAATCTCCCTCACTTACAGTCAGTTGATTGTGTCCTTTAAGCACATCTACAAGATACCTTCACAGTGACACCTTGATTCGTGTTTGAATAACTGTGGACGCTAGCCTAGCCGAGTGGACAACATAAAACCGACCATCCGAGTCCACCCCTTGCCAACCTAGCACCTGTCTTAGTTTGTCAGGGTTGCCATAACAAATTACCACAGGCTGGGTGGTTTAAACCAAAGTTCAAATCAAAGTTCCAGCTGGGTTTGGAACTTTCTGGTGAGGCCTGTCTTCTTGGCTTGCAGAGGGCCACCATCTCAGTGTGTGCTCACATGGCACACGGAGAGGCAGTGGTCTCTGCTGTCCCTTCCTTTTATAAAAGGAATGAGTGAAGTTCACTCTCCTTTGATATCCTGTAACTAAATTCCACCATTATCTGAAGTTATCTATTATTAATATATCTTGTGTTAGATGATTAGGGGATAAAAGAAGGAAGAAAAACATATTTTGTATACACGCACATATTCATAACAAAATAAGAAAGAAATACAACGATTACAGCCCTCATTTCTGCAACTGGTGGGACGACCCAGTCTTTCATTCCCAAAGGGTTTGGGCCATTAGCAGTTCTGCCTGAACTGGGTTTTTGCAGTTTTCCACTGACTTTAATCACACTACCGAGAGGCGCCCTAAGGGATCTCCTACATTCCAGATCTACAGAAAAGCGAAAGGGGGGCCAGATAGGGGGCGAGCAGACCTGGAGGAGGTGATGGTGAATTTTGAGGGGGTTGCTGGGGAGAGGGGGCTTCTCTCGGGAAGTTGGGGCTATGGGGGGAGGGGGTACTGAGGGGCCTCAGAAAACGGAGGGGCAGGGCTAGAAGCGGACAGTAGTCTGGGAGAGGATTCTAGGGAGGTGCTGACCTTAGAGGCGTGGGGCTGGAGTGGAGCCTCGGGGGTGCCCTTTGAGGTGTCCCTTGTTGGAGTGGGCCGACCTGGGGTGGAGGCGGGGCTACAAGCTGGATCTAGGGGTGGAGCTCTAGACAGGGGCGGAGCCTGGTGTTGGTGCTTTTAAGGGGAGTAGTGCCTTTTGGAGGTGATTGGGTTAGGGGACCACGGGGCCAGGGCCCAGTGGGAGGTTAGGTGAGGAGGTTAGAGATTCTCAAGAAGGGGTGACAAGCCTAGTAGGGGCGGAGGCTTTGTCTCTGACTCTCTGGTGCCCCCCGCAGGCTGCGGGCTGAACTACCACAAGCGCTGCGCCTTCAGCATCCCCAACAACTGCAGTGGGGCCCGAAAGCGGCGCCTGTCATCCACGTCTCTGGCCAGTGGCCATTCAGTGCGCCTTGGCAACTCCGAGTCCCTGCCCTGTACGGCTGACGAGCTGGTGAGGGGCCGGCGAGTGGGGCGGGTTGGTGGCTGGGGGGTGACGGGGCTCAGGCATGGGGACAACGTACTGATGTTTCCCTCCCGCTGTCGCTTTCAGAGCCGTAGCACCACCGAACTCCTGCCTCGCCGCCCCCCCTCGTCCTCCTCCTCCTCTTCTGTATCATCCTACACAGGCCGCCCCATAGAGCTGGACAAAATGCTGCTCTCCAAGGTCAAGGTGCCCCACACCTTCCTCATCCACAGCTACACACGGCCCACCGTTTGCCAGGCTTGTAAGAAACTCCTCAAGGGCCTCTTCCGGCAGGGCCTGCAGTGCAAAGGTTCGTGGGGCCCCGACTGGGAGGACGGATGGGGTCAGAAGCTCTCCCTCCCCCTAATCTGGCCTTGTGGTGGGACACAGGAATCTCAGCACGGGTGTTCTGATCCTTAGGAGCACAGGGCCACAGAAGGGGAGTTTCCTGCATCCTGGCACTCTGGAACCTTTGGAATTCTGAAATCTTAGAACTTCAGTCTTTAGAACCTTGGAATCCTACTACCGTAGAAATCTAGATTCATAAGGCACTTAACATTGAGTTCCAAAACTGTAGAGCCTGAGAATTCTAGAATCAGAGAACCATAGAAACAGGATTCAAGAATTCTGGAATCAATGGGGAGGCGGGGTGGAAAAAAGAAGCTTGAAAAAAAAAGAATTCTGGAATCATATTAACCTGAAGCAGCCTAGGGGAGAAAAAAAAGAAGGAAAAAAAAAAAAAAGAATTCTGGAATCATAGAATTCAGCTAAAATAACCAAAGAACTTTAGGCCATAATCTTAGAACTACCGAGTTATAGATTCTCAGAACATTCGAATTTTGGAACCATGGGATTTGAGAATACCAGAAGCCTAAAAGCATTAAATTTGAGAGTCTTAGAAGTCTAGGATGATGTAATCTTAGAACCATCGAGTCCTAGAATATTGTAAATCTAGACTCCCAGAACTTTGAACAATTGAATTCTAGAATTGTAGAATCTAGAGCTAAAGAACCATAGAGATATCAAATCCTATGATCTTAGATATATAGGATCCTAGAATCTTGGAAGGTCATCAGATTCCAGAGGCATAGAAGTCTAGAATTGTAGAATTGTCAATTTTTTGAGTTTAAATATATGAAATCCTAAAACCTTGGACATTAAAGAGTCTTAGAAGTCTAGCATCATAGACCTGTAGAATCACTGATGTATAGAGAGTTCTGGAAACTTGAACATCAAACTCTGGAGCCTTAGAAATCTAGAATCATAGAACCTTGAAAAAATAGATTTTTAGCAAACTCTAGAATTTTTGAAATCTAGTGTCCTAGAACCTTGAAGTCATCAAACTCTAGAGCAACAGTTCTCAACCAGGGGCAGTTTTGCCCCATGGGATGTTTGACAATGGTTGGAGACATTTTTATTCGTCACATTGGGTGGGTGTTACTGGCATCTAGTGGGTGGAGGTCAGGGATGCTGCTAAATATCCTACAATGCACAGAACAGTCCCCTACAACAAGGAATTATCCAGCCCAAGATGTTAATAGTGCCAGAGGTTGAGGACCCCAGCTCTAGAGTCTAGAGTCTAGAGTCATAGAATGCTAGAACCCATTACATTCTAGATTTTGGAGTCTAGGTTAATGGAAACTTACAGTGTTAGAACCTTAGAGTTATAGGTATCTTGAATGTAGCCCAAAGTATTCCTACTTAATCTAGTGTCCCCATAGTTGAGGAAACCGTGGCTCAAAGGGGGAAAATGACCAGGGAAGGAGCAGCCTAATTTTCTGACCCAGGCAGCAAAAGCAGACTCTTTTGAGCCTGAGGGTTAGGGGTCAAGGTTCAACCCTTATAGGTAACCTCCCTTCCCTCGCGTTCCCTGTCCTCCTACCAGACTGCAAGTTTAACTGTCACAAACGCTGTGCTACCCGAGTCCCTAACGACTGCCTGGGGGAGGCTCTCATCAATGGAGGTAAGGGGGGAGTACCTCAGAGGAAAGGGGCAGGGCAGGAGTGGGTAGAGGCCCCTCTGATGCCCCTGTCCCTGCAGATGTGCCGATGGAGGAGGCCACCGATTTCAGTGAGGCTGACAAGAGTGCCCTCCTGGATGAGTCAGATGACTCCGGTGTCATCCCGGGCTCCCACTCGGAGAATGCCCTCCATGCCAGCGAGGAGGAGGAAGGCGAGGGAGGCAAGGCCCAGAGGTACCCATGGGATACTCCCAGAGGCCCCAGAGAAGCCCCTTTCCCTACAGCAAACCTCAACTTCCTCATCTCTACAATGGGCTGACCGCACCTTATATTTATAAATTTTCCCAGTTCTTGAGACAAACCTTTTAAAGCGCCAAAACTTGAACCTTTTTTCCTGATGTATTTTTTTTAAGTTTTAATAGAAGTATGTTTTAACTTGTATTTCTGGGGGACTGGTAATACAGTGATTCAAAAGATGCTTAGTGAAATGAAACCCTTCCTGTTTCCCAGCTGCCCCACTCTTGCCCCTGGAGGAAGCCACTGGGATCAGTTTCTTATGGGTCCTTCCAGAAAGTCTCTATTGCAGCTTGTCAGTATAAGGAGTAAGAGCATGGACTCTGGAACCAGGCTGCTGCCTTAGTCAAGAGACTAACCTCTCTGGGACTCAGTTTCCACATCAGTAAAATGGGGATAAAGTAGTGCCTTACTTTATAGGGTTGTTGTGAAGATTATATGAATTAATACACTACCTAAAACACTGCCAGGTACACAAGTGTTAAATAAGTGTTATATTTTATCACTAATTATCAAATAATAATAATAATAATAAAAATTAGCCAGGCATGGTGGTGTGCACCTGTACTCCCAGCTATTCAGGAGGCTGAGTGGGGAGGATCACTGGAGCCCAGGAGTTGGAGGTGACAGTGAGCTATGATCTCACCACTGCTCTCCAGCCTGGGTGACAGAGTGAGGAAAAAAAAAAGAGTCCCCTTGTCCCCTTCCTCACTGTGGGAAGTCTGGGAGGCGCAGGGCGGGGAAGTGGCAACAAAACAAAACAAAACAAAACACCCAACTCCCTGGCTGCCCAGAGATGCTCCCTGCGGCCCCAGGCAGTATGGTCATTTTCTGCTTGTGACTTCTTACCCCTTCCTCTAACCCCCCTCCCCGCCCCCCGCAGCTCCCTGGGGTACATCCCCCTAATGAGGGTGGTGCAGTCAGTGCGTCACACGACACGGAAATCCAGCACTACCCTGCGCGAGGGTTGGGTGGTTCATTACAGCAATAAGGACACGCTGGTGAGTGGGCCGGGGTGGGGCCGGGGGCAGCGCAGCTAGAGCTAGTTAGAAGAGGGGGGCGGATATTTTGAGTAGGAGGGGACTGGGGGCGGGGCTGGAGTTGGGGTGGGCGGGGCCATGCTGGAGGCAGAGGTCAAGTTAGAGGTGTTGGGTTATAAGAGTGGGAGGAGGGGCGGGGCAGGAGTTAGAGAAGAGGCGGGGCTAAAGGCAAGGTCAGGGGCAGGGTGGGGCCACGTGGGGCGGTGCTAGAGTTAGGTTGGGGGCGGGGCTTGGCTGGGAGAAGCCCGCGGGCCCTGAACGCGGTGCTCCAGGCACCAGGAGCCCCGTGGAGCGCCAGGACAGCACAGCCCCGGGGTGAGCCTCACCCTCTCAAACATCTCTCCAGAGGAAGCGGCACTATTGGCGCCTGGACTGCAAGTGCATCACGCTCTTCCAGAACAACACGACCAACAGATATTACAAGGTGGGCCTTCCCACTCCAGCGCCCCCGGCCTTCTCTCTTTGCCCACATCCCTACCCACTCGCCCTCCTACCCCCACTTACTCCAGCCAAATCCTGCGATTCACACTGTCTCCCCACCCCCAGTTTCTCTGCTTCCAACCCATCGATAAATGCCACACATTTGATTCTGGCCCCCACCGCTTTCCAGCTGGGGGACCCAGGGCCAGTTCCTGCACCTCTCTGTGCCTTGCCTCTCTTACCTGCAAAATGCCTCGGATAATAGTACTCGCCTCAGGGCTGTTGTGAGAATTCAGAGCTAAAGCAGTTAGCTTGAAGCATGGCACGTGTTAAGCTCCCAGTAATTAATTATAAGCCTGTTATCGCTATTCCTTTATAATTAATTTATTGAATTCTGGGTGTATATTCATCACCCCCGCATGCTGGTACTGTGTTCCAGCCACTGTCCAACCTACCTAGATGGTTGCAGCAGTCTCCTTGCTGGGTCCCTGCCTCTACCCTTGCAACCACAGTTGTTTTTTTTCCCATGTAGCAGCCAGGGGAGTCTTTATTCAAACCATCCAAACCCTCCAATGGCTCCCATGGCTTTTAGGATAAAATCCACACTCCCTCCTGTCACCTGCCCTGGAGTGTCTTCCTTGGACTTTCCCGTGGCTGAGTCCTTCTCAGCTTTTTGCCTTGCCCAGGCCATGCTGTCTAAAATGCCATCCCTACCTCCTGTGTGTCTGTCTCATCGCCTGGTTTTAGAGGCTACCTAAGTCAGTCTTTCTTTCCTCCCTCCTTCCTGTCCTTCGTCTTTTTTTTGGGGACAGAGTCTCGCTCTGTTGCCCAGGCTAGAGTGCCATGGCGTCAGCCTAGCTCACAGCAACCTCAAACTCCTGGGCTCAAGCGATCCTACCGCCTCAGCCTCCCGAGTAGCTGGGACTACAGGCATGCGCCACCATGCCCAGCTAATTTTTCTATTTTTAGTAGAGATGAGGTCTCACTCTTGCTCAGGCTGGTCTCGAACTCCTGAGCTCAAGCGATCCTCCTGCCTCAGCCTCCCAGAATGTTAGGATGACAGGCATGAGCCACTGCGCCCGGTCACTTCCTCTGTCTTTTAGCACATTTCCCACCCCATGGTCACTGTGCCTTCTCTCCTGCCCGGGTCCCCTCAGCCTCCTTCCTGGTCCCCATCTCGATCTCATCCTATTCTATCTGCCCTCCATACACAGCCAGAGGACACTCCCCCCAGCTTTGCCCAGCTCAGAACGGTTCAGTGGCTCCCTAGAGCCCTTGGGCAAAGCCCAGGCTCCTCTTTGTGGCTCGTGAGGCCCTGTGTGGACTCATTTCCTTCATTTACTCATCAGACATTTATTAGGCACCTACTGTGTGCCAGGCACCATCCCACGTGATGGGGATATGGCATGTCCTTAGAACACAAGCCTTTCCTCGGGGCCTTCATGTGTGCCGTTCCCTGTACTCCCAGCCTCTTCTGACCTTTCTGTCTCTGCTTCAACGTCACTTCTGCCCGGAGGCCTTTCTTGTCCACTCCATGCAAACCAGGCCCGTCCCCATTGGCACTGGATCCTGTGTGCCCCTCTGAGTAAGCCGGGGAGCCCCAGGGTCTGCCTGGCCTCCTCACCCTCGCTGGTTCCCTGTCCTGCCAGGAAATTCCGCTGTCAGAAATCCTCACTGTGGAGTCCGCCCAGAACTTCAGCCTCGTGCCGCCAGGCACCAACCCACACTGCTTCGAGATTGTCACTGCCAATGCCACCTACTTCGTAGGAGAGACACCTGGTGGGGCCCCGGGTGGGCCGAGTGGGCAGGGGGCTGAGGCCGCCCGGGGCTGGGAGACAGCCATCCGCCAGGCCCTGATGCCCGTCATCCTCCAGGACGCACCCAGTGCCCCAGGCCATGCGCCACACAGTAAGTCCCCCACCCCGGGTCCATGAGAGAGTGGCTCCAAAAGGGCCTGGTCAGGATGTGGGGGAAGGGAGGAGCCAGGAGGAAGGTAGGCAATGGTGGAGTTGAGAATGTGGCTTCTGAACTCAGCAGACATGGGTTCAAATTTCTGTTAAGCCCCTGGCCTACCGTGTGGCCTTGGGCACGGCATACCCCCTCTCTGAGCCTTGTCCCAGGTGGCTCCTCATGCATTTACTGAGTGCCTCTTCTGTGCCCGGCCTGTGCTGGACAGTGCTAGGGATGCAGTGGTGACCAACACAGCCCAGGACCTGCCCTCATGGGGCTCACAGTGCAGTGGGCACAATACCCATCCCTGGATAGTAACAACCCAGGGTGGGCAGGGTTGGGACAGGGGAGGTGCCTGACCCAATCTGGGTGTCCAGGAGGGCTTCCTGGAGGAAGTAACATCTATACTGAGACCTGGAGGCTGGGGAGGGGTAAGATGAGGAAAGCAAATGAGAAATCATTTCAACCAGATGGAATGGCAGGTCCCCGTGCTCTGGAGCTTATAATCCAGGGTAGGTGACAGAAATGTCAACCTGCACAAACATGTGCTGCAGTGACATGACATAGTGCCAGGAGTGACGTTTGAGCTGAGACTGAAGGATCAGGATTTAGCTAAGACTAGAATGAGGGAAAGGGTATTCCTGGCAGAGGGAACAGCATGTGCAAAGGGGCCCCGCAAGGAGACCAGTGTCAGGAATAGCATGATAGGGGTTGAAGTCAGAGGTAGATGAGGGTCCAGATCGTGCCTTTTAGGGCATTTAAGGGGCTTAGGCTTCCTCTTCAGGGAACTGGGGAGCCATGGCAGGGTTGTGAGCAGGGGAGGGACAGGGTCAGGTTTGTGCTTTGGTAAGATCCCTGTGGCTTCCCTAGGGAGGGTGAATATGAGGGGGCAGGATTGGGGCAAGGAGACCTGGGAGAGGCTGGGGAGTGAGAACCCAGAGGGGAGGGGCACTCAGGGACCTAGATGGGGCTGTGGGGAGGTAGAGGAGAGACGGACGTTCAAATGGCAGAAGGATCAGGACTTTAGAAACGTCTGGCTGTGGTTGGGGGACAAGATCAGGGAAGATGCAGGAGACAGTTTGGACTTCTCCAAGACTCCATTTCCTTCTCTCTAAAATGGGATCAGCGTTGCCTCCCTTGGTGCTGAGATCGTGGGCCAAAATACTCAGCAAAATTCATTTGTGACATCACTCCTTGAGCCCCCCAGTGCATCTCATTTTCTCCTCCCAGCGGCCCTATGAGGGAGGTCCTTTTATTCCCATTTTCTGGGTAAGAAAACCAAGGTTCATGGTGGACAAATCACTCGCCTGAAGTTGCACATTGTATCAAACAATGGATTAGAGCCCAGGTGGCCTGGCGCCCGAGGCCACCGTTGGAGGCGTGGGCAGAGATGATCCGGAGCCTGGGGACCCCTCACCTCTGTCTCTCCCTTCTCCCCAGGACAAGCTTCTCTGAGCATCTCTGTGTCCAACAGTCAGATCCAGGAGAACGTGGTGAGCCTCCTACCCACACCTGCTGCCCCCCAACACACAACGACCCCAGCCCTCTTGCCTCCTTGGCCCCCCACCTCCGCTTGCACCCCTGACCCTCCCTCCCTCCACCCTGCAGGACATCGCCACTGTCTACCAGATCTTCCCAGACGAAGTGCTGGGGTCGGGGCAGTTTGGAGTGGTCTATGGAGGTAAGGAGGCATTAGAGCTAGGCCAGAGGGGGCCCTGGGGCTGGGTGAAGCCCCTCTGGCTCCAAGTCTTCCTTTCTGATTGGCTGCATGCTTACTTCCTGTTTCGATTGGCTTAAAAAGCTAGATCCTGGGTGCAGGTGGTTGCAGATTTCCCTTTTCTCACTGGGAAAACCCAATGGACTCCTCTTGTTATTAATAGGGAGGGTAAATTCTGCACTCCGATTGGCTGCAGGGCTAGATCCTAGATTCTAGTTGGATAGGGAAGGTAAATTTTGCACTCTGATTGGCTACCGGGGCTAGATCCTAGATTCTGATTGGATAGGGAGGGTAAATTCTGCACTCTGGCCACAGAACTAGATCCTAGATTCTGATTGGTTATAAATCTATTAGTTTTCCATGTTATTGATTCCCCTCATTTGAAATCTTGTTAAACCAGGGTGTTCCTCTTACCCCACCCCACCGCTTCTCACACATCTCCTGGGAACCCCTCAGAGCCACCTTGGTGGCCTTCCATCACCTTTGTCCAATTCTGACTGTGTCATATGGTATAAGTAGGGCAGCAGAGATGGGGCTCCTCTCGCCAGGACCGGGAGGTCTTGCTCTCTCACCCCTGACCTCTCCAACCTCCTGCCCAGGAAAGCACCGGAAGACAGGCCGAGATGTGGCAGTAAAGGTCATTGACAAACTGCGCTTTCCCACCAAGCAGGAGAGCCAGCTCCGGAATGAAGTGGCCATTCTGCAGGTGACCACCTGAGTCTGGGGCCCCGCTCTGCCACGGCCCAGGAAAGGCCTTCCTTGCCTGCTTCTTCCTTTCAGAGGGCAGCTGACCCAGTCTGGGGGTGGTCAGGGAAGGCTTCCTGGAGGAGGGCACATGCTTGTTGACATGGAATGGGGGGAGAAGGTATTCTGAGCAGAGGAAGCAGCCTGTGCAAAGACCTGGAAATGAGAGAGAGAGCATGGGGTCTTCTAGGAAGAGGCAGTAGGCATGGAGGCTGGGGGGAGGATGGAGCCAGACTCTGTGTACTTTCTCCTGGGGGAACTGGGGGGTCTTAGAAGGATCTTGAGCAAGGGAGGGATGAGATCAGGTGTGGAGCTATTCCTATTTCTCCAAGCTTCCTTCCCTCCCTCATCCAACCCTGGGCTGAATTTTCACCTGAATTTTCTGATGTCACCTGAATTTTCTGATGTCATGCTCTTTCTGGGCACCTGTGGGTGGGGTGGGGGTGGGGTTGTTGGTTGTTCTGTCTTGGCCTGTGGGAATCTCCCTTCCCTGCCCCAGTGTCACCCCAGGGACATAATCACCTGCTCCCATGGCTGACACTCTGGGATCTGAGTTTGTGGGTGACCTGGGCCCTGACCCATCTTCCCCACCACCCCCAGAGTCTGCAGCACCCCGGGATCGTGAACCTGGAGTGCATGTTCGAGACCCCTGAGAAGGTGTTCGTGGTGATGGAGAAGCTGCACGGGGACATGTTGGAGATGATCCTCTCCAGTGAGAAGGGCCGGCTGCCCGAACGCCTCACCAAGTTCCTCATCACCCAGGTGCGCCCGTGTCCCTCCCTCCGCGGCCTCCCTCCGGCATCTGCACAGGCCCTGCATGCCTGCGAGGCCAGGCGCATGCTGGTGGGAGCCATGACAGCAGATGACAGAAAACATAGAGAAGTCATACTAACTGTGACGTTACTAGAAGAAAGCAAGAGTGGCAATAATCACAAAAATAATAAGAATAGTAATAATGATAAAAAAGATAATGATAATAGAAAAATAATAGAGTAATAGTAATAATGATAGCCATTATTGCTGTAGAAAAATAATAAAAATAGTAATGATGAGTCAGGCTTCCTGGGCCAGACTTTACTCATCTAGAAGAAAGACGGAAGGGGCTTCTTTTCCCGCTCTCTCTCTTTCATTCATTCATCTGTTCATTAAAATTGTTCAACAGACACTCCCTGAGCCCCTGCTGTGTGCTCAGTCCCATGCTGGGCAGTGTTGGGGACACAGTGGTGACCAAGGTAGCCGCAGCCCTACCCAGTGATCACCCAGGTGGGCAGGGCTGGGACAGGGGAGACCAATAATGATAAATAACGTGGTCACTACCATTTATTGAGGAATTCTTCTAACTCATTTAAACTTCATAGTAACCTTTGCGATAGGTGCTGTCATCATTCCACTTCTATAGTTAAAGAAACTGAGGCTCAGAGATGTCAAGTAACTTGTCCAGGGTCACACAGCTCATGGGATTTGAACCTAAAATGTGTGCTTTTAACTAGTGATGTCAAACGATTAATCATTTGTGTTATAGTCAGATAGATTTTTGGTGTGTGCGTGTGTGTGTGTGTGTGTGCACGTTTGAATTGGTTTCACATCACATGTATGCTGCATGTTCTGCCCCTTAAACGTTTTCACGGTAACAGTAGTTGAATTGTGTCACATGACACATATCACCAAATTCCCCAGTCACTGAACATGTAGGCGGTTTTAACTTTTCCACCATGATAAACGCCATCCTGTGAACACCTGTCTATAAACATACTTGGGCTCTGCTGGGAGAATCTCAGTAGAACATGTTTCAAATAGCAGACTCCCACGTCCAGGGAAATGTGCTTTAAATTTTTAAAAAGATGCTGTCCGGTTATTTTCTAAAATCCCTTTCAATCTTTGCTCTCACCAACAGAATATGAGGGTGCTTATTTTCTCTCTCCTTATCAACACTGGACAAAAACACTTGCCCATCTTATAGGTAGAAAAATGATACCTCCTATGGCTTTATTTGGCAGTTTAAAAATTATGGGTGAGGTTGAGCACATTTCCACGTTTATTGGCCTGTGCTTTATGTATCTTTTGCCCATTTTTCGGTTGGATTATTCAGTCTTGTCTTATTGAATAGTAAGAACTCTTTGCATATGAAGGGCATAAGATCCTCCACCATTACGTTGTTCATTTCTTTCACCCCAGTATTTGTTTGCCTCTTCATTTTGTTTTTGGCTGTTATTTGCCACAGAGTTTTAACTTTTACAATGTTAAATGTTCTTTTTTGTGGTTTCCGGGTTTCACATCCTTCCTAGAAAGGACTTATTCGAGGACATCTCTGTTGGTTGCAAAGTCCCCTGTGCTGTGTTTCCTTTATCCCGGCCCAGCGCCGTCTCTCTCGAGTGGTGTGCCTGTGTTCAGCAGGCTGGCTTGTGGGTTGGGGACAGAAACCCACCGAGGCGGCCTCCTCCACACTGTAGATGGGGAAGGGGAAGTGACTGCTTTCAGAAACCGAGGCAGTTTCTCTTTCTGGTCTTCCATCTCTTCCTTTCTTTTTTCACCTGCTCTGTCTTCTTTCTGTCTCTCTCTCCCCCTGCAGATTTCTGCTTTCTGGGCTCTTGCCTGCCCTACCCCAAGTCCTGTGCTAAGCCCTTTCCCTCATGAACTTATTTAGGCCTCACCACCACCCTTTGAGGTAGGTATCATTATAACGACCCACTGTATAGATGAGGAAACCGAGGGTCAGGGAGGTACAGTGTTTCACCCAAGGTCACATGGCTAAGTAGCCGTCTGGCCAAGTTTTGAACCAGGATCAATCTAGCGTCGAATCTGCCCTCTTTGTTCACCCCATGAACTGGGAGGAAAACAAACCAATGAACAGGAAATCTGGAGATGACATATACAAATACATCTTTCTATCTCAGCGTCCCAGTCTGTAGAAGGAGGAGGTTGGCTGTAGCGGCGGCTTTTCAATAGTATTTCCTCACTAGGAAGTCACCCACCTGGTGAAAACAGGTATTTAAAGAGATATGTAAATTCTGAGACATAGATTACGATTGCAGTGTGACATCAATCGCTCTCTGCTTCTGGTGTGTTTGCTACTTTGGGTCACACAGAATCAAGTTTCTTTTTAAAGGATGGTAAAAAACATTGTTTTCATTGAATCACACAGTAGAACCTTCTTGAAAGCACCTGTTCTATTAATAGCATTCAGGAGTTCACAGTGTACAGCGGGTCTTAGGATCTTCCTGGTCCCTCTGGTCTAGACCAGCCTTTCTAGAATTCTTCATCCAGCTCTTATCTCTCAGGTGTAAACGGAGATCTGGGGTACCGAACATTCCTTGGTGCTCCAAAACCTCCCCGGACCCTGAGGGGGCACCTTGAGGGGTGCAGAGAAAGATCTGGGTGGGTTTGGGGGGCGGCTGCTAAGCGTGGAGTCTGGGCGATGCCTATCTGCCTTTCTGATGGCCCCCTCTCCTTCCCTCAGATCCTGGTGGCTTTGAGACACCTTCACTTCAAGAACATCGTCCACTGCGACCTGAAACCAGAAAACGTGTTGCTGGCCTCGGCCGACCCGTTTCCTCAGGTCGGTTATGTCCGCTTCTGATTTTGGGAAGTCCGATGGTTTAAATCAGTAGGGGCCCAGCAACACCGCAGAGGGACAGCAGGAAACTTGGTCCCCAACACCTCTGAGCTGCTTGTGCAGTTAAACCATTGTCATCTTGGCTGTCAGCAGCTGAGCCTATATATTTTTCATTTTCTTTTCTGAGACAAATTCTCACTCTGTTGTCCCGGCTGGAGTGCAGTGGCGTCAGCCTAGCTCACAGCAACCTCAAATTCCTGGGCTCAAGCGATCCTCCTGCCTCAGCCTCCCAAGTAGCTGGGACTACAGGCGCTGTGCACCACCACGCCTGGGTAATTTTTCTATTTTTGGTAGAAACGGGGTCTCGCTCTTGCTCAGGCTGGCCTCAAACTCCTGAGCTCAAGCCATCCTCCCGCCTTGGCCTCCCAGAGTGCTAGGATTACAGGCGTGAGCCACCGCGCCCGGCCGACCAGACATTAATATTAACAAGGAGGGAGAGGGAGGCGCATACGTTATTGTCTGCCGGATGCCGTGGGCAGCACTTGACACCGAGGCCCATTTAATCCCCAGAAAAGCTTGAGAGGAGGCTGCTGTTAACATCCCGGTACAGACGACAAAATCAAGGCCAGGAGAAGTTAGGTCCCTGGCCTGAGACCACCGAGGCCCATTCTGTGCTGGACGCTGCTCCTAACACGCTTTGAGATAGGTGCTATTATGCTCCTCCTCCTCGTATAGATGAGGAAACTGAGGCACAGAGAAGGGAAGTCTCTTACCCAAGGTCACTGAGCTAATGAGCCTGGATTTGAAACATTCACTTTTCTCTGGAGCACCAGGGGCGGGCAGTGGGGAGATGGGGTGCGAGGGGTGGGGAGGGGCGGCTTCATCAGGCGCTCAGACCCTCCGCCCGCCCCCTGCAGGTGAAGCTGTGTGACTTCGGCTTCGCGCGCATCATCGGGGAGAAGTCGTTCCGCCGCTCGGTGGTGGGCACGCCGGCCTACCTGGCGCCCGAGGTGCTGCTCAACCAGGGCTACAACCGCTCGCTGGACATGTGGTCGGTGGGCGTGATCATGTATGTCAGCCTCAGCGGCACGTTCCCCTTCAACGAGGACGAGGACATCAACGACCAGATCCAGAACGCTGCCTTCATGTACCCTGCCAGTCCCTGGAGCCAAATCTCGGCTGGAGGTGCGTGTGGGGCTCGCTGACCTGTAGGTGGGTGGCCAGGGGTGGGGCTGGGAGAGTGGGCGGGGCCGAAAGGGGGTGAGCCCTGAGCCTGGCACCTGGGGCGGAGTCCAGCGATTGGGCAGGGCTGCAGGAGGGGCGGTCCTATAAACAGTGGACGGGGACTCGGGGACGCAGGGCTGGAAACAAAGCGCCAAGCCAGACACTTGGAGCCTTAGGGCCTGAGTGAGACTCGGCTTGTCTAGGGTGAGACCCGGAGAAGAACTGGACCTGAGGACGCCGAAGGGCTGGAGTGGCCAGGAGAAGAGGCACATCCTCCCAAGGCGTTGGCTGGCATCTAGGGCTTTTGGGGTTATGTCCTGAAAGGGTTAACCCTGCAGAAGTGGAGGTGCCAGGGGGCAGGGCTCAGGAACAGGGGCTTGGTTACTCTGCTGGGTGTGACTAAGGTGGAGATGGGCCTGGAGCCTGGGGGCGGGTCCAGTGGTGGAGGAGACCAGTCTAGGGACATTGCCCTTAAGGGTTTCTGAAGAGGTCCTGGAAAAGGGCAGACCCTGAGGCCTGGAAACTGAGAGCAGATGGCGGGTAGGAGGAGAGAGGAGTCAGGACTGAGGCAGACGTTGGGATGTCTGAAGCCAGGGGCTGCGGCCTCGTGGCTTGGGAGTGGCACTGGGCCTGGTGACTTGAACCTGCTGCCTTGGGGATTGGCCTGGGAAAGTTAAGTCCAGAGGCCTGCAGCTTTGAGGCCGGGGGAGGGGGACGTTTAGGGGGCAAAGGCCATTGGCAGGTGCTGGAGCCAGCGAGCTCAGGAAGACAGGGTGTGGGAGGGAGGTTAAGGAGGTAATCATTGATTTATAACGGCTTATTCAGCACGTGCATGTTGGGTGCCTGCTGTGTGCCTGGCACTGACCGTCCTAGGCTGTGGGAACACGGTGACGAGTTGGGCAGGGATTGTGTGGGGAGGAGCCCCTTGAGTCGTCTGTGCAGAATCGGGGACTGTGCTCTCTGGGGGTGTGGCCTCACAGAGTTGGCATTGGGGAGGGTGACTCTGGAAAAGGTCTTGGTGCTGGGCCTGACAGCGAGGAGCACTCAGTGGCAAGGATGTGGGGTGACTTGAGTCCTGCAGTAATATCTCGGATCCCCAGGATTGCCTTTGGGGACCCACTGAGAAGTCCCTCGGTACGGGTGCACTGAGTATGCAAGAGTGAATTTGAGTGTGGCGGGACCTGTGCGAGGAGCCTGTGAGTGTTGACTGGGGCAGGGTGCCTGTGTGCACATGGCCTGTCCTTGTCCTCAGGGGGGTGCCGGCTTGCCTTAAAGCTTGGCGCTTGCTCCTGTCATCTTAGCAAAGAAGGGTTCTGCCGGCAACAGTGACTGGCTACCAAATGATAACATTGTTTTACAGACGCTCCTTGACCTTGATTTAATGGTGGGCTTAGGTCCTGATAAATTGTCGTAAGTTAAAAATACTGTAGGTTGAAAATGCACGTAATGCACCTAACCTGCCCTAGTCAACATCCTAGTTTAGCCCAGCCTGCCTGACACATGCTCAGAACACTTCTATTAGTCTACAGTTGACAAAAATCACCTAACACAAACCTTATTTTATAATATAAAGTCTTAAATATCTCATTTAACTTACTGAATACTGTACTGAAAGTGTAAACCGGAATGGTTGTGTGGGTACCTGAAATATGGTCTCTACTGAATGTGTGCTGCTTTTACACCCTCGTGAAGCTGAAAAATCATTAAGTCGAACCCTCATAAGTCAGGGGTCATCTGTATTTTCATTTGCCTTTTGCGGATACTGCAAGTGATCGTAGGGTTTCCATCGACCAGAGTGATGTAAAGTTTCCATTTTAAATGCATGTATTTTCCCTTTAAAAAATAAGAATGAATAAATACATGTATTTTCACCTTAAAAAAATGAATTGATACATGAAATTTTATCTTTTTTTCCACGTAAGTTAAATACTCACATGGTTCACATTTTTAAATATACAGAAGGGTCTACAGTGAAAATTGTCTCTCATTCCTTGGCCCGCTGTTCTTCCCAAAGGTGATGACTATTACAAGTCCCCCTTCGCCCTCAAGAGATATTTTATACATATGCAAGAAATATGTGAACCTATATTCTTTTATTTACCCTTTTGACACAGATAGCAGTATACTAGTCACGCTGTTCTTCGACTTGCGTTGTCCACTTAACAGTAGATCTTGGATAAATGAATTGGTTTAAATAAAAATATTAAATGAAGAATAGCCCAAATGTACCTTTATGTACCTGTGTATGGCAAAAATTGTGAAGGTGACATAAGAACAGGGAAACTGGGGTCCAGAACTGGTGAGGAGGAGGAGCGAGTGTGCAAGCTTGCAGGCAGGAGACAAATTTGTAATTTAATGAGGAAATGGGTGGGTGAGTGATTGGCGCAGGTGAGGCTTCTGAGCCACCAGGGCTAGTGTAGATGGCAGGCAGGTGGGCTGGGGGGAGGGGGCCTGTTGGAGGAGGAGCGACCCCTCATGCCCAGGGCTTGAAATGCCTTTTTCCTTCCCGCGCAGCCATCGACCTCATTAACAACCTGCTGCAGGTGAAGATGCGCAAGCGCTACAGCGTGGACAAGTCTCTCAGCCACTCCTGGTTACAGGTGACGCAGGGGGCGGGGCTGACCCATTGGCTGGGGTGGAGGAAGGGGTGGGGCTAGATCACTTATTGGCCAGGAAGATAATGAAGGATATAGGTACCTACGTTTTCCTTGGATCCGGAATGCGGCTGGGCCTCCTATTGGCTGGGCTGCAGGGGGGCGGAGCTAAATTTCTATTGGCTGGGCAGGTGTGGCTTCAGTTTCTTCGGTACCCGCCCCCCACCGGCAGGGCAGAGAGCATCCAAGCGCTGCTCTGTGCTAAAGCTAACCCCGGTTCTCCCGGCCCAGGAGTACCAAACGTGGCTGGACCTCCGAGAGCTGGAGGGGAAGATGGGCGAGCGGTACATCACGCACGAGAGTGACGACGCGCGCTGGGACCAGTTCGTGGCAGAGCAACCGCTACCCGGGTCCGCGCTGCCCGCAGACAGGGAGATCGGTGGGGCGTTCCCCACGCAGGACCATGACATGCAGGGGCTGGCCGAGCGCATCAGTGTCCTCTGAGACCCTGTGTCCTCATCTGGCTGCCACTCTCGACAGCGGCTCTTCACACCATCCCGGCAACGAACTGTTAGGGGAAGCGGCTTCCTGCCCGAACTGGATGGGACACACACGGGGGGTAGGGGAGCGGGGAGTTATTTCCAAAGGCCCCTCCCTGTCTCCCCAACAATTAAAACAGACTCATCTCTGGCCTCGTGGCCTCAGTCTCTGACCACACCGCACTCTTGAATCATTAATCTGTGGTTCGCCAAGGTGGAGTTCATCTGGAGGAGGACTGCCTGAAACAAAGGGAAGACGGAAGAGGTGGGGCGAGGGGACCGAAGGGAGAGGAATTTTGGAAGGATGACTAGCTGGGGTAGAAAATAGAAAGGAGGACTGCCAGGAGAGAAGACTAGAAGGGGGAAAGGTATGGCGGTATCCTAGGGAGGAGAGAGAAGCCTAATGCAGGAAGAGTTGGAAACGGGAGAGATGGAAGGGACATGACTGGAGAGTGGAGGACTTGGAGAAAAGCATGTGATCTCATGGTCTGTGATGATTAATTCCCTATTTGGTGGTGTTACTAGTAATCACAACTGCTAATAACAATGCAGTTGGCATAAGCCTGGTCCACGGCAGAAAACTGATACATAATATTTAATATTTTTTTAATATTGATGTGATCACTTCTCTATACACCCTGCTCATTCACTCATTCATTCATCTCACTGTGCTGGGTGATGCTGGGGACACAGTGGTGACCAAGAAAGCCCGGGATCCAACCTCATGGGGGTCACCATCCAGTGGAGAGACACACATGTCCCCGGATAGTGATGACCCAATGTGGCTGAGATCGGGGAGCCCAGGAGACAGGGCAGCCTAGAGTGAGCTTGGGAGTCAGGGAGGGTGGGTGGTCTGGGCTGTTCTCTTAACCTTCATCTTGGCCCATGAGAGATTGTAGGCAGGGGGAACAGACTGGAGGGAACAAGTATCCACAAAGGCTTACCTGAGTCCCATAGAAACGGGGAAGAGTTTAGCAGCCCATTGATGCTAGTACTGGGAGCCTACTCTCTGGGACATTCCAATTTCTATCAACTTGTCCATCTGCTGGTCGGTTCTGGAGCTGCAGCTCTTTGATTTGAAAAAGCTCAGTGCCTCAATAAATGAGGATTTCCAAATGAGCCAGGACACCTCTGAGGCGGAGAGCTAATACTATTGGGGAAAGTCTCTTAGACGCCACCCCTAATGCCTGTCCCTCTAGTTAGTCTAAGATCCAAGAGTGTAGACAGCAGAGGAATGAATCCGTCTCCAGTGACAGACCTAGGCTAGAAAATGTATAGAAAGAGACTATTCAGACCTAATCTGTTTCCACTTTGGCCACTAGTTTTGTTAACATCCTGAGACCAGAGATCAGAGACATGAGTCAAAAACAAGGTTCATTGGTGAAATGGCTCGATTACAGAATTCCGGGAGGTAATCCAACATCTGGAGGATGCCATGAAAGATAAAATCAAATCCACCCAATGCAAACAGGGTCCTACAACTTAAGCCATTCACAACAAAAAGTCCATCCTGTCAGGGCCACTGGAATCACAGAACCTAACCCTGATAGAGACATTTGTAGGTACCATAAAGAAAACGGACATTGGACTTGACAATGTCCAGCTTGAAAATGCAAAAAAGGAATTTGAGTCTAGTCTAAGATTTAGTCACCCCAGTGACTCACTCCCAGCAAACTTTCTCCCTGGTGTCCACAAATACCCCTCAACTTGCAGGGGGACATAAACATCAACCCCCTCAAAGGGCATCCTGCCAGGGTTTTAGTGGACCCAGGGGCACGCCCTGTGCTGTAAATATCTCAGTCCCCCCAGCCCCCGGCTTCAGTACACGAGCATGGCAACGGGACCACAAGTTGCTGCATGGTTTATGCTTGTCTGAGCCACTCTTGGGTTCTCGGGACCGCCCTCCTACCCAGCAGTTTCTTACTCAAGCTATTCCAATAAATCTTTTAGAAAGGGCTGGCCGATCAGTCTGGAACAGACACATTCCGTGTTCACCAGGGGGCTCTCTCTCCCAGCCCTAGCCTGGCCCCATGCTTCTCAGTCCACTAAACTTCCTCACCACCCCGCCCACCCCCTCTGGAAACATCCGTCTCTCCCTCGCACCGACATATTCAAGATCTGCTGACTTGCATTCCTGATTCTCTTTGGGCTTCCAACTCAACAAACATAGGGAGCATCTGGGAGGCCGAACCGTTTAAGGTAGCAAGAGATGCTTTCATAGCCCTCTTGAAATTGCTTTAATAGGCTCTGACACCAGGGGCCCCCTAGGGCCTCCAACCATCATTTAGAGCCTCCTGATATCCACTTCCAGCCCCTACAATACTCCCATCCCATCCCCAAGAACCTCAATGATAAAGGCTAGGGGTGGTCTCGTCACAGCCGGGTTCCTGCTAGTTCCCAGTCCAAACACCATCCTGGCTTCCACCCTAGACTGTCCAACAACACTTGCCTTCTGTATTAGCATCTCCACTGCTTGCTCTCACACACCGCTACTCCCCGACAATCCACAGCCCCTTTGCGCTTTCCCCAGGAAAGTCAGCAATAAACATGGACGGCTGTGCCTCAGTGGTTCACTGAAACCCTTACTTTTCACAGACTCTGAATGCTAAGTTTTAGGAGCTCTGCTACTTGAGAAGTGGCAGCCCTTAAGATTGAGGCATGTACCAGTGGCCAGATCCCGAATTATTCCCTAGCTGCAGGACACAGGGAACGTGCCACTCCCATCATCTCACCCTACTTTACTTCCTCCTTCCGCTCCATCTCCCACCTGACACTCTGCTCGAAGCACTTCAAGTCTCACAATTTAAGACAGCTGCGGGGTCTCCCTGAAGTCCATCACCTGAAATTCAGTCTATGGCCTTAACGAAGTCATGCGTTGTGGAAAGGAAAAATTAAGGACCTCCTTCCTGAACCACAGTGGGGAGACTTCAACCCTTATCTTGAACAAGTGTTCTTGGGTGTCCCAGCTACCCCAACCATGACCCTGTAACAGTGGGTTGAGAGAGGGAACAGGCCCTTGAAGGGCCCTTTCTACACTGGCAAAAATTACTTCATTCAGCTTCCAAAACCCCATGGGTAGGATTACAATAATACGCATGTTTTCTAGATGATTAGAAGTTTTCCCATGGAAACAGTTTATGGCCAATGTTGTACGAGAATCTTCCCTACTTGGGGCATTCTCTGACCTCCTCCAGTGACAGAGGCTCTCATGTCACAGGCAGGGGAATTTGGGACAGCCAGTGGGCACTCTATTTCACAGAAATCACTTTGTTCTTGTCGCCCGCGATCATTAGGGAAAACAGAACAGGCCGATTCAGACTCATCAAACTCAAACTTGCCAAACTAACTGAAGCATCAGACTTACCTTGGCCCAAGATTCTCCTCCTGGTTCCTGCATGACCACAAGTGTTACTTTTATATTGTTGCTTGTGAGGGGCTGCTTTGTGTACCCCTCCAAAATTTATAGGTTGAAGACCTAACCCCCAGTCTCTCAGAATGTGAGTGTATTTGGAGACAGAGGCTTGACAGAGGTAATTAAGTTAAAATGAGGCCATTAGAGTGGGTCTGAACCCAATCTGACTAGTGTCTTCAGAAGAAGAGGCAGTTAAGACAAAGACACCGGAAATGCACACACACGACGAGAACCCATGCGGGGAGACAGGAGGTGGCCGTCTGCACACCAAGGAGACCACAGAGGAAACCCAACCTGCAGACACCTTGATCTTGGACTTCTGGCTTCCAGAACTGTGAGGAAATGAATTTCTGTTGTTTAAGCCCTGCATTTTATTGTGACTTCCCTAGGAAACTAATACACTGCTGTGACAGATGATCACAAATGCAGTGGCTTAAAACAATACCAATGTATTACCTTAGAATTCTGGAGGTCAGAAGTCTGCAATGGGTCTTAATGAGCTCATCCCGGTGTGGCCAGGGCTGCATTGCTTCAGGAGGCTCCAGAGGAGAATCTCTTCCTTCTTCAAGCTTCTGAAGACCACCTGTGTTCCTGGTTCGTGGCCCCCCTCCTCCATCTTCAAAACCCATCATGACGACGCCTGCTTTCATCCTCACATATCTTCCTCTATCACTTCTGCCTCCCTCTTATAAAGAGCCTTGTGATTGTACTGGATCCACTAGGACCATACAGGATCATCTCCCCATCTCAAGATTCTTAATCACAAAAGGTCCTTTTCACCATGTAGGGTACCACACTCACAGGTTCCAGGGATTCCGATGTACGCATCTTTGGGAGGCCCTTATTCTGCCTACCAGAGCACACATCAATGATTACTGAATATGAAAATAATTGCTTGAAGGTCATAGGGATTCCATATTCCTATTAGGCCCTTGAGGATTCTACTCTTATTACAACTGGACATTCTCAGATCCTATCAAGGACTAAGTATACTCAGGCTTGTCACCAGCAGCTGCAAGAGGCCTTCCTTCCAGACATTCCACCACACCCTCTTTGTGATCTCCAGATAGGGAATTTAGTCCTCTGGAAAGACATCACAGGAAGACTAACCTTGAACCCAGACGGAATGGACCCTACACTGTCCTCTCTGCACTAACACTGCTGCAAACTGCAGGGTGTCCTGCCTTGAGTTCACATCTCACAGCTGGAGAGACAGAAGGCCTGTGCTGAACGGAATCCAGTCCCTCCGCAGACCTCAGACGAAGGCTCTCTCAAGGGCCCTAGAAGCAGAGGAAGCGGAAAAGTAGACAGCTATCCCAGGAGCCTTGGGGCAAGTAGATGACATCACCAGGTAGTTAGCTTCCTTCTGGAATAAGAACTGCCAGGATTTCCACTTTTAATTAATTTATTTATTTGGGGACAGAGTCTCACTCATCCCCCTGGCTAGAGTGCCGTGGTATCATCACAGCTCACAGCAACCTCAAACTCCTGGGCTCAAGGGATTCTTCTGCCTCAGCCTCCCGAGCAGCTGGGACCACAGGCACATGCCACCACGCTGGGCTAATTTTTTCTATTTTTGGTAGCAATAGGGTCTCAATCTTGCTCAGGCTGGTCTCGAACTCAACCGATCCTCCCTCCTTGGCCTCCCAGAGTGAGTGCTAGGATTACAGGCATGAGCCACCTCGCCCAGCCTGATTTCCTCTTTTAACATCCACCCTGGCCGTCCTGTGCATGCTTCTCATCATGGGACTTAGGCTTTTCTGTCACATTCTTGGCAACTGACCTTTGGTTATATGCCCCTGGTATTACGATTCTCCTGCTTTAACCTCTACTTCTTCCCAAACGACACATCTCCCCTCCCCAGTCTACCTTCCAGCCTGCAAACTAAACCTCTGGCATACTTTTGCAGAAGTGCTCACTGACTCTTACAATTTCAATCATGATCGCTGGTTTCTTTCCCCATTCCTGACACAAGTCACTTCCCTCAGTCCCCATCCCCTCCGCCCACATCACCAAAGCCTTTGTGTATGGCTGTCCCACACACCCACCTCCAAGACCCCTCCCAACTCACCGTTTGATTGTCCCAGGAACCTCTTCCCATCCCTATCATTAACAAATCAGGATTTCTGTGCTTTTTCTGCAACTTCATAACAGCCCCTTGAAGGGGAATCAGTCTCTGTAATCACAACTTTTATGCAGCAGACGACACTATAACAAAACCCTAATGTGGAGAATCTCCTCCTCATTGAACTCACTTAGTTTCTCCAGCTACCGAAGTCTTTCCAATCCTGGGCCAACCGGTGCCGCTGACCATTTCTTTCCGTATTGATGTTGCTCCCCTTGTAACCCCTCTCATCGTCACAGTCCTGTTCCTGCATCTTCTTCTCCTTGGTTTTCCATGTTTGAACAACATTTGTTTTCTGACCACTCAGAACAATTAGACAATTTTTTCTGTGAGTCTTGGATTGTCCCCAGTGATGTATGCTTTACTGGTGGAGATCTGGCCTACTGGCAGCTATTTACCAACCGGACAGGCTCCTGTTAACGTCTCAGGCACATTGGCACTTATCAGATTTCCAATTCCCCATCATTCTATCAATACTAAACTTCACTCTTTCTCCTTCCTTTTTCTTTTCTTTCTTTTTTTTTTTTCTTTGGAGACAGAGTCTTGTTTTGTTGCCTGGGCTAGAGTGCCGTGGCGTCCTCACTCACAGCAGCCTCAAACTCCTGGGCTCAAGCAATCCTCCCGCCTCAAGCTCTCATGTAGCTGGGACTATAGGCACACCCCACCACGCCTGGCTAATTTTTTCTGTTTTTAGTAGAGAAAGGGGTCTCGCTCTTGTCCCGGCTGATCTCGAACTTCTGACCTCAAGAGATCTCTGCCTCGGCCTCCCAGAGTGCTAGGATCACAGGCGTGAGCCACTGCGCCTGACCCACTCTTTTTCCTTTCAAACCCCCACCTCCTCACAGATGTAAGAGATCTGCCAAACCCTGTGTAGGCTACAACCATGGCAGATGTAAGATCCAGGATGACTGTGCTCTTCCTTTTTCCTTAGCCTCCAAAGCAGCATGCCTGGGAGTAAACTCTGATGAGCTAAGTATGGCCTCAGGCCATGTCGGGGTAACATCTGTATCCAGGGCACTGCTCTCCGGGATACCCAAGGAATCTGTGCAACATCCACATCTTTCATGCTTCACTTCTCCAAGAGGTGACCAACACAGTCGACAGCCTCACAGAGGCCAGGGAACGTGAGGACACAACAAGCAATCTTTACAATCAGCTGGCATTGGGCCTGCAGCTTCCAGGGGAGAAAACCGTGTGCCATATTTGGAAGCAACTGTTGCATGTCCATTCTCAGGAACTCTTTCAACATCATCATCATCATCAATAAGAACATCAAGAAGCCAAAAAGGAAATCTTCAGAATTGCCAAGGCTCTTCTGACTCCACCAATCAAGGATGTCTCTTTCCCTCCTTCTTGAAATCCTCCCATGTCGTCTCAAATCTTGGTTTTACTCCCTTATGCTTTTTATTTATCTTCCTCAGAATATCCATCTTCAAATGCCTGGTGACCAGAATTCTAAATCAACCCCAGATGCAACATTCTACTCAGCAAATGGCTCAACTGGTCGTGTACAAACAGCAGGGATGAAAAACCAATCCTGGCCGGCACGGTGACTCACGCCTGTAATCCTAGCACTCTGGGAGGCCAAAGCGGGTGGATCGTTTCATTTGAACTCAGGAGTTGGAGACCAGCCTGAGCAAGAGCAAGACCCTGTCTCTACTAAAAAAAATAGAAAGAAATTAGCTGGACAACTAAAAATATGTATAAAAAAAATTAGCTGGGCATGGTGGTGCATGCCTGTAGTCCCAGCTACTCGGGAGGCTGAGGCAGGAGTATCGCTTGAGCCCAGGAGTTTGAGGTTGCTGTGAGCTAGGCTGACGCCACAGCTCTCTAGCCCGGGCAACAGAGTGAGACTCTGTCTCTAAATAAATAAATACATACATACATACATAAATAAACCAATCCTGACTTCAACCCAGACACTGACTACTTAGAAAGCCTTGTTGTAAGCTCTCCAGACCCTATCCTGAACCCTTGATTCACTCCCTGATGTTGGAAACTTAAGGGAGTCTAGGCCTATTGTGAATAAGAGGAAGACTGAATAAGGTTTGTCCCTGCTGAAGTCCAACTCATTCTTCTCCTTGGGACTCACTAGATTACTTTTTTCCTTATTTATCAAACCTCTCTGAGGCTGTTTATCCCCGGAAGATGCTGCTCCAAGTACTTGGCAAATTTCATTTAATCCTCAGAACAACTCTATGAGGTAGACAGTATTACGACCCCAATATACAGATGGAGAAACCGTGGCACAGAGCGGTTAAGTCAGTTTCCGAAGGTTACGCAGCTGGAAAGTGGCAAGAGTTGTTACTCACCCCTTAAGAAGTCTGGCTTCAGAGACTTTGCTCTCTACCACTGCCACTGCCCTTCCATCTCACCACCAGAAGGTCACTTAGTGCACAGGGAGTCATAAAAGAGGGACGTTCTCACATGATCTTCTGGGGCCTGGCTTTTAGACAGTCAGGGTCTGTCAGAGAAATGGGCATGAATGCGTATCAGAGCTAGCTCTTGAAGGTTGTAGGGAGGCACTCTCCACGTAGTGACACAGGCTGGCCGCCGGAGGGTGCGCCAGCCCTGCTCGCGGAGCCAGGGGAGAAAGGAGGAAGCCTTGGAAACGAATGTCAGGCTCAGACTCGCAGGACCACAGAACGTTGAGAACAGAGCATCATAGAAGGCTGAGAACAAAGCCTCTTAGAACGTAGAACAAAGGCCCCTGGACTTGAAGAATGACGAGGACACAGCCTCATAGCACCTGGGAGACAAAGCCACTTCGAGTCTGTTCTGGTCAAATCATAGAATCTTCCACCCAGGATTTTAAAGTTCCAGAATTTGGGATAGAACCGATCTTAAAACTCTTACAAGCAAGACCAGCTACATAATTTGACCGGCCCAGTGCAAAATGAAAATGCGGCGTCCCTTGCTCAAAAAATAAGAATGTTAGGACAGCAATAGCGGAACATTAAAGCAAGCACGAGGGCCTTTCTCAGCGGGTCCCAAGACCGTGAAGCCAGCTCAGCTTGGGAGCATAATTTATCGGAGGATGTCCGTCTCATCCACAGCTTGGCGTCTGGGAAAGCTTCCCGAAGCAGAGGCTGCTAAATCAGGGCTCGACCCTCTAACCCTTTACTCCCCCTGCGCAGCCTCAGAAGCTAAAGGTTGGAGGGGGAGGTAGGGGGAAGTAGGAGCAGCTGCTAAACTGTCACGTGGATCCCTTCTCTATTTATAGATCACCCGTCCCCTCCCGCCGGACAGTCCAATGGTAACCAGAGCTCGCCCGCAAGGGGGCGGATCCGCTGCAGGACCGGGGAGGCACAGACCAATAGCATTGAAGCAAGGGCGGACTTGTTTCATTGTGACGCGTGGGGGGCGTGGCCCGGGCCCAGAAGCACTTGCACGGGGGGGCGGGGGGAGCGTGGCGAGCGGAGCGAGTAGGCAGCTGCGAGCATGCGTTGTGTTGGGCGGTGCTATTGCACGGCCTAGCATCGTCGTAAGGGAGGATACCCGCCAATAGGCGGTGGTTGCTCTGTCGCCGGGGGCGTGGCCATGCAAATAAGGCGCGGGTGGGCGGCCCAATGGGCGGGCGCCTATGCAGATGAGACGGTGACAGCCCGGCCAGCGGGCGGGCGGGCAGGCAGGCTGGCTGCTGGGGCGGGGAGGTGGGACCGGGAGAGGGGTGGCCGCGGGGCCCGGCCGGGCTGGGGCGGGGGGCCGCAGCCATGATCCGGGCCTTCTCGTTCCCGGTGAGCCCCGAGCGGGGCCGGCTGCGGGGCTGGCTGGAGGGTAGCCTGGCCGGGCTCTGCGAGTTGCACTGGCTCCGGGAGAGGCAGGAGTACCGCGTGCAGCAGGCGCTGCGGCTGGCCCAGCCCGGAATGGGGGGCGCCGAGGCCGAGGACGAGGAGGACGCCGAGGAGGATGAAGATGCGGCGGCGGCGCGCCGGGCCGCAGCGGCCCTGGAGGAGCAGCTGGTAAGGGGCCGCCTGTCCGTCTGTCCCTCCAACCCCCGCCTATGTCTGTCTGTCTGTCTCGGTTGGATGCTCAGACACCCGTGGGGGGTGGGGCGGGTAGACAGGGAGTGGGAAAGGACAGGGGGTGGGGCTGGAGACCCCGGTGTTCGGGCGGCGGGCGGGACCTGGCCTCCCCGCCCCCAAATCGGGGGAGGGGGTACAGCATCGCTTCTGCTGGGGCCCAGTGAAAAGGATAGACCCCATCCCCTGTACCCCTTCTCCAAAGAAAATCCGTCTGGGCGCCAAGTATGCGTCAAGCCCGGGTCCGGGTACTTTGCATGCGTTGCCTTCTTGCAGCTTAGGAGGTAGGGGGTGATAGTCCCCATTTTACAGAGAAAGAAATCGAGGCTCAGAGAAAGCAAGCGACTCACCCAAGGTCACACAGCCAGGATCCAAGCATGCCCTTCTCTGGGCCCCACTAGCAGGGCTCCATCTTCCTTAAGTCCTGGTGTGCTTGGAGATCTCCGGAGGGGGCGGGGTGGGAAAAGGGGATCTTAGGGCCTCCTGAGGGAGGGACCACTGCTGAGAGGAAGCTCACAGTCCCTTAAGGCCCCCTGGGGATCCTGACCCTTCGATGACACTTCCCCTCTTTCCTACCTGGTCCCAGCCCTCCATAACCCAAGAGGAGGCAGTTTGGGGCAGCACCGAGGTCTGGACTCTGGGTTCTCGCTAATTGTGGAAGATGAGCAGAGGTCTCCAGAATGACTCAAAGAGACACTATCCCTCTTCCCCTTTCTGTGTCATTCCTTGAGTCTCCCAACCAGTCCTGGGTTTCCCTCACTCTCTCCCTACTGCCAGATCTCGGTGACTTTCTGTGTCTGCTTCTCTTTCTTAATCCTGTCTCTCTGTCGGTGTCTCTCTGTGTCCCTCTAGGTCCGTCTCCCGGGTCTTCCTTTCATGCATTTCTGCCCCCATGTCCCAGTCTCTCTTCCCCTCCCCCCAGCCCGCAGACCCCAGCTCCACTTGCAGTTCCCATCCCCAAGCCTGTGTGTGGTCAGAGCTTCCCGTTTGGGGAAACCTGAGCCGAGGTTGCGGTGGAGGGGGCTCTCCCGGCTGCTGACCTCGACTGCCCCTCCCTAGATGGGGAGTGGGGAGAGGACTGAAGCCAGACTCCGGGGCTGCACGCCCAGCCCCTCCCCCTCTCAGGAGTGGGACCCTGCACATTCTTCTCTGGAAACAGAAACAGCTGTGGGAGGCCCCACCCGCTCCCAAAGTTAGAGACGGATTGTGGGGGCCCTCACCGGCTCCCCCCACCTCAAGCTGCCTGGGCTTTGACGGTGCCTCCCCTCCTGACGAGGAGAAGGAGGCACGAGGACAGGCTAGCTGGGTCCTTCCCACTGCCCCTCGGTCTCCCCGCTCTCTGCCCTTCACCTTCCCCGTCTCTGCCCCTCTGTGCCCCCTCCCGCCAGCCCTCGGTCCTGCCGGCACGAGGTGGTAGTGGAGAGGCCTCCTCCCACCCCCCAGTCTCTAGGCAAAGCTCGTCCCAGCACCAGGGAGGAGGCGGTGGCAGGCGGGGGGAGGGAGACAGCGGCACGGCACTGAGGGAGGAGTGGAGAAGCGCTAAATATAAACTCCTCTAGCGCTGGGGGTTCCTGGGTCCTTCTGAAGAGGGGGTGGGAGCCTCCTCTGATCCCTGAGCCCTAGCCTTATGACACTCACCCCCCACCCCCACCCCCCACTCAGGAATATACTCCCTTTGAAGCAAGAAAGACTAAAGCTAGACTTGATTACTTTCTAATAGGGATGATGGAGCGGCCAGGTAAAGACTAGGGGTGTCACAGAGAAGAGAGGCAAGAATCCTGGGTGGGGACAGGGGCTCCCTGGGTCCTGTTTGCTCCCAAGAAGCAATAAGGTTCCTTCCAGCAAGAAGGATTTAGGTTAGACTTGCAGAAGGACTTCCTAACAGAGATAAAAGGGCATTGGACACCCACTAGGGGCATACGATGCAAAGAATAAGGTCGTAGAAGTTTGGGCAGAGGGGTCTCCACGGGTCCTAACCGCACTCTTGCTGAGTCTGCCCGAGCCGGCTGGCCCACTTGTGGAAGGGCTTGCAGAAAAAGGATGAGGGGCATTGCGAGGAGGCAGGGAGCCCGATTCAGGCCAAAGACCTTCTGATCTTTTAAAGATTCATCCTTTTGCAGCTGGAAGGAATGAGGTCAGACTCACATATAGAGGTGTGTGGACTGGAGGGATATTTGGGGAGGGGCCGGGCACTGGGGGGGAGGAGGCCTCTCCTGTCTGGCCCCCTCACTCCTGCTGCTCTTCTCAGTGGAAGAACTGAAATTAGATAGACCTGGAGAACTTACCCAAAAAATCCATCCTTTTATATTTATTTATTTATTACTTTTTTTTTAGAGACAGGGTCTAGCTCTGTCACCCAGGCTGGTGTGCAGTGGTATGATCATAGCTCACTGTGACCTCAAATTCCTGGGCCCAAGCAATCCTGCTGCCGCAGCCTCCTGAGTAGGTGGGACTACAGGCACGTGCCACCACACCTAATATTTTCATTCTTTGTAGAGACGGGGGTCTTGCTATTGCCCAGGCTGGTCTCGAACTCCTGGCCTCAAGTGATCCTCCTGCCTCGGCCTCCCAGAGTGCTGGGATTACAGGCGTGAGCCACCGCGCCCATCCCTTTTACATTTATTTTTAATTACGCAAGTAAAACATGATTTTCTATTTTCCTCGTAAGAAATGCATAGCTTTCATGTGATAATACAAGCTACCATTTATTAAGTGTTAAAAGGAACTGCTGTTTTAGCTCATTTACTCCCCACAACAATCCCATAAGAGATGGAGTCATAGGATGCCTATGTTGCAAATGAGGAAACTGAGGCCCAGAGAGGTGAAGTCACCCACCCAAGGTCACACAGCTGGGAAGTGGGAGAGCTGAATTTGATGCGTGGGAATTTGGTCCCAAGTCATGCCTTCATAAATACCTCACTCTACCATCCAATCCTCCCATCCCTCCCTTGACCCCCTAAATCCAGCCTCTCCTCTGAGGCCACCATCATGGTCCCCTTGGTGTGAGTCCTTCCAGACCTCCTCCAATGTATCTACTCCCAGAAACAGTTTACATACCCAAGAAAATGTAGAGTTTTTGTTGTAAGAGCTGTGCTTTTTTTTTTTTTTTTTTTTTTTTTTGAGACAGAGTCTCACTTTGTTGCCCAGGCTAGAGTGAGTGCCGTGGCGTCAGCCTAGCTCACAGCAACCTCAAACTCCTGGGCTTAAGCGATCCTACTGCCTCAGCCTCCCGAGTAGCTGGGACTACAGGCATGCGACACCATGCCTGGCTAATTTTTTGTGTATATATATTTTAGTTGTCCATATAATTTCTTTCTATTTTTAGTAGAGACGGGGGTCTCACTCTTGCTCAGGCTGGTCTCGAACTCCTGACCTCAAGCGATCCTCCCGCCTCGGCCTCCCAGAGTGCTAGGATTACAGGCGTGAGCCACCGCGCCCGGCCAGAGCTGTGCTTTTTTACAGATTCTGGTTTCTTGGGTGAAGTCCTCAGACTGTGCCAGTGGTTCTCAAAGTGTGACCCCTGGACCAGCAGCAGCACGTCACATGGAACTTGTTAAACATGCAAATTCTTTTTTTTTTTTTTTTTTTGAGACAGAGTCTCACTCTGTTGCCCAGGCTAGAGTGAGTGCCGTGGCGTCAGCCTAGCTCACAGCAACCTCAAACTCCTGGGCTCAAGCGATCCTCCTGTCTCAGCCTCCCGAGTAGCTGGGACTACAGGCATGCACCACCATGCCCGGCTAATTTTTTCTGTATATATTTTTAGTTGTCCATATGATTTCTTTCTATTTTTAGTAGAGACGGGGTCTCGCTCTTGCTCAGGCTGGTCTCGAACTCCTGAGCTCAAATGATCCACCCGCCTCGGCCTCCCAGAGTGCCAGGATTACAGGCATGAGCCACTGCGGCCGGCCTAAACATGCAAATTCTTGAGCTCAACTCCAGACTGAAATCGAAAGCTCTGTAAGTGGGACTCAGTAGTTCGGTTTATAACAAGCCCTCCAGGTAATTCAGACTCATTCTTGCTCATGCTATGTACGTTCCACACTTTTCTCTTTCCATTCAATGCTATACCTTGGTGATGGTTCTATATAGAAATTTACCTCGTTCCATTTTCACAGCCGTGTAGTATTCCATTGTGTATATTCATTCCATCATCAATTATTTCCTGAGCACCTACTTTGTGCCAGGCATTGTCCTAGGTACTGTGGGGTATAGCTATGAACAAAAGAGACAGAAATCTCTGCCCTCCTAGGGCTGACGCTGTAGTGAAAGATTCAACAAACAAATGACATGTCGCACCAATATATAATTTTATTTATTCATTTTTTTAAGAGAGTTTATTAAATTTTCAGTTTCCTTTTTTTCTTTTTTTGTGGAGATAAGAGTCTTGCTCTGTCACCCTGGGTAGAGTGCAGTGACATCATCGTAGCTCACTGCAACATCAAACTCCTGGGCTCAAGCGATCCTCCTGCCTCAGCCTCCCAAGTAGCTGGGACTACAGGTGTGTGCCACCATGCCTGGCTAATTTTTCTATTTTTAGGAGAGACGGGGTCTCGCTCTTGCTCAGGCTGGTCTCAAACTCCCAAGCTCAAGTGATCCTCCTGCCTCGGCTTCCCAGAGTGCTAGGTTTATAGGCGGTGAGCCACCCCACCCAGCCTGATATATAGTTTTAAATCAAGAGATTATTACTGATATATAGAAAAAAAAAAAAACAAACCCAAAAGCAGGGCAATGGGGTGCAGAAAGACAGGGGAACTATTTTGGAAAGGTGTCAGAGAAGAGATCACTTAACCGAAGACCTGAATGAAGCAAGGGAGTGAAGCAGTAGGACGTGAGAGGGAAACACTCTCCTAAGGCAGGACCATGCGTGGCATGTTTGAGGGACAGTGACGAGGCCAGCGTGGCTAGAGCTGAGTGAGCAAGCCAGAGATTTGTGGGGGACATGACATGGAGCCTATGGGCGGTCTGTGATTTTTTTACCCACTCCCTGATGCTGCACAATTCAGCTGCTTTGTAGAGTTCTGAGTCCACCACGAGCAAGTCTAAGTACCCAGGGCAGGAGCCCAAAACTGGAGTGATTTGTTGACCTTCCTCACATAAACATGCCCAGATGGGGGCTTCTGTTCTCGGGGAAGGGGGGTGGACAGCGGCAGGAGTCAGAAGCTGGGGGGCGGGGGATTGTGGCTGCGGGAGGGGGAGCCGGCCAGTCTTTCTGCCCTAAATAGGCAGGCCTGGGTGCCTGTCCTCCCAGCCCCTCCTCCCTCCTTCCCTTCCTCCTGCCAGCCAGACAAGCCGCTTTTGTCTGAGGGTCAACCGTCACCTCAGCCACTCAGACACATTGGAGACTTTTCCCTGGCTTTCGGCCTCAGTTTTCCAAAGTGGGGTGAAGTCCTAGTGTCTTGGAGACCCCCTGTGTGCTGTTTCAGCCCCTACCCCACTCACTGTCACGGTCACTCCCCTAAAAGGGTTTTCACCTTCATTTATTCACATCTGATAAAGAAACAATTTTTTTCTTGCAGCAAGAAGGATTCAAGGTAGACTCAGAAATCTCTTCTGGGGATGAGGAGTGGCAGAGAGACACAGGGGCTTTTTGGTAGGAATGGAACAAGAGCAGGAGGAGAATGTGGTCCCTGGGGCAAAGGAAGATGCTGGGGATGACTGCTGCAGCGCCAGTAAGGCCAGACTCACAGAAGGACTTTCCAGGAGGCACAGGGGTTCTTTCCGAGGGGAGGAGCAAAGAGGTATATGCGTGGTGGTCAGCCTGTGTTATCCGTACGAGGGAAAGAGTCAGTGCGCAGCAGGGGGGACTTAAGAACACTTGCAAAAGGACTTTCTGTTGTGATAAGGGGCAATGGTGGAAGACAGGGGCATCTGAAAAAGAAGAAAGACTGGGAGGAGGCACACCCAGGGCTCAGGGATCGGCTAGGTCCTGCACACCACCTTTTAGCAGTGACTTGTCCTTCCAGAAAGAAGACCTGAAGTTAGACTCAAAGTGGGACATTTTAATAGGGGTTAGGTGAGCACAGATGAGGGGACAGCGGATGGGGAGGGGGCAAGAGATGAGGCCTTCTGAGGCCTCATCACACGTAAGGGAGATGAGAGTGCAGCATGCATGACCAGAGTTAGACAGCCAGAAGGACTTTCTAATGGGGATGAAGAGACAGAGATCTTGATGGCATGCTGGGACTCAGGTACTGCTTTTCTCCTTTTGAAGTCAGAACCTCATTGTCAAAGCAAAACTCTGCCCTTGAGCTCATGGACTAGAGGACCAGTCAGCAGGAGACTGGGGGCCTCTGACCATGCTGCTCTCCCCATGCCCTTAGGAGGCCCTGCCCGGGCTCATCTGGGACCTGGGCCAGCAGCTGGGAGACCTGAGCCTGGAGTCTGGGGGCCTGGAACAGGAGAGCGGGCGCAGCTCGGGTGAGCATGGGTGGAGGGGTAGGGTCTGCCTGGGACATCCCGCTGTTTCACACTGTCCCTGTCTCTCAGGCTCCCCTGTTTCTCCCCTCCTCCTTCTTTCCCCACCCCTGCTTTCCCCACCCACCACCCCTGATTGTCTCTCTGCTTCTCCCGGGAATCCAGGCTTCTATGAAGACCCCAGCTCCACCGGAGGTCCAGATTCACCGCCCTCGACCTTCTGTGGGGACAGTGGCTTCTCCGGATCTGGCTCCTATGGACGCCTGGGTCCCTCTGAGCCCCGGGGCATCTATGCCAGCGAGAGGCCCAAGTCCCTAGGTAAGGTGGGTGGGGGTGGGGCCCCAAGGCCAGGGAAGGACAGTGAGAGGATGGTTTTCAGCATAAACTCCTGAGTCAGACCTGGATTCCAATTCTGGCTGTGACATTCCCTTTTCCTGTGATTTTGAGCATGTCTCTTCTTTCTGGGCCTCTGTTTCTCTGTCTGTTAAAATGGGATGATAACAGTGCCTGCTTCTTAGGGATGTTTTGAGTATTCAGTGAGTCTCTGCCTAAGGCATTGGACTTGGCACATGGTAGTCACTCAGTAACCAGGAACTGCAGTTATTCACTTACACAAAGAAGTTTTGGGGCCCCTACTATGTGCTCTCCTAGGACCATCCTAGGAATGAGGGATATAGCAACGAACAAAACAGACAAATCCCTGTCCTCATCCAATTGACATTCTAGTTGGAGGAATAGACAATATACAAGATACATAAGTAAAATGCCTCGGGAACTGGATACTGACGTGTGCTCTGACAAGAAATAAACCAGGGAAAGGTACTAGGGAGTGTTCCTTTGAGTATGGGGAGGGCCTCACTGAGACTGTGACATTTGAGTGGTGCCCTGAAGTGAAGGAGTGGGCCTAGCACATATCCGGGGAAAGAGGGTTTCCAGGAAGTGGGAGTGGCAAGCACAAAGGTCCCCAGGCCAGAGCGTGACTGGCCTGTGCTTCCAGGAGGCCACTGTGGCAGAGCCCTGCGGATATAGAGAGGGGTGAGAGATGAGAGTTGGAGAGAAAGCGGGGGAGGGGGGGGGCAAGTCATGCAGGTCTCACAGGCCCCTGTGCAGATTTTGTTATGAACCTTACATGAGGGAAGGGAGGAAAACAGGGTTTTTGATAGGCAGGGGTGGGGAGGGAGGGGGGCAACCTGCCCCTTCTGGGCTGGAGGAGAAAGGACTTTGAGAGCCCCTCCACTGTCTCCCCCCACCCCGCTTTTTTTTTTTTTTTTTTTTTCCTCCCTTCCTTAGGAGACGCCAGTCCCAGCGCTCCGGAGATGGTGGGCGCTCGGGCCGCGGTGCCGCGGTCCTTCTCAGCGCCCTACCCGACGGCAGCAGGGTCCGCGGGCCCGGAGGGCTGCTCCTCGGCGGAGCGGCGGGCCCGTGCCGGGCCATTCCTGACGCCCAGCCCCCTGCACGCGGTGGCGCTGCGCAGCCCGCGGCCCTGCGGCCGTCCCCAGACCGACTCGCCGGACGCGGGGGGCGCGGGGCGGCCCCTGGACGGCTACATCTCGGCGCTCCTGCGCAGGCGCCGCCGCCGGGGGGCGGGCCAGCCCCGGACCAGCCCCGGGGGCGCGGACGGTGGCCCACGGCGCCAGAACAGCGTGCGCCAGCGGCCGCCCGACGCGTCCCCGCCCCCCGGAGGCGCGCGTCCCGCGCCCGAGCCGTCGGTGGAGCGCGTCGGGGGCCTTCCCACCAGCCCCGCCGCCCTGAGCCGCGGCTGGGCCTCGCCGTGGGAGTCGGAGGCGGCTCCCGAGCCAGCCGCGCCGCCCGCTGTCCCCTCGCCGCCCGACAGCCCGGCCGAGGGCCGCCTGGTGAAGGCGCAGTACATCCCAGGCGCGCAGGCCGCCACCCGCGGGCTCCCTGGCCGCGCGGCGCGCCGCAAACCGCCACCACTGACCCGTGGCCGCAGCGTGGAGCAGTCACCGCCCCGGGAGCGTCCCCGGGCCGCCGGCCGCCGCGGACGCGTGACCGAGGCCTCTGGCCGCCGGGGCTCGCCCAGGGCTCGCAAGGCCGCGCGCTCCCAGTCGGAGACCAGCCTGCTGGGCCGCGCTGCCGCGGCTCCTCCCGGCCCCCCGAAGTACCCCACGGCCGAGCGGGAAGAGCCGCGGCCGCCACGGCCCCGCCGCGGTCCCGCGCCCACACTCGCGGCTCAGGCCGCGGGGTCCTGCCGCCGCTGGCGCTCCACGGCAGAGATCGACGCTGCCGATGGGCGCCGCGGTCGCCCCCGCGCCCCAGCTGCCCGAGGCCCAGGGCCTGTCCCGTCCCCATCAGCTCCCCAGCGCCGTCTGCTCTACGGCTGCGCCGGCAGCGACTCGGAGTGCTCGGCCGGGCGCCTGGGGCCCCTCGGACGCCGGGGGCCAACAGGCGGCGTTGGCGGGGGGTATGGAGAGAGTGAATCGAGTGCCAGCGAGGGCGAGTCACCGGCCTTCAGCTCTGCATCCAGCGACTCAGACGGCAGTGGTGGCCTCGTGTGGCCGCAGCAGCTAGTGGCGGCCACAGCGGCCTCTGGGCCAGGGGGTGGTGCAGGTGGAGGGGCGCCCGCGGGCCCCGCCAAAGTCTTTGTGAAGATCAAGGCTTCCCACGCTCTCAAGAAAAAGATACTGCGTTTCCGTTCGGGTTCTCTCAAGGTCATGACTACAGTGTGAGCTCGGGGATTTGCTTGGGCTCCCCCCTCATGGCCTCTGCACCTCCACACTTCAATCACTGACCCACCCACACCTACCTTCCAAAGACCATCCTTTTCTCTGCTTCCAAAGACCTTCCTCACTGTCCCCATTCATAGCAGTCTTGGTTGAAAAGGCTCCCCCTCTGCCACAGGGAGGGACGGGAAGGAGCCCTGTTTGACCCAGTTCGGCTTCTGGCTTCCAGGCACTTGGGCAAGAAAGTTCCCCTTCTCTGGGGCTCACTTATCTCATCTTTCAATAAGTGTCCATGTATGCAAAGGGGGTAATTCGCTCTGAATGTCCCCATTTTAGTTTAGAAACTTAGTCTGTTTGCGCCCCTCCACTCCTCTCACTGAGCCCTCTCGTTGCTCCTGTCCTTGTCCAGATATGGCCCCCTCTCATTCACGAAGTGCCCCCTCCACGTCCCGGCCCTTGGCACCCTGGTCAGAGACTCTGTCTGACTTAGGTGGTTCCTGCAGAGTGCCTTGGGAAGGGAAGGAGCACCGATTTGGGGGTTTTGAGGGTCAAGTAGGAGTTGATAATACCTGGAAAGAAGGACTCTTTCACCTCTATCCCCGGACAATTATGGAGGAATGGGAGGTAGAAGAAGGGTAGGAAGATGGTTTCTATCTAGTGCCCCCCACTGTGACAAAATGGGGGAAGCTCAATGACCCTCAGCTGTTCCAATCTAGTATTTTTTTTTCTTTTTTAAAATTACTGTATTTATTATGACGATGGTGACTCCCCGGTGCAAAGGGGGCCAGATTCTGTGTGTTTCTTTAACTTCTTTGTAAATAAATGCACAATGTTACATGTGTGGTGGCCTCTCCTTCCATGGTGAAATGGGAGAAATGCTCCTTTTCCTGTGGACTGACATTTACAGAGCAACTTGTTTGCGTTGGATGTGGCAGTGACTGGAACCAGATGGCAGGTCCCAGCGTGGGTCTCAACTTTATCTTCCTACCATTGGCTATTTTACTTCAATGAACCTGACCTTTGATTGGGTTATGTTTGATCATAAATATGGTTTCATAAAAATAGAAACAGTACAGGAAAGGGACAGCCCCTAAATTCCCTCTCCCGGAAGTCATCATGATCAAGTTTGATGTGCACCCTTCCATGTTTTTCTTTATGTGTTTGTATACATATATGAATCTCAATAACTATATAAATATATAACTATGAATATACATATAGTTTACATATATAATACCTATGTGAAACTATATTTACATACATTGGACTATACGTATGCAGTGTTTATCACTCTTTGTGTGTGTCAAATCACCTGTCCCTGGCGATTTCTTTATGGGGAAGGCTTAAATCAAGGGTTGAATTTTTTTGATAGTTACAGTACTATTTAGCTTTTCTATTTTTTCTTGTGTCAGTTTTGGTAAGCCGTCTTCATCTAGGAATTTGTCCCTTTCACCTAAATTTAGATAACATTTTCCTATCACTATACGATTAATAGCTGCATATAAGATTTCATTGTGGGGACTCCCATAATCTAACCCTACTGTCTGCTCTCCAATTATTTTACTATTAATATTATGAATCTTGCTACAGTAATATCCTTTTATGTGCCTCTTTGTGCTCATGTATATATTTTTGTAGGGTCCATTCCTAGCAATAGAGTTGGTTGGTCATTATGGTGTGCTTATTTAAAAACTTTTAATTGACACTGCCCCCAGGTAACATTGCTTTTTTTTCGACACAAGGTCTTGCTCTGAGGCTGGGCGCGGTGGCTCACGCCTGTAATCCTAGCACTCTGGGAGGCCGAGGCGGGTGGATTGCTCAAGGTCAGGAGTTCGAGACCAGCCTGAGCAAGAGCGAGACCTCGTCTCTACTAAAAATATAAAGAAATTATCTGGCCAACTAAAATATATATAGAAAAAATTAGCCGGGCATGGTGGCACATGCCTGTAGTCCCAGCTACTCGGGAAGCTGAGGCAGTAGGATTGCTTAAGCCCAGGCGTTTGAGGTTGCTGTGAGCTAGGCTGACGCCACGGCACTCACTCTAGCCCAGGCAACAAAGCGAGACTCTGTCTCAAAAAAAAAAAAAAAAAAAAGGTCTTGCTCTGTTGCCTAGGATTCAGTGCAGTGGCATCATCATACCTCATTGCAACCTCTTATGTGATTTGCTCTTTCACCCCCTTTGCCCATTTTTCTATTGGGTAAGCCCAACAATTATACTCATTTCATGGGTGGGTAAATGGAGGCTTAGAGAGGGGCTGGTACTTGTCCTGGTCACGCAGCAGTGGGGAGTCAGGGTTAGGACCCAACAGCCACCTGATTCCACAGCCAGAAGAATGGGTATTTGCTGCTGCTTTGACCCTTGTATCTGTACGGGTGTGTCCACCTCTGTCCCTTTGAACTCTGAAGGAGCAGGGACCAGGCCTGCTCTGTTCACTGCTATCTCCAGCACCCAGCCAGGCACTGCGGACACGGCAGGGAACAAAACAGAGAGAGTCTTGCCCTATGAAGCTTCCTTGAGGGGTGGGTGGTGATAAATCTGTGTTTCTTTTAGTGTAGCAATGAATAATAGTGACTTTTTTAAGTTCGCCAGGAAAAGCCACTGCTTATCAGGCCCTTGGGAATATTTGCTCCACCCACCTCCATTCCTTCAAGGGGCAACTGAAGCCAGAAAGGGGAAGGGACTTGACTAGGGCTACACAGGCCACTTAGCGGTCAAAGTCGTTGACGTAAACACGGATGATATTCCTTCCTTTAAGATTTCAGAGCTTACTTACAAGAAATAACAGTGAACACTTACTGAGGTCTTATTACATGCCAGACTTTACTCTCACCACTTTACGTATACTGACATTTAATCCTCATGACATCCTGAGATACTAGTATTATGCCCATTTTACAGATGGAGAAATAGAGGCACAGAGAGGTTAAATAATTATCTGAAGCTCATGGGTGGCAAAAACCAGTATTTAAATCCAGGCAGCCTCTCTCCAGAGCTCATGCCCTTAGCCACTGCCGTACATAGCTTGTTTGCTATATATATTATCTCTAAAAAGATAACACAAGTAACTAGTCACAGGGAGGGAAGATGGGGAGGCTGTTAACATAATAAGTAAATTCTATAATTTGTTAAAGTTGGTAAGGACTATGGGGAAAAACTGAGCAGAGGTAAGAGAGAATTGGGTGAGATGGGGAGAAAGGGAGTTTGCAGTTTTAAGTAGAGTGATCAGGAATGGTCTCATTGAGAAGGTGACATTTGAACAGAGACATGCAGGAGGTGGGAGGGTGAGGCTGTGGATATCTTGGGGAAGATCATCCCAGGTAGAGGGAACAGCCAGTGCAAAGGCCCTGAGGCAGAACTGCGCCCCACCATGTTGGCAAAACAGGAAAGAGGCCAGTGTGGCTGGAGCGTTGGGAGTGAGGAGGTGAGATTGAGAGATGGTAGGGACCACCACATTGTGGGGGCGTCATGGGCCACGGTGAGGATTTTGGTTCTTAGACTTTACTCTGAGTGAGGTGGGGGTCATGGGAGAATTTTGAGCAGAAGGGGGATTTAGGTTGTTTTTTTTTTTTTTGACGGGGGGGAGGTTAACAGCTCTATTGAAATATAATTCACATACCATAAAATTCACCTCTATAAAGTACACAGTTCAATGGTTTTTAGTATATTCACAGAGTTGTGCAAATATCACCACGATCATCCCTGAATCTCCCCCAGCCCCTGCCAACCACAAATCCACTTTTGTCTTTTATAGATTTGCCAGTTGTGGACGTTTCATATAAATGGAATCACACAATACGTGGCCTTTTGTGACTGGCTTCTGTCACTTAGCCTACCATTTTCAGCGTTCATCCGTGTTGTAGCATGTGTCACTACTTCATTTCTTTTCATTGCCAAATAGTATTTCATTATCTGGACATACATTTAGTTTGTCCATTCATCAACTGATGGACACTTGTGTTGCTCCCACGTTTTTGGCTAATCAGAGCTCAGTGTTGGATGCGTTGAGTTTGAGACACCCACTTGACAACCAGGTGGAGATATTCAGTGGGCGTTGGCTATTGGATCCTGCAATTCACCGTTGCCTTTCGTTGATCGTTTCTTGAGTAATAAAGCCGGAGCTGACTCTCAAGCCAGGGTCTCAGTTTCTTCCTCCAAAAATTGGGGACAATAATACCATCAAGCACTAGGTTGCCATGAGGCTGGGGCATAGGGCAGGAGCTAACGTTATCCGTAGGGTGGAAAGACGGCTGGCGTGTGCAGCTCTGGAGAGGAGGGGCGGTTATGCTCGCTTCAGGCAGTGTCCGTCTGTCTGTTTCCCCCACCGCCCCAGCCTCCAGCCGCGGTCGAGGAGACGGGGAGGGAAGATTGGGTTGTCACCTTTTCTTCCCCCGCTCTAAGCTGGTTTTCCTCCCTGGGGGCTGCCTAGGCCAGAACTGCTGATGGAAACCAGCTGCGGGAGGCGCGGAGGCTCGGCGCGCTCCCAGGCCCCTCCTCGGCGCCGGCAGACCCCGATGGGAAGGGGGAGCGCCTTGGCTCCCCTCCCCCTACCGCAGCCCGGCCTGGGGCCCTGGCACGTCCGGCGCGCCTGATGCTTTCCAGATGTGGGCCCGGTTCTCCTCCCCCATTTGGCCCCGTTGCGCCCGCAGGGGAAGAGGGGAGGGGGAGCCAGGGTCTGACACCCCCCCCTTCAAATCGCTACCAGGGCCCCGGGCCGGTGTTCCCACCCCCCTGTCTCGTTTTCCGGTCCAGGCGGTAAAAATCGAATCGGTGTGGGCTGACTGCGGTAGAAACGCTCCTCCCGCCACCTCCATCTCTTCCCAAGGCTCTCGCCTCGGCCCAGACGGGAATGAGCCCGAGACCCAAGACACGCCCCTCGGAGCACGCCCCCGTCAGGCCACGCCCCAAACTGCAGCCAGGACACGCCCCTGGAAGCCCCGCCCCCGCCCCTCTGGCCTCGGCCGTCGGGTCCCCAGTGGAAGGCGCCCTCTGTGCGTCTCTTTGTCTCTCTGCCCGCTGCAGTCTCTGTCTCTGTGTCCGTGTTTCTCCGTCCTTGCGTCTGACTCTACATTTCGGTCTGTGTGTCTTGTCTGTCTCTCGTGTCCCTGTTTCTTTCTGCAGTCCTCTCCATCTCTGTCTCTCTCAGTCCCCAGGTCTCTGCTTGTCTAAATGTCTGTGTCCCTCTCTCTCTCTGAGTCTCTTTGACTCTCCCCGCATCTCTTTCCCGCTCTCTAAATGTCCCTGTGTCCATTTTCCGTCCTCTCCCTCTGGCGCTGAGCTCCCTCTACCCGCATGTTTCCGTCTCCCGCCTGTGCCTTTCTCCGGTCCCGGATCTCCGTCTTCATCTCCCGCAGGGCCTGTGGGGGCGCCTCGCGTCTCTTCCTACCGCCTCCTGTGGCTTTGGCGCGGGCAGGGTGGGCGGCTCAGCGGGCCGCCGGCGCCCCCGTGCGGCCGCAGGGCTTGTCGGGAGAGGCCAGGGGGCTGAGTGTGGGCGCCAGGAGGGGTGTGCTGGAGAGCTGTGGTGTCTGTGCGTGACACCGGAAGATGGTGTGTGACACCGGGAGACCGTGTGAGTGTGCACTGCCCTGAGATGGCGTGTGACTCCAAGAGATCTGAGAGTGTGTACTGTCCTGAGACGGTGCGTGACACTGGGAGATTAACGAGTGCGTGACTGCTGTGAGATAGTGTGTGTGTGGCTTTGTGACATTGTGAGATTGTCTGTGACAAGGAGCGATTGAGTGGGACTGTATATGTGAGAAATGACATGGAGGTTACTGTGTGGGTGAGATTGTGGGTGACCCTGTATGGCAGCGGGAGGGCAAGTGTGATTGGGTGTGAGAGGGACACTCTTTGGGGGACTGTATGTGACGCTGAGAGATCACATGCGGGAGCGAGAGACCGTGCGTGGATGAGACAGCATGTGATGGTGACAGCCATGGTGAGGCCTGGCAAGAGATTACGTGCACGATGGTGCATGTGTGTGAAGCCCTGTGAGTGTGAGGGATTCTGTGACACACTGAGCCATCGTGTGTAACTGTAATACATATGACACCAAGAGATGGGGTGTGTGCATGTGACCGGGACAGACTCTGTGTGGCTACGTGTGGAGGGAATGTGTTAGATGTGTGTGACACTGGGAGATTGTGCTGGAATGTGTGTGACTGTACGTGGGTGTCGCTGGATAGGTGACTGTGTTACTAGGAAATACTATGAAACAGGGTGTGATAGTACTTGGCAGGGAGGTTGCAGGGTATTTGCATGTCACCATGTGAGACACTGAGAAAGTGTATGAGGCTGCGATAGGGTGTGAGACTGAGAGAGTTTAAATTGCACATGAATGTGTGTGACTTTTGAGAGATTGTGTGTGACACTGCGACAAACTGCTGGTACATTTGACACTCTGAGATAGTTTATCTGACCGGGCAGTCCTGGGAGCTGCTACTGGTGATGGTGTGCCACGTCGTGAGTGATTGTGTGTGGCATTTTGAACGACCATAGGACGTTGTGAGCACAGCTGGCCCGTGAGACCGTGTGGCACTAGGTGACACAGTGAGATAGTGTGCATCTCTGTGTGAGGGACTGCCAGTGTGAATCTGTATGCTATTGGGAGGGGTCCGTCTCTGATGGGGTAACACTGAGGTGGCGAGTGTGAGCGCGCGTGACAAGGTGAGAGAGCATGTGTCACGCAGGGAGGGAGAGGCTGTGTGGGGCGCCCAGGAGGGGTCTGTGTGACTGGAATAAATGCAACAGGGCATGGGGCACACCTAGAGAGACCGTCTTTTCCTGTGACTGTGGGAGAGACACAGAGAGAGAGAGAGAGAGAGACAAAGAGAGAGAGGACCCAGAGAGACAGCCGCAAGGTGGGGCGGAAGGTGGCAGCGGGAGGAGGCGGGTCCTCCGGGCCGCGCCCCAGGGGAGGGGGCGGGGCGGGCTGGGGGCGCCCAGACGCTGCCTCCCAGGCTCCGCCACCGCGCGCCATCCCAGCCCTGAGCAGCAACAGGTAGGAGGCTCTGGTCCTGGCCCCAGCAGCTAGTCCCTTTGCCCGCTCCGTGACCACCGTCTGTCGGCCTGGGAATGAATGAGTGAGTGAGTGAGTGAATGACCTTACTCCCCTGCGTCCCCATCGGCCTGTCTCTCCCTCTGTCCCTCCCCCTCCATTTCCCCCCTGCCCCTCCTTGCTCCTTCTCGCCCCCAAACCCTCCCTCTCCCTCTCTTCCCGGTTCCTTCTTTCCTCTGTCCCTGTCTCCCCCACCTCCCTTTATGCTCTGGGAGCTACTCTCCCCCTCTGTCACTCTGTCCCTTCCTCTGCCCCTCCTTTGTCCCTCTCTCTATCTTCTTCCTCCTTCGCTTCACCCCCCCATCTCTCCATTTCTCTCTCTGTCCCTCCTCAGTCCCTTCGTCTCCCCCAAGCCTGTCTCTCCCTCCGTCACTTTGTCCCTCTCTCTGCCAGTCCATTTGTCCCTCTCTCCATCCGCTCTGGCCCTCTCCCCGGCCTCTCCCCTGGCTGCTAATGAGCAGAGGAGCCTTTGAGGTGGCCAGGGCTTGGGGGAGCGCTCTCCGAGGGGGGTGGAGGGGGCAGCTGCTGCCAAGGCCCTAATGAGCCCCCTCTGCGCCCCTCCCGCCGCGATGTGAAATCCCAGTTCTCCCTGGAGCCACCGCTAATTGGCCTGGGGAGGGGCCCCCCTCCTAGCTCATGCTCCATCCCTGGGGGGTGAGGACACCTGGATCCTGATCCAGCACCTGTGGCCCTGTCCTTCTGTCTCTCCCTCCACCTGCCTCTCAGCCTCCCATCTGTGCGTTCTGTCCCTCCTGCCTCCCCTGGCCCCTCTCTGCTCCTCTCCCCACCTGCCTCTAGGTGCTTCCATCTGTGCACCCCTGCACCCCTCTGGTTCCTCTCCCTGTCCTCTGTCCCTGCCTCCACCTGCCTCCGGGCACCCCATTCGTGCGCCCTTCTACCCACGCCCGTTACCCGGGCCCACCTCCACCACCCCCACCTCGGGACCCAGACGTGTCCTAACCTACCCCCCACCGCCCCCACCCATACCCTCCACTCTCGCCGGCTTTTAACCCCTTCCCCGCTGCAGCCATGTCCAACAACATGGCCAAGATCGCCGAGGCCCGCAAGACGGTGGAACAGCTGAAGCTGGAGGTGAACATCGACCGCATGAAGGTGCCAGGTCTGGGCGGGAACAGGGTGGGGGTTTGGGGGCTGGGGTCTGCCCGGGGCTGTGTTGGGGGCCGGGCCCAGAGCCGCAGTGGGAGGATCCCCTTTGGAACCTGGCGGACACTGGGCGGGGCCCGACAAGTAGCGGGGCCGGACGAGGGTCGGGGCCTGGGGCGGCTTGGAGGGGCGGGGCCTCGAGGGTAGGGCGGGGCCTGGGGAGGCTCGGGGGGCGGGGCCGTGGGGCGGGGCGGGGGCGGAGGCAACGCAACCTGTGCGTCCTCAGGTGTCGCAGGCAGCGGCGGAGCTCCTGGCTTTCTGCGAGATGCACGCCAAAGACGACCCACTAGTGACGCCGGTACCCGCTGCCGAGAACCCCTTCCGCGACAAGCGCCTCTTTTGTGTCCTGCTCTGAGCCCTCCCGACAGCTTACCCTCCCCTGCCAAAGTATGAATCCAATAAACTTGCTGAATGTGGCGGCGCCTGTGCTTTCTAGGAAACTGAGGCACACACAGAGCTTGGGGCCACGGTGCGGGGGGGACCTGAGGCCCTTCCCATTCTTCTGAGTGTGTCTGGAGTGGGCGGGTGTGTGCGGACGCGGAGGAGCACAAGTCCGCTAAAGCTTCAGAGGAAATGAACGCTCTGGGCGCTGTTCTGGACTGAGTGCTCCACGATCTGATCCTGAACTTATTTAATTGTCCCTGCAGCCCCAGAAAGCAGTTAACTACTTACGTGCATGATACCCATTTTACAGATGAGGAAACTGAGCCGAAGGAAGTCCCTTGCTCAAAGTCACACAGCTAGGACGTAAAGGTGTGGATTTAGACTGTGGACTCCAGTGTTCCCTGAACCCCTCAGCTGCCTCTCTTTCCTCTCCTTCCTCCTGGGTTGGAGACTCTTAGGACCCCCGTGCCCATCCCCTGAGTGATTCCTTTTTTCGTATCCAGCTGCCCCCTACCACAGGCCCACTTGTCCTCAAGCACTGAACTTTTCCTGTTCCTTCCTTCATCCTTCCACACACTCTCTGAGAACCTATTCTGTGACCAGCCCTGCGCTGGGCAATGCTGAGGGCATGGCTGCGTCTCAGAGTCCAGTGGGAGAGACAGATCTGTTCCCGAAGGGTGACGACCCAGAGTAGGCAGTGCTGGGGTGGGTGGGGGAAGCTCAGAGGGAACGCCTCACTCAGCTTAAGGGTCAGGCAGGGCTTCCTGGGGGAGGGGACATCTGAGCTGGGACATGGTAGAAATGAAACTCGAGGCCATGGAGAAGACAGAAATGGGGCTAGAGGAAGGAAGAGGACACAAACTAATAAGTACATTCCTGCATTCAACTAAATATATATATTTTGTTTTGGAGACGCAGAGGTGGCCGTGACAGTCCTGGCTCCTGCCCTCTGTTCCCCAGTTCGCACACTGGAGGCCCACAGGACATTACAAAGCTTGCAGTATTTTATCGGCGCTCTACTTTTGACCTCTGTCATGTTTAAAGATGTTCTTGACTTGGTTGCCAAATTGGAAAATAGCGATAGTTCACATGAAAGTGCATTAGTTCCGGCTTCTCTGGAATTATAAGTTCTGGTGACCCAAAGGGTGACCGCAGGCTGTGAGGCAGGGCCTGGGCTTTCCAGCTCACCAGAGTCCCCACTATACCCCATGGTCTCCTGGTTAAGGAAGCTAGAGGGCCAGTTGCCATTTATCACGGAGCCTGTGGCGGGGGCTTCTTATAGAGGAATAGAAAGAGCAATGTGCTGTCTCTGTTGAAAATGGGGGACGTGCAGACTGGGTGAGCTGTGGGTTTGGACCATTATTTTACCTGGCTGGCCTGAGGGCCCCCTCCTCCCCTCCCTTCCCCTCCCCTCCCCTGAGCCTGATACTCCTGACCCCTGGACCTGGCTGGAGGTGCCTTGCTGGGCCTCCCCTCCCCAGAGGGGCCGTGCAGGAGTCTGGCAAGTGCTCCGTTATCCACATTGGATTAGGGTCCCCTGGGCCCCAACTCTGAGCTTCCTGTAGGATTGAGGCAGGACCAGCTGTAATTACATCTCCCTCCTGCCTCCCACCTCCCTGCTGTCTCCGGCCTGGTTGCATCATGTCTGTGGGAGCCCCGGGGGAACCGGGGGACAGGAGTGAGCCAAGGATGAACCGGGTGTGGAGGAGGAGGGGGGAGAATGCTGTGAGGGAAGGAGCTAGGATTCCGGAATTCAGGGACCCAGCATCCTTGCAGCTTAGAACCTGAGATGTGAGGGACTCTAGGATACAGGACCTCTGAGGGCTGGAATTCCAGAGTCTTCCAACCCTGCAGAGGGGCCTCGCCCCTCTATGTGACTAGGATTCCAGAGCTCAGCACGGCAGGAGTATAAGGACTTCATGATCCTGGACTGTCGGGATTTAGACCCTTCCAGTCCTGGAGTCTTGGAGTTGTGCGGTGCAAACCCTTCCTCTTTCACTTTGCTCCCCTCGGGGGACAGAAACCGTGGAGGAGCAATTGGGGCTGGCAGAATGGAACCTGGGTAGGGGGAAGGAAGGGCTGATGCAAAGGGGACTAGGAGGAGTTGTCTGCCTGGAGGAGGAGGGAGGGAGGGTGGGAAACTGAGGATGGGAGAAAGGAGAAGCCAGATGGGACAGGGCAGAGGGACAAGGCAGGTCCCTGGGTGACCAGCCTCCAGGAGCACAGACCCCAGTAATCCTTTTAGCCTTACAACTGTGCAGCAGCACCAGCTGCTGTTTCCTGCCACCCCCAGTGGTGAAGTCAAGTCTGGGGCCAGGCCCGGGCTGGGGTCAGAACCAGGCCAAGAGGTGGAGAGGTGGCCGCAGGGGGAAGCGCTTGCTCCCAGCCATGCCTCTCTGCACCCACCCCCAGCCCAAGGGCTCCGGCTGCCCCATCCCAGGCTGCCTTCCTTCCGCACGACACCCTGCACCCCAAGCCACGGCTCAGAGCAGTGCCTGGCATGGCCGCCAGGGGATGGGACACCCAGAGCCAGGACAAGCCATGCTCTTGGCTGTCACTTACTAAAGGAACCTTTCACAAGCCCCATTTCACTTAACGCCCACAGTAGCCCCAACATGACTCTGTTTATCCCCGCTTTACACACAAAGAAAACAGGCCTGGAGAGGTGGTGTCACCCCAGGAGTTGGGCTTGAGGTGGGAGTGGGAGGCACCCATGGATGACTGTTGAGGAGAGGTTCAGGGGGCAGCCAGGGGGCCGTGAGGGCTGGGAAGTGAAGGTACCCCCAGGAGAGGCCACAGCCCAGGTAAAGGCAGGGCAGGCGGGAGGCTGGGTGGAGCCCCAGGAGCAGGGCAGGACGCAGTGACAGGTAGGGACGGAGGGCCCATTTCAGGGCAGTGGGCAGAGAAAAATGGACTCTGGCTGGAGGTGCTGGGACCTGCCAGGGTGGACAGGTCTGCATTGACACAGCAGCTTCTCGCCGCAGCGACAGGGCACGGGCGGACTGCAGGTGGGAGCAGCTGGTGTCGCGTGTCTGGAACATGAGATGAGGCCAGCCTCCTCCCAGGGCCAGAGCCAGGAGGACGGAAACCAGGGAATCTGGACAGGGTCGGGCCCAGGGCAACCCAGGATCCCAGGTCTGCGGCACGTCCAGATGCAGGGCCGGGCAGCAGCTGCAGGCGCTGGCTGGCGGGTGGGGGAGAGGCCTCATTTCCTGGGCTGCCTGGCGTTGCCCTGTTGAGGACGCCAGCCAGATGGGAGTCCTGGCAGGGTGTGGAATGACTCGGCTCAGGGCCCGCCTGCCCAGGCTCTGCACACTGGGTGGACACAGCAGTTTGAGAACACTTCCCCACTGGTGGTGCCCTCTGAGCCCCTCTGTGTCCCCAGCCCTTGGCACACAGTAAACCACTGGTTGAGGTTTGTCGAATGAAAACAACACCAGCAGCTATCTGAGGGCTTCCCGGGAGGCAGGCAAGGTGAACTGTCTCTTGTCTTCACACAACACCCCAAGGACAAGGTCAAGGCGGCCATTTGATGAAGAAGTATATCAAAGCTTTGCTAGGGTAAGTCATTTCCCCAGGGTCACACGGTGAGCGATGGAGATGAGCTTCAAGACCCATTCTTGGCCGGGCGCAGTGGCTCACTCCTGGAATCCCAGCACTCTGGGAGGCCGAGGCAAGAGGATCCCTTGAGGCCAGGAGTTCAAGACCAGCCTGGGCAAGAGCAAGACCCCGTCTCTTCAAAAAATTTAAAAATTAGGCAGGCATGGTGGCGTGCTCCTGTGGTCCCAACTGCTCAGGAGGCGGAGCTGGGAGATCACTTGAGCCCAGGAGGTTGAGGTTGCAGTGAGCTGTGATCACACCACTGTATTCCAGCCTGGGCAACAGAGTCCCTGTCTCAAAACAAACAAACGAAACGCATTCTCTTTCCACTGCACCAGGCACCCACTCCACGTGCAAACACACAGCCACATCCATGCACAGTGCACGGCAGCAGACAACACATACATGAGCACAGCCGTGCCCGCGCGCACACTGAGTCCCATGAGTCCCAATACCACGCTGATAAAAATGCTCACTTGGGTCACACAGACCCCACTAATCCCACACAGACTCATGTACCGAGTTTACACACCCTCAGTCCCCAGCACATCACCTTCTCCTGGTCCCCATCTCTGCCCCCTCCTAGGTGCTGTGTGTCCTTGAGTCAGTCCCCATTCTCAGTGGTCTCTGGGCTGTCCTTCCTCTTCTGCCCACCGCCCCGGGGGCCCTCCAGGGAGGCCCAAGTCCTGTTCCTAGCAGTGGCTGGCGAGACGAGAGCTGCTGACTCACCCTCCCAGGGCAGTTCCTTCCATAGCTCTCCCCCCCCCCCCCCCGCCCCAGAAGCCACCGCTCCCACAGTGCAGCTGGGGTGAGCCCACACCCCAAGGCACCTGGACAGGAGTGGAACCTCCTGCGGTCCCTGCTGTGGGCTCGGCCCATGGGCCCTGGCTGGGGCCACAGCTGGGCAGGAGGCCAGATATCTCCGGAAGGCGAGCGAGGCACGTCCAGCACTGGCACAGACTTCGGGGACCCTCAGTCCCCTCAGTAGCAGTCACTTCCACCTCTGCCCAGTCGGGCTGCAGACGCACAGAATCGATGCTGGGGTTGCCAGAGCTCGCTGCCCCTAGAGGCATAGGCAGGGAAACTGAGACCTGGAGCGGGGCAGGGGCCAGTCCAAGGTCCCACTGGGCATGGGAGTAGAGGGGACTTCCTGACTGCTAATGGTCCTGTGGGGACAGGAAGCCAGCGGGAGGGAGGGAGGCTCCGGGAACCGTAGTATCCCCCCAGTGACTCCCCTGATGCCGAGACAGGACGCAAGACAGCCAGGCGTCATCGCTCATTAATATGATATAACATCCTGAGTTCCCTCTGGGCTGCCTGGGGACCGGACAGCACGAGGTGGGACCACGTGGCAGGGAGGCCTGGGACCTGCACACAAGGCACCCCCAGAGCGGGGCTGTGTGGCCCCTCGGGAAGCCCTTGGGGCTGGAACTGGGGCACCCATCCTGCCGGAAACTGGGTGCCAGCTGGGCATGGGTGATAAGCAGATGGGGGAAGGGATTGTGGTCCCAGTGGGGGGCACAGACGGCAAGACGGCAGCTGCCCACAGTCCGGGCCTGGGGTCAGAAGCAGCCCTGCTGGCCCTGGGCATGAGACATCTGTGGGCTCCCTCCTTACAAAGGGCACTCCGGGACGCGCTGCAGGCCAAGGCTGGCCCCAGGCCTGTGTGGCATGTTACCCCACTGTGCAGATGAGGAGACTGAGGTACACCAGCTTCCTGTCCTTGCCTGGGACCGTCACACAACAAGTAAAAAGGTGGATGGATCAGGACAGGAACCCATGTCAAATGGATGCGAGCCCCTGAGTTTGTTAACCTGCCTCCCTGAAAAACAAGGGCTGTCTGAGAGGACGCCCTGGTCCCTGTGGTCCGGGAGGCTGCCTGGGAAGCCGTGGACTCCATGGGAAGGGGGCCCATGACCGCTGTGCTGGCAGCTGGGACACACGGGCTGGCCCCACGGGCATGAGGCTGCGGGGGCGGCTGGGTGTGTGTGGGGAGGGTGGGAGAGATTTGGCAGCGATGCTGGAGCCCTGGACGGCGTTCTGTGGCTTAAATATTATTCCTGGAGGTCAAGGTCATCAGAGCTTGGCCTGGGGCCTGGGAGTTCTGTGTTGAGAAGCAAGAGGGCAGCGGGTTTGTCCCTGTGATAATGGGCCATGGAGTCCCCCAGGCCTGTCCCATTCAAGTGGACACCAAATACGCTCCTCCATGCTCCCTTCTCAGGGCTCTGCCCCGGGGAGCTGGGAACCCGGAGACAGGCTCGAGAGATGGCATTTTTTTCTCTGGATAGGCCACCTCCTTCCTCAGCCTTCTGGAAGGAGTGAATTGTGTCCAGGGAACAGAAATCTCAGCAGTGTCTGGAAAACACTGCATCAGGGAGGAATTTCCTGGTCATTTCTCAATCCCTGGGCAACGTCCTGAGCCTGGGGCCTGGAGCCCAGAATAGACACCAGAGGCCACCCTGAGACAGCCCAGGCCATGGCCACCCCCTCAGAAACTGGTCACTTGTGCCCCTCGGGTCCTTCTTGGCCCCCCTGGTGGGCTCCAAACCTGAGTAATGAAGACTCAGGGATCTCCACCTGGACTAGAGAAAGGAAGAGACCTATGTATGGGGAGGTGGCAGGTGGCTGGGGATGGAGACTGAGAGAGGACAGGGGGAGGGGAGGGAGGGGAGGGAGGGGAGGAGGGGGTGGGAAGAGGAGAGGGGCAGAGGTGGTGATGGATGTACTACTCGGGGGTGGGTATAGGGAGTAGCCAGGGAAGGCAGCAGGGAGCCCAGGGGACCTCTGGAGATTGCTGGGGGAGGGAGGGCGGGGCAGAGAGAGGAAATGAAAAAGCGGGGTGAGCCGGCAAGATGAGTAGGGAGAGAGGGAGGGAGGGAAGGAGGGCGGGAAGGAGAAGCTGACACAGGAGACTGACACACAGCGAAAGACACAAGACACGGAGCAAGGCAGCCAGGGGGTGAGAGGAGCAGGGGACGGGGCTGCAGACTGAGAGCCTGCAGATTGGCGGTGAGGAGGGCCTGGGAAAGAGGGGTGCAGGGAAGGAGGGGACAGAGGGCTGGGGGTGAGGGAGAAAGGGAGAGGAGGGCAAGGGAGGGGACAGAGACAGGGAGACAGAAAGAGACACAGAGAGAAAGCACAAACTAGGGACGCCCAGAGAGAGAAGGACAGAGACAGATAGAAAGAAATAAGTGGGGGGAAGGAGAGAGAGAGACAGAGAGGGACAGAGGGACAGAGAGGGACTGGAGGAGACAGACGGAGAGAAACGCAGGCACACAGGAGGAGACAAGGAGAACTGGGGTTGGCCGGGTCACCCCAGCTGCCACAGGGACAGTGGCCCCTGAGCCTCTGAGCTGGCCACAGGGGAGGCCCGGCTGGTGGTGACCCCCGCCTCCTGCCCTTGGGGACCCTCCAGCCCAGGCCGGGGATGGCGGATTCGTGCCGGAACCTCACCTACGTGCGGGGCTCGGTGGGGCCGGCCACCAGCACCCTGATGTTCGTGGCGGGCGTGGCGGGCAACGGGCTTGCGCTGGGCATCCTGGGCGCGTGGCGGCGGCGGTCCCGCCCGTCGGCCTTCGCCGTGCTGGTCACCGGGCTGGCGGTGACAGACCTGCTGGGCACGTGCTTCCTGAGCCCGGCGGTGTTCGTGGCCTACGCCCGCAACAGCTCGCTGCTGGGCCTGGCGCAGGGCGGGCACGCACTGTGCGACGCCTTCGCCTTCGCCATGACCTTCTTCGGCCTGGCCTCCACGCTCATCCTCTTCGCCATGGCCGTGGAGCGCTGCCTGGCGCTCAGCCACCCCTACCGGTACGCGCGGCTGGACGCGCCCCGCTGCGCCCGCCTGGCGCTGCCCGCCATCTACGCCTTCTGCGCGCTCTTCTGCGCGCTGCCGCTGGCGGGCCTGGGCCAGCACCAGCAGTACTGCCCGGGCAGCTGGTGCTTCGTCCGCCTGCGCTCGGCCGAGCCCGGCGGCTGCGCCTTCTCGCTGGCCTACGCCAGCCTCGTGGCCCTGCTGGTGGCCGCCATCTTCCTCTGCAACGGCTCTGTCACCCTCAGCCTGTGCCGCATGTACCGCCAGCAGAGGCGCCACTCGGGCTCGGTGGTGCCCGGCCCCCGGGCGGGCGAGAACGAGGTTGACTACCTGATTCTGCTGGCCCTCATGACGGGCATCATGGCCGTGTGCTCCCTGCCTCTCACGGTGAGTCGCCCCTGAAGCTGGCGGGAGGGGAGGGAAGGAGGGTTGTGCCCATTTCACAGATGGGGAAGCTGAGACTCAAAGGAGGTCAGGCAGAGGCTTTGTCCACAGTCAAAACCGCCTGACTTTCTCAAGTCTCTCCCCATTTGCTTCTGCCCTATCGACTCCTCCTGACTCCTGGTCTCCCCTGCGACCGTCCCCAGCCCCCACTACTCAAGCGCACCCCTTCCTTCCCCTGCCCCTGTAATGAGAACAAGGCCCACCGTTCTCTGAGCACTTGCTGTATGCCGGCAGGTGCCTAGTGGCTTACAGATACTTTCTCAGATCATCTTTAAAGCGACCATGTGCACCCATTCCACAAGCAGGACAGGCACAAAAAGCCAGGTCTCCCCCCTGGGTCCTCTGATTCCAGGGCCTGACCTCCACCCACTGGGCTCCCCACTTCCCCAGCCTGGGCCTCACCCTCACATCCTTGCCTCGATTTCCTGCCAGGGCTCCGGCCCTGCCCTTCCTCCACCAGCGCAGCACAGACCTTGGTTCCCACCCAGTGTCTGTGACACCCGGTCGTGCCACCTTTATTCTGGGCCTCGGTTTCTCTTTCTGTAAAATGCAAGGGGCTGGGCTGGATGTGGGCGTCCTTAAACCTTTTCAGGGGTGGTGATGGCTCGGAGACTGCAAGCTGTGGACAAATACGCACGGGCACAACCACAGCTCTGCCTGCAGTGTCAGGGCCCGGAGGCATCAGACTCAGAAATCTGTGGAGCCCGAGGGTCCTCCCCGCTGCAAAGGGCAGGGGGGCCCACATGCCCAACCCCCATCTCTCTCCCTCCAGGCCTCTGCCGGGGCTTTCCTTCCCTCTGCTCCCCGGATGCATTTGCTGCTTGATTTTCATCTTATCTTATTTCCTCTCTCTCTGACATCCACCCCTTCCTCATTCCTGCTGGTGAGCAAGTGGGAGCCAGGGTGCGGGTGGGCGGAGGGCAGAGGACTCGTGGGTGCTCTCTGACACCCCCGCCCCGCCCTCAGATCCGCGGCTTCACCCAGGCCATCAGCCCCGACAGCAGCGAGATGGGGGACCTCCTTGCCTTCCGCTTCAATGCCTTCAACCCCATCCTGGACCCCTGGGTCTTCATCCTTTTCCGCAAGGCCGTCTTCCAGCAACTCAAGCTCTGGTTCTGCTGCCTGTGTCCTGGGCCCACCCGAGGCGACACGCACACTTCCCTCTCCCAGCCCGTCTCTGGGAGGAGGGACCCAAGGGAGGACCCCTCTGCCCATGAGGGGAAGGAAGGGAGCTGGGTGCCTTTGTCAGCCTGGGGCGAGAGGCAGGCGGCACCCTTGCCTCCTGCACAGCGGTCCGGCGGCAGCAGCACCGTGGGAACGCCATCCAAAGCAGAGGCCACTGTCGCCTGTTCCCTCTGCTGACATCCTAAGCTGACCCTGTGATCTCCAGCCCTGTCTTCAGGGAACGGGAGCCAGAAAACCAGGGACACGGCTGATGGGTGCAGATGCCAGAACCTTGGCCCCGAACTCTGGGGACCGTCAGCTGCTATTGCTCCTGCATGCGGGCTCGGGGAGGAGAGTGAGGGACAGAGGGAACATTTATCCTGGAGCACAGAAAGAATAGCTCTCAAAATAACCAGTGGCCTGGCCGGCCTGCTTTGGTCCTGGAGTCTCCATCCATCTCACTGTCTAAATATTTAGAAGGCAGAAAAGTTCCCAGCGGCTTCTATGTACTCAGGTCTCCTCCAGTTGGGGTGTTGGCTCCTTTCCTCATCCATTAAGGGGGCCCAGCTGCCCACCCCAAATTCCCAGGGGTGGCCCTGCCCTCTCCCAAGCCAGTCCAAGAGCCGAGCCCTCTCTGCCCCAGGAGAGCCAGGGATTCTTGGAAAAGCTCCCTGCCTCCCCTCGCTGCCCAGCCCTGTCACACTTGGGAGCCCTGGCACCCCGAGGGGAGGCGGGAGGAAGCAGAAGCTGCTGTGTTGTGCGTGACAATGCAGGACACGTGCCTGGTACAAAAGGGGCCTGAGACGCTCCGCCTAGCTTGGTGGGCCTGAGACATGGACTGTGGGTGCGGGTGGTGGGGAGACAGATGGAGAAGCTGGTGGTTGAAGGGGCGGGGTGTGCAGAGCCCAGGGACTGCCCCAGAATGCAGACCCAAGTCCCATACCTGTCCCCAGGCTCCTGAATAAATAGCCGTCTCGTTACAGAGCCTGACCTCACCTCATGCGTCCTTGGAGCCCTCACAAAGATTTCATTCATTCATTCAACAAATACTCAGCGAGGGCTGGTGAGCTGACTAGCATAATGGAAGTGAGTTGGCGTCTGGTGGGGGAGGGTGAATGGGAACCCCCGGTCCCCTGCACTGCCAGCCTCAGTTCCCCTTTCTCACTACCCCCGTCCCCCACCCCGGGTTAAAACAATAAATCCACACCTGGGGATGACTGGGGTGGGCAAGGCCTGAGCCACCCATAAAGACAACAGCAGCTCACACGCCTCTCCCTCCATCCACACAACAGCCCATTATTTTTTATTCAAAGATAGGGGTCTTGCTATGTTGTCCAGGCTGTCCTTGAACTCCTGGGCTCAAGTGATCCTCCTGCCTCAGCCTTCCAAGTAGCTGGGCCACCATGCCTGGCATCAGCCTGTCACTAGAGCCTTTCTCTTGAGGCTGGGATCAAGGTGCAGAGGGGGCAATCACCTGGGCTGCGACACACAGGGAGAGGAGGGCAGAGCAGAGGGAGCAGGCCTAGCTGTCCATCTCCAGGGGACCTTGGTTTCCTTGTGATCATAATCTAGTACTTAGTTTACAGGGTTGCTTTCAGGACAGAGTTGCTCTAAAAAGCAATTTAGCACAGAGCCTGGAATAAAGCCCACAAGAAATGTTACCATTATTGCCATCGTTGTTGTTGCTATTGTTATCTGGGCAAACAAGATTTAAAAAAAAGCAATGCTTTGCTTCATTGTTTTGACTTTTTTTTCTCAGTCACTATGTTTCAAACCACAATAAAGAAGAACAAGAGGTGTCTGGGAGAGTTAAAAACAGGTCAAGGAGATGGATTCATGGGTTTGGAGTTTTGTTTTGGGATGAGGAATGTTCTGGAACTCGAGAGTGGTGATGGTTGCACAACAGTGCAAATGCACCAACTGCCAGGGGACTGTACCTTTAAAACGGTTAAAATGAAAACTTTCGTGCTATGGATTATCCGACCACAATTAAAAAAATAGAGTACTGAAAAAAAGTTGCACGAAAATATTTAGAAACAGCAGTCTTGACAGAGTAATATTATATTGGTTGAATTTAATAATAAAAAAGTCCACTCTTATAAAAAACAAAAAACCAGTCAGGAAACATCAGATTGGGTCCTGGCTTTGTCACCAAACCTGGCCTGGCCTCTCAGCAGGAACAGACTCAAGGATCCCCCCCCACCCCCAGCCCCCAGGATGGTGAAGGAGGGATGGGCGGGGTGGGGGTGGGGGAGGGGTGCTGGGGAAGGGAATGGGGGGAGCGCTCGTTTCTTGTCTGTGTCAGCCCTGAGGGTGGGTTAGTTCCGTCCCTTTGACCTCCTAGGGCTCGCCGTACCAGGGCACTCTGGGCACTGAACCACAGCCTCCTCACCTGAGGAGGGTGTTGTCATTGGTCCCGTTTCGGGTGGGCATGGAGGCAAAGAGAGGACGCAGAGGAGGCTGGTTTTCTGCCGGCTCAGCCCCCCACCTCTGTCCACCAGGCCAGGGGTTTGCAGACCACACCCACTCCGTCCACCCACAGCCCCTTGGGGATGACTTGGAAACTTCCAGCAGGGATCCTGACTTCCGACCTGCAAAGTTCATCCTCTCTGCCAGCTGCCTCAGACCTGTCCGGAAAGTGCTGTCTGGCAGTCACTGCCCAGCTTGCCAAGCTCCAAGGGCTCCCCTGCCTGGAGGCCGAGGACCGTCCCCAAGCTCCACTCCCCTGAAGGCCGTGGCCTTATGACACCTCTGCAGTGTCCTCAAAGAGGCTTCACACCTTCTGGGCACCCACATCTGTGCTTATTTTGCTCACTCTTCCTGGAACAATTTTTTCCTTTCTTCATCCGTCAGAAGCACCCCTGCCCTCCAACATCCTCCTTACACTGTCCCACGTCCTAGAAGACTTAGCCACTCCTCCCTGGACCCTGTCACGGCACAGATGTGCCTGCTCACCCATCCCGCAGGGTCTTGCTGAGAGCTTTCTGTATGTCAGGGCTTGTCCCTGTGATGCTGGGGACATGGCAGTGACAGAGACGGCCCTGGCCCTGGCCTCCTGGGACTCACAGTCCATGGGGTTGGGGAGACAGTCCTGTCCCCAAAATGGGCAGGGTTGGGACGAGGGTTTCTGGGTGGAAGGAATGGCTGAGCGGGACCTGAGGCTTCTGTTGTGCCAACAGCTTCGACCCCGGCATCTAACACTTCCCTTCTCTGGCCTCCTGTATGTTCATTCATTAATTCAACACACTTTCCCTGGAGCCTCTCTGGGCTGAGGCTGCTCTGCGCCCCTGGGGACATGGCGGTGACTGACACAGCATTGGCCCTACCTTGCTCACGATCCAGTGGGGCGACAATTAAATAATCACACAAATATGTGTTATAATAAGCAGCTAAGATACAAAATTACAAGCTGTGCTATGTAGTAAGCGGCGCAGTGCAAAGATCTGTGAGAACGTACACAGTTGTCCTTCAGTATTGGGTCTAGGATTCCCCTCAGATACCAAAATCTGCAAATGCTCGTGTCCCTTACGTAAAATGTCTAAGTATTTGCATATAACCTATTCACATCATCCTGTATACTTTATTTTTTGAGAGAGGGTCTCTCTTTGTTGCCTGGGTTAGAATACAGTGGCGTCATCACAGCTCCCTGGAACCTCAGACTCCTGGGCTCAAGTCATCCTCCTGCCTCGGCCTCCCAAAGTGCTAGAATTCCAGGCATGAGCCAGTGTGCCCGGCCTGTTGTATTATTTTTATATTTATTTATTTAGAATATTTTCTATCTGAGGTTGGTCCGACCCCATGGATACAAGGGGCCAACCCTACTAGACCTGGGCACCTGCCCTAGTCTGGGGCGGGGCTCAGGAAATCACATACTGGGGATGGGTCTGTCTCCCTCAGGGAGACTTCATTCATTTTAAAATTCATTTCTTTATTCATTTCCATTTCCCCAGCACTAGGCCTGACCCACAATGAAACACCCACACACCATGGCTGGTCCCGGAGTGGCAGCTCTCTGAGGCCTTCTGTGGTCATTGCCCCACCTGCTGGTCACACTGGGCGTGACACTTAGAAGTGGCCCAGAGCCACAAATGAAGAGGACCTGGTGAGCCCTCACGAGGGCTCTGGCAGGGCACCCTCGGTGTATGCCCCTGTCTATCGCTTCCCCAGGACAGGTTTTGAGCTGGTCTGGCAGACATGTGACCCTGAGCTGGAAATGATTCCCGATCCAGGCAGTTCTCTGCTTTGGGCTGGAGCCGGCTGCCCTCAGTGCTTGCCCAGGGGCATTAGAAGCTCAGTGCCATCTATGTCTTTGATTAATAAAGAATGGGAGAGGGAAGTGATGATTATTTAATAATGTAGCCTGTCTGAGAGTAAAAGTCTTTTAAACCATAGGGCCCAAGGGGGACACTAATGCTAGGCAGCTGAGAGCAGGCGACGGGATGCCGTGGGTGAAAGCGTGGGCGTTTGGGATCTCAGCCACTTCCAAGAAGTGTGGGGGGCTGCAAGCAGCTCCACCTGCCCGGCCTCCACTCCCTTCCTGTGGGATCTCTACTGACTTCTCCCCTGCCCCAGGCAGAGGATGCACACCCTCAGCAGGGACTGAATTTTAGCATGACTCCATCCGGCCTGAGTGCGAATTAAATGAGATGATGTCTACAAAGAGCTTGGCATAACCCACCGAGGTGCATAATTTTTGGATCTTCTTTTTACAGATGACACGCTCAGGGGTGGCCCTCGAGGCTTAGCAGAGTGCAAAGGCTCGCTCCAGTGAGTAGTCAAACTGGGATTTGAGCCCAAAGCCTGTCACAGAGATGCTAGACCAGAATTTTCCACAGACACCTTGGCTGCTAAGGGGGTAGTTCCCATCCCAGACCCCACCACCAGCTTCAGGCTAGCCTCCCCCACTGGCTGTCTCTGGCCTGCCTGAAGTGTTTTTTTAAAACTACCACTGAACTCTAAAGCCCAGCAGTTGGAAGCTTAGACTCCTTAGGGTCAGATCTGGTTCAGACGGCAGCTCTGCCACCCACTTCTTGCTTTATAACTTTGGAGTGGTGACTTCACTCCTCTGGGCCCTCGCTTCCTAGTCAGCAAGTTGGGGAGTAACAGGACCCAGTCCGGAGGGCTGCTTCCAGGCCCCGGTGAGACGGAGGGTGCGGAGCTCAGAAGACAGCCTGTGAAGGAGGAAGCACCCGACGAACAATGGCTGATGCTTGCTGAGCACTTAGTACCTCAGGCCTCGTTCCTGCCGTCTCACACCCAATCCTCAGCCCAGGGGGTAGGTACTGTTATACCCCCATTCCATAGACAGGGTCACTGAGGTCCAGAGATGGTAAGGCGTCTGCCCAAGGCTGTGGGGCAGCAAGTGCAGAAGCCAGGAAGCTCAGGCAGGTCGTTGGGCCCAGGCCCTGAGTTCTCATACACCACATTCTGCCATCTTTGTTGCGCCACCAAATGCCAAACCACACCGGGTGGCAGGAAAAGTGGGCACAGAAGCTGGGGCTCTGGAAGAATGGCTTGCCACTCCCGACTTCTCCCCCTGCTGTGCTGGGCTCCAGTGGCTGGCACACACCAGCCAGACCCAGTGGAGGCCCTGAGGATCTGCCCTGCCAGGCTTCTCCAACCTTCCAAGGCCAGGTGAAGATGAGTGCAAGGACCTTTTATTCTACTGATTTCTGTCCCTGGTCCACTCCTGCCTAGCTCCTATGGTTGTGTGAGCAGCTCAGAAGTTAAAGACAATGTTCATTAACCTTTCGCTCTCCATTCCCTGAGGGACAAGGCTGTGGGATTTCTAGCGTTGGCGGTGGGAGGGAACACATGTATTTTGGGAAAGGCCCCTGAGAACTCTGGTACATCCCTCCACTATAGCCCACAGCAATGGGAGCCCTCTCTTCTTCATTTCCCTCACAAGGAAGTTAATGAGCTTTCCGTAGTTTGCAGTTGTTCTGGGCTTCTTGTGTCAAACTGACCCTGAGTCCCATGCCCTGTGGGCTCCGGACCGTGCCTGTTTCCTGACCACTGCATATCCACACTTGGCGAATGCCACCCCCTTCCCCAAGGCACCCTGCTGAGCTCCCCGCAGGTGTGCCCCACCTTCCTCTCATGTGGCCCCATGCCACTCTAGGCGCTCACCAGCCTCATAGTTCCTCCTGCCTCAGGGCTTCTACATATGCTGTTCTCTCTGACTGGAACACCCTTCCCTCCCTTCCAGCTAGGCGACTGCCCATCTTTCAGGTCTTGGCTCAATCCTGCCACCTGACTGGGCTGAGCTGGAGTGGACCCTTCTCTTCGTGCTCCTGGGGCGTGGCGGGTCTGCCTCTCAGTTCTCGCCCTGCAGTCTGTTTGTGACTGACGTATCCAGGACAGTGTCCTGCCCTTGACGACCCTGCAGTCTACACGGGATCAGAACTTGGACTCAGAGGTGCCCACTCTGCCGCACTGACTGGACACATCTTTAGAGCCAGCATGGAGGAAGGGCATGGCAGGCCCAGAAACTGAGATAAGAGGGGAGGAGCCAATCAGGTAGTCACTGTATTTTATTGGAAAACATTGATATATATTTTTCTTCACAGCTTGAACTGAACACAATATTGCCCGGTTTAAAAAAAAAAACAAAACCAAAACATTCCGAAAATGTCCACAGCCTCACGCCTACCTGCCCTTACCCTCAGCTCTCGGCTGGGTCTCCCATTATGCCCCGTCCCTCCCTCCCTCGGAGGCTGGGTGCCAGAGGGTGGATGAGAAGAGATTCTCAAAACTGGGCAGGTCCCAGGAAAAGCCACTTGATCGACCTGGGCAGTGTGGGGTGGGAGCCGAGGGGACCAGATGAAATGATCGGAAGAGGGAAAATGACCCAGAACGACTGAACTGCCCACATTGACTTACTTGTCCCAGAGGCGAAAGTCAGAAGCAAGGGCACGGATCATGCTCTCCGCTGGGGAATGTGGGGGCAGGCAGGTGGGCACGGGGAGAGGCGGGCACAGAGCACGGATGTGAGGAAGCGGCGCCAAGTCACCACGGAGAAGCGGGAGGTGCCGGCTGACCCGGAAGCAGAGGCTGCCCTCGGCTGCCGTCCTCTGGGCGGCTGGCCGACGAGACCGTTTTATTGCAGGTATGTTCTCTTGAGAGCATGGTGGGGCCCATCTTCCCTCTCCCCACCCTTCAGCCAGCCCAGCATGGTTTAGAACAAAATCAAAATTTTAAGGGCCATAAGGGGAAAAAAGGGGTAACCAGCACATTACAGAGCGACCATCCCCACATCCATTCCTAGGACGGGCCCTCAGGCGGTGGGGCGCGGGGTGGGGGGGTGCATCAGGAGGGTGGAGCGGCATGGGATGTTAGCACCAGGTATTTACAGAACAGCTTGAGATTGCTTTAGGAACGTGGGCAAGTACAATTTGCAGAGTGGCCAAATGAGCAGTCCCCCACCCAGCCACACCTCAGAAAGCCAATCCGATGGTTCCAGAACGGCGGCGGCCAGCGGGATCTGAGTGTTGCCCACTCTGTCAGTCCCCTTCTGTGAGTCGGCCCCCTCCAGTAGTAAAAGAATGCCAGCTTCCAGGACCCCCTTGCCCCTCGACCCCCTCCTGGGCCACATCTGGTCAATGCCACAATTCCTCAGTGCCCCTTCAGTCCTTCTGGAATGCCTCTCTTGGCACCCCTGCCCCAAAAGGCTGCTGGGACCTGCACACAGAATCACAGGGCTGGTTGCATGCAACAGCAGAGGGCATGCTCTTCTGCCTGGGCCAGGGCCTCAGTTCCCTCCCCAGCAGGTCCCAGGACAGGGCTGGCAGCCACCCCAGCACCCAAAAGAAGATGACAAACAAAAGGGAACAAACCGAAACGGAGGAGAGCCACCCGGGCTAGAGGAGGGCAGAGGCTCCCCTAAGGGAACTGGGGAGGGATTCGTCTTATGAATGCATCAGGCCTTGAGAGATGTGGGTGCAAGAGGGGAGGGCGAAAGGAGGAGATGGGGGGCGTGGAGGGAGACTCAGGAAGGAGAAAGAGCAATCATGCAGCTTGGGACAAATCTTTTGTTGCTTTATCAGATTCTCAGTCAATCAATTGGTGTTTGCTAGAACCGGGGTACGCAAGGGAGTGTGGAAGAGAGAGTGCGCGCGCGAGAAGAGAGAGATCAAGAGAACGGGCATCACCAGCTGCCCAGGGGCCTTCACTTTGCAGTCATCATCTGTACAAACTCTGTGAAGTGAAACAGAGAGAGACGACATCAGGCGAGCAGGCCCAGCGGCCAGCAGCACTCTGACACAGGGGACCCGGGGGCTTGTTGCCGAAGCCGCGACTCTCTGCTTGCCCCCCAGACAGGCTGGCACAGGCTCACCTTCATAATTGACCTGGCCGTCTCCATCGATGTCAGCCTCTCTGATCATCTCATCCACCTCCTCGTCGGTCAGCTTCTCCCCCAGGTTCGTCATTACATGACGCAGCTCAGCGGCGCTGATATAGCCATTCCCATCCTGGGGGTGGGGACAAAGGCTTTCACAGGCACTCCTCCCGGTGGGAGAGAGGCAGCAAGAGGGGCCGTCATCACCCTCGCTTGGCAGCGAGCAGAGTGCAGGGGGCTGTGCGAGGTGGCAGAGGAGGGGAGCAGTGGGGCCAGCACGGGGAGTGGTGGCTCAGTGGCTCCAGTTCTAGTCTGTCTGCCCGAAGGCTGGCATCGATGTCAGAGCTGTCCCTGGAAAGGACGGCTTACCTTGTCAAAGACACGGAACGCCTCTCGGATCTCCTCCTCACTGTCTGTGTCCTTCATCTTTCTGGCCATCATGGTCAGGAACTCCGGGAAGTCAATGGTCCCGTTCCCTGGCAAGTGGGGAAAGGAGGGGGGAATGCTCTAGACCTGGGCCCTGGGAGATGACCCCAGAGCCCCAGCAGAGGAGACACTGGCTTATCCATCACCCCGAGGGAGGCTCCCTGTGGTCATCTGGGGTGACCAGGAGTAGGGCTGCCCACACTCTCCCTGGGGACTCACCATCTGCATCCACCTCATTTATCATGTCCTGCAGCTCTGCTTCAGTGGGGTTCTGTCCCAGGGATCTCATCACTGTCCCCAACTCCTTGGTGGTGATAGTCCCATCTCCATCCTTGTCGAAGAGGGAGAAGGCCTCCTTGAACTCTGGGGGAAGAAGGGGACTGAGTCAGGGGTCAAGAGGCCCATGGGAAAATCCTTCCCTCCGGATGCTGGACTCCTCCCTGGAGGAAGGCCAAGGGAGTCAGCCCCACCTAAAGAAACTGGGACAGACTTTAAGTCCTGCCTGACCCTCTCTCCGCAGCGCTCAGGGCAGAACCCTTCCTCCTTTCACTGAACATCTGCGCTGTGCCAGGCAAAGCTGTCCTTTCAGCTGTCCCAGCTCAGTGGAGACCATGGGGAAGATGGGCCGACAGCTGTCACTAGATAATTCTACATTTCTTTTTGGTCCCTGGCTTTGGCTTCTCCCTCAAATAAGGAAATGGACCAAAGTTACAGAGTGGATGAGAGCTAAGAGAATTCTTCATTTGAAGTACACTAGCCAAGGTCAACCGGCTGGGAAGGGAAGGGTGGGGGAGAAAAGGGAGGGGAGGCCGTGGAATGCCGCTGGCTGGGCTGAAGAGGAAACGTGGGCATCGAATCCCTTCTGACTGGGACTGCCAACCCTGTCCCCCGCTGTGGGTGCTACCCACTTCCAGAGGAGCTGAGCCACTGTGTGTGGTGAAGTATGGGGGTGGTCGGCAGAGCACGGCTGATGGACAGTGCGTGGGGTGGCTGGGGGGATGGGAGGCGAGGGGCCGGCTGCCAAGCCAGGAGGATGAGGAGCTAGTGGTGCTGAGTGGGAAGGCCACAGCTGGGGACGCATCAGGAGTGGGGAGATACTGTTTGCTGAGCGGGGAGGGAAGCACGTGGCTCCTGCCCTCCCACTGGACCCATTTTGGCACCTGGTGCTCCCCTGCCCCCAACCCTCAAAGAACAGATGCCTGGCAGCCTATTCCCAGAGGCTGTGGGCTGGGGTGAGGTGGTGGACACTTTGCTAATGGGGACAAGGTGAAAAGCAGAGTGTTTGTGTTACACAAGGGCAGAGAGTTGGGGTGTGGGTGGCAGGTGGGGTGGGATACACACAGCTGGGCAACTGTGACCCTGAACCTCCAGGCCCTGAGAAAATGTAAGAGTCTCCTTGGGGATGTTGGCACTTCCCTGTGCCGAGGCCTTCTTGTTCTTGGGGAGGGCAGGGCAGTGGGTCAGCTGGGCACTGTGAGCTCCCTGGACACTAAACAAGGCAGTCCTCTCCTTTCCTCAGCGGTCGCCAGAGCTGCCAGGGGCCAAAATTTTGAAGCTGCAGGTGTGACTCTGTGTGTTAGGGGGTGGGGGCAGAAATAAAAGAAGGGAAGTCCATTCCTGCCTCCTCCCAGTTCAGAAGCTGGGCATTCAGTACTTGTCACATAGCTGGTTGAACCTGAGAGTGAAGCTGGGGTTCGGGTGGTCGGTGGGGCCGGGAGCCCATTCTTGGCATCTTCCCCCTTATCTACTTTGTGCTGGCTGCAGCTAAGGAGATAAACCAAGAGCTGGTCCCTGCCTTCAGGCAGCTCAGTTTGGAGAAGAGGGGGACATGGGAACAATCACATAACAGTCTCTGTACCTGATCTTTCTGGGGGTTGACGGAGCTACAAAATGAATTACATGGGATCCAGGGATTTCTTTTCAGCTTGTTGAGAGATACGTGATTGTTTATTCATTTGTTTAGCCAGCAAAAATTTACAGAGCACCTACTATGTTCTAGGTACTGAGGATACAG